>NC_045711.1:19017863-19339922 GCF_009834535.1 Camelus ferus | reverse complement strand
ACCAGGGTCTCAAGCTGCAGAGCACCCAGCGGCCAGGTCGATGACGTCACAGAGTGAGCCCCTTTAATAGAAGGGCGGCTCCGATCGTTTAAACATTTATTTCACTGAAACCACCTTTGGGGGAGGTATTTAAAATGCACAGTGACATGTACACCTGTGAAGCCATCACTCCTGTCAGGACACAGGCATTTACGGGGAGGGGGCAGCTCAGGGGTGGGGCACGTGCTTAGCATGCGCGAGGTCCTGGGTTCAGTCCCCGGTACCTCCTCTTAGAAAAAAAAAAAAAAAAAGACACAGACATTTCTCTCACCCAAAAAAGTTGTGTCTTCTTGCAGACAGCCCCACCCCACACCACCTGGATCCGGCCGCCCGCCTCTCACACGGGTCCCTTGTGTGGACGCACGCAGTCACCCAGCTAAAGGCCAGGAGCAGCGCTAGCAGACTGTACGGCAGGTCCTCTCTCACTTGTACAATTTTTAACTGAGGTGAAATTTGCCATTTTAACCATTTTCAAGTGTGCAGTTCAAGGGTCTTAGGGCACTGTGCTGCCGCCGCCGCCCCCCCCCCCCGTTCTAGAACGTTCCCAGCACCTCAGAGGGGACCCTGCACCCGCTGGCAGTGCCGCGGTTCTGTCCTGCCCTCAGCCCCGCAAGCGCTGACCTGCTTCCTGTCTCTGCTGCCCTCCGGGTGTTCCCTGTAAGTGGAGCCGCAGGTGAGCCTCCGGGTCAGGCCTCTTTCCTCAGCATCAGGGTCTTACGGTTTGCTGGTGCTGTGGCGGGAGCCCCACCGTGTCCCTTCCGCGGCTGAGCCACGCTCCAGGCGTGGATGGGCCGCGTCTCGGTTTCTGTTCACCAGGCGGCTGCCCGGAGGGTATTCCCACCTTTTGGCCGCTGTGAATGACGCTGCTCTGAACATTTGTGTCCAGGTGTTTGTTTTCAGTCCCAGGAGGGCAAAAGCGGGGACATACGGTAGCCCTGCGTTTAACTTTTGGGAGACCCGTCTAACTGTTCCCCACAGCGGCTGCACCATCCTGCATTCCCACCAGAGCTGCAGAAGAGTTCTAGTTTCTCCACATTCCTGCCAACATTTATTACTTTCCTTAAACAAACAAACAAGCAAGCTACAGCCACCCTAGTGGGTGTGGTGAGGCGGGTCTCACTGTGGGTTTGATCTGCGTTTCCTTGATGGCATTGCGCGTACTTTCATGTGCCTGTTGGCTGTTTTTATGTCTTTGGAGAAATGTCCCTTCAGGTCCTTTGCCCGTTTTGAGGGTTAGTTGTCTGCCTCTTTGTTGCTGAGTTCTAGGCGTTCTTTCTGAACTCTGAACGTTAGGCCTTTACTGACCACATACTTTGCAAATCTTTTTTCTTACTCAGGGTTGCCTATGTCTTTTTCAAATTTTTTTTTCTAGCAGAGGCACTGGGGATTGAACCAGGGCCTCGTCCCTGCTGAGCACGCGCTCTGCCACCGAGCTGGCCCCTCCCTGGGTTGCCATGAGTGTTCTTTGGGGCACAAACATGTTTAGTTTCAATGAAGTCCAATTTCTCTATTTTTCCTTTTGTTTCCTGTGCTTTTGGTGTCATTTCCAAGAAATCTTTACCAAATCTAATTCCATGAAGATGTTTGGTGTTCCAGGAGTTTTGTAGGCTTTACTTTCACATTTAGGTCTTGTGTCCATGTTGAGGTGGTATTTATTACAGTGTGAGGTAAGGGGCCAATCTAATTATTTTGTATGGATATCCTATTGTCCAGACCTGTTTGGGTTTGCTTGCGGCCTCTGAATCTCTTCCATCGGTCTCTGTGTGTTTCCACGCGCCAGGACCACACTGTTTGGGTGACTGTAGCTTTGTAGTAAGTTTTGAAACCAGGAAGTGTGAGTGAGACCTCCAATTCTGTTCTTTCTCAAGATTGTTTTGGCTGTTCAGGGTCCCTTGTAAGCCCATACAAATTTTAGGATCAGCTTTTCCTTTTCTAAGAAAAAGGCCATGGGGACTTGGGTGAGGATTTCACTGACTCTGTTTATTGTTCGGGGCACGTTAACAATATTAAGACTTTCAGTTTATAAACAAGATGCCTTTCCATGTATCTACGTCTTCTTCAATTTCTTTCAGTGATGTTTTGTAGTTTTCAGCGTACAAGTCCTTCACCTCCTTGGTTGATTTTATCCCGAGCTGTACTCTTCTTTGCATGCCACTGTAAGTGAAATTATTCTGTTAATTTCCTTTCTGACTGTTCATTGCTGGTGTATAAGCTCATTTTTGCGTGCTGATTCTGCACCTGGCAACTTTGCTCAAATTGTTTATTAGCACTAGTAGTTATTCAGCGGCTTCTTTGAATTCTCCATGTGTAAGATCATGTCGTCTGTGAACAGAGATAGTTCTGCTTCTTCCTTTCCAGTTTAGATTGTTTTGCTTTGTTTTGTTTTCTGGGTATTTCTGCTTGATCGCTCTGGCAAGAATTCCAGCGCCATGTTGAAGAGCAGTGCTGAAAGCAGGCACCCCTGCCTTGTTCCTGTCCTGGGAGAAGCTCTCCGTCTTTCCCCACCGAGCAGATGTCGGCTGTGGGCTTTTCGTAAACATCCTTCCTCACACTGAGGAGTTTCCTCTATTGCCAGTTTGGTGCGTTTTTTACCACAAGGGGTGTTGGCTCTTGTCACTTGAGAAGATCTTGTGACTTTTTCCCTTCATTCCAGTACTGTGGTGTATTACACTGATTGATGAGACAGCTCTGATTTTTCCAAGAGAAGCTGGAAATCTGAATTCCGATGGGAAATCTTACTTTCAAATGTTGACATGCATTTAAAACCTTGCACGGGCCAAATCAGAGAGCCAAATTGGCTCTGGGGCCACGAGTTTGAAATCCCTGATCAAGGAACTTAAAAAGTCATTCCTTTGACTTAGGAATTCCACTTCCAGGGATCTATCCAGAAGAAGTAATCTACAGTGTGGGCAAAGTTTTAAACCTACCCTTGAGTGTCATTTTTAAAGCCCAAGTTGGAGGTCGCCCGAGAGTGCCATGTTCGCCAGGGAACCAGGGTTTTGCAGGCACTTTGGGTGGTTTTAAAGAAGACTAGGGCGCCATCAACAGACACAGCTCAGTATAACCATAATTGTTGTCTGCTTTGAGCGAGTGTTTTTTTTTTTTTCTTATGCCAGGAGGCAGAGGGGCTGCCCAGAGCCTCCCTGCTGTCTGGGTTAGGTTGTTCAACAGTAGGTCACCCCCACCCCCATTTCCAGATGCAGCACAATGTGCTGATGTAACTTTTCGTTTTCCTTTTTGGCACTTTCCACATTTGATTTTCATTTGAAAACATTTTAATCTCAGAAGCACGTTTGCATATACCAGTTTCCCTTTGGCTGATCCACACCCGTCTGCCCATTGGTCTTACAGAGGATGTGCTTTGGGCCGAAATCCCTGCCCCTGCCCAAAGCATCCCCATCCTTTGCATGCACTGGAAGCAAAACAGTC
Organism: Camelus ferus; assembly: GCF_009834535.1. Classification (NCBI taxonomy): domain Eukaryota; kingdom Metazoa; phylum Chordata; class Mammalia; order Artiodactyla; family Camelidae; genus Camelus; species Camelus ferus. The sequence continues at coordinate 19,336,454 of NC_045711.1, read as the reverse complement.
TTGAACATGGTGTTTGGCATCGCTGGCTGGCAGGATTAACCGCCACGGACAACAGCGTTCACCGTGTGCTGCTTTAACCATTGAAGCTGTAGCCTTTCACTACGCAGCTTGGGTCCAAGCGGACCTTCTTGAAATTTCCGTCCGTGCTACAGGGATCTGATGGTTCTCCCGTGGGTTCACCCTGTAAAACCTGAATTCCATTGTGGGTATTCCAGGTCTAGACCTCCATGAAGGTGCCTTGAGAGAAAAAAAAGTCCTGTTGCAGTTTGAACACGGCCGGGGGGACCATCCCACGGTGCTGCGTAGGGTGGAACAGGTTGTGGTTCTGGGGCTCTGATTCAGCGTGGCGCTACCGCGCCCCATGCCCTGCCGGCAGAGGGCAGGCGCTGATCTGGGTGGACTCGGGAGCCCGCCCGGAGGAGGCAGCATCAGAGGAGGCCTCGAGCAGAGTTCAACAGTGTGCACCCAGTTTCCTCTCCCCTGTCCACTGGAGATGGGGCCTTTGTAGACACGGTCAAGTTGAGGCCACACTGGATCCAGTGGCTAGTGCCCTCACCGGGGGCGGGAAGTGTGGACGCAGGCACACGGGCAGGCGCCCTGTGAAGAGGGGCTGAGACTGGGCCCCGGAGGGCCGGCCACCGCCCCCGGGAGCTGGGGGGCAAGCAACCACACCCCGCTCCCCGCCAGCTTCCGGAGGGGCGGGGCGGGCCGGCACCTCCACCCTGGGCTCTGGCCTCTGCACGGAGGGGATGGAGTTCCGCTCCCCGCCCCCGGGGTGCCGTGCTTGGCGGCGGGCGCACAGACCCTCGGCTGGAGGGAACCCGCCCAAAGGCGCCGGGCGCTGGCACCGCGCGGCCCCTCCCGCCTCCGCCAGCAGGTGGCGCCCGCGGCCCGCTCCGGGCCCCTTCCCGTGGCCGGGCGGCGAGGGGGCTCCCGGCGCCGTGGCTCCGGAAGGACACCTGGGCTCCGGGAAAGGTGCGTGATCTGTCGTGTAGAGAGCGGGGTCTGGAGTCACCGGACACCGCCCCCACCCCCGCCCGTGTGGTGACCGTCCCCCGCCCCCCGCGCCTGGGTTTCCCGGGGTAAAGCCGGGCCTAGCGGGTGCGCCTGCGCTCCACCGGCCACAAACCGCGGGACGGGCGCGAGGCCCTGCCCCGGGCCAGGCTTGCAGCACAGAGACCTGCTCCTGTTTCTGTTTCTGGCTTGTTTTAGTTGTTTTATTGTGAAAATACACAGAACATAAAATTTCCCGTATTAACCATTTTTAAGTGTGCAGTGCAGAGGCATTAAGCACATTCACACTGCTGTGCCCCCCCCCCCCCGTCATCTCCAGAACTGAGTCCCTGTCCCCGTGGAACCCTGACCCCCAGCCCCTCCCGCCGCCCGGGGGAGCCACGCTCTGACTCCCGTCTGTCTGGCTCTCAGGACGAGGCGTCTTCCGCAAGTGGCATGACGCAGAATCTGTCTTTTGTGACTGGCTTGTCTCACTTAGCATAATGCCTTTAAGGTTCGTGCACATTGTAGCCCGTGTCAGAATCTCCTCTTTCCTAGGCTGAGTAATCCTGCAGTGCATGTACAGACCATGTTTTGTTCACCTGTGGATGGACACGTGGGTCGCTTCCGCCTTTGGCTGTTGTGATGAACGCTGCTGTGAACGTGGGTGTGCAAATCTGCCTGAGACCCTGATTTCAGTTCTTTGGGGTAAATACCCAGAAGCGGGATCGCTAGATGATGTGGTAATTGTGCTTAATTTTGAGGAACCACCACATTGCTTCCACAGAGGCAGCTCTATTTACATTCCCACCAACAGGTGCCCAAGGGTTTCGGTTTCCCCACGTCCTCACCAACACTTGTTATTTTTGGTTTTTTTCCATCATGGCCATCCTTGTGGGTGGGAGGTGGTACCTCCAGGCGTCTGAAGCACGCGGGGTCTGGTGCAGCAGTGAGTACTCAGAAGATCACTGGGAGGCTGGATAGGCCCCCGGCGGGCAGTACCAGTGACACGCACCTCCCAGGGCTCAGGTCACTGGGATCAGGGCTCTGCCCTGCAGCTCAGCAGCCCGAGATCAGACACTGGGGCACCGGTGCAGAAAGCCCTGCGTGCCTGTGGTCCTGTCCGATGGCAGAACACAGCCCAGAACAGCAAGGCGATGCCCCCCGCCCTCCGCCTCCGTCGTCTCACGTAGCATGTTTATCCCATGGACCCGAACGCGCGCGCGCCCGGGGCGCCTGCCACACGCCCTCTAGGCCCGGGGGCACCGCCAGGAGGTGGAACGGGCGGGGAGGGCAGCACCGTGCTGGTGCAGCAGGGCTACTGTTAACGTCCCCTAGGAACCCGCTCCCTCCACGCTAGCCTCAGACCTGCCCGGCGGCTCCCTCCTGCCAGAGGCCCCCACACGTGTCAGTCCCTCCTGGAACATCCTCGGCCTCCACGTAGCATGGGAGCGTCTACTCAGCTGAAACACGTCACTTTCTCATAGCAGCTTTATTCATAGGAGGTGAAAATTAGAACAGCCCAAATACCCGCCAGCAGGAGAGGGTAGCCAGCGCTGTGCGGACGTTACACGCAGCGAGAAAGCCCCTCTCAGCACCGTGTGCGGCGGCCGCAGGCCTCACACACAGAGCTGCGGGCGGAGAAGCCAGGCCCGGGCTTGGTCTTTGTGAGGCTCAGAAAGAAGCAGTCAGTCCCTGGGGGGGGGGGGGGGGCCAGAGAGGAGTGGTCCTGTGGGGGAGGGGCACAGGGCGCCTCTGGGGTTGGAAGCAGTCTGCATCACGGTCAGGGCGTGGTTGCGTGCTGTGCACGTGGGTACAGGCTCACAAGCTGTGTGCCTGAAATGTGTGTCCTTTGCACAGTACAAAGTGAAAGCAAAGCAGGTTCTCTTCTCTGGGAAGCCTTTTCCCAAAACTAGAACAAACGCCCCACCGTGAGGGGCCAGCCTCCTCCAGGGCTCTGTGATGGTGCCTGTGGTCTGCTCCCCCTCGCCGCAGGCGTCTCTGTCCCCCCAGTACCTGTTTCTGAAGGACCCCCGCGAGGGGGGTGCACCCGGTCCTGCAACGAGCATGCTCTCTGGCACCAGCAGTGTGGCTCGTGCTTGCAACGTGAGCCCCAAACCCAGAGCCGAGAGGGAGCTCACAGACTTGCAGCTGATTAATCTCCCGGCAGCCCAGCTGAGCCGAGAGGCCAGGGAAGGCAGCTTTGTGAAACAGAACCGCCCCCGCCTGCCACTCTTCTTCCAAAACTGCGCCACGCTCCACTAGCTTCTCCAAAAAAAAGACAAAGAATCTTTTCACCTTGAAGTCTCACCACTTATGATCCTTAAAATCATGTGCACGTAACATTTATGTAACTGTGTTCATGTGACACATAAGGCTTGGAGGCTGCCAGTGCGTCCAGGGGCAGAGGACATGTGTGTCGGGGGCGGAGGAGGAGGGAGAGGTGGGGGGCTGCTGGGCCTGGTCTGCCTGCAGCCCCGCAGTCCAGGAACTGCTGAGGACGGGCAGTGACCGCTCAGGGCTCACCTGGCCTGGGACTCTGCTCTCCTGCCAGTGGGGTATTCACTGCCTCCTAGAGGCAAAGCCAGGCCCGTGGAGAGGCAGATGGCTGATAGAGACCAGCTTTCAAATGATTAGAGGAGTGACCTTGAGAGGTGGTGAGCCCCCTGCCCCCAGATGTATGCAAGTAGGGACTAAAAGACCCTTGGTGAGGGATACCATGATGGGAAGAGGATGGGGGCCTCTTGGAGGATCTCAGGGGCCCGGAAGTGTTGTGTCCTACATTTTTTGAAACCCTTCGCCCTTCCTGAAGGAGTCATGCTCGCCAGGCTGCCTGCGACTACAGAGTCTTGGGAGGCAGGGTCCGGGAGGGGCCTTCAAAGTGCTGTTCCCGCCCAGACAGTGGCCGCCGGAGCTCCTGGGCGCAGGCTCCACGGGAGGGCGGTCCACGGCACAGCCCTTCAGCAGGAGAGCTATGTTAACGTGGGCTCTGGAGCCCAACTGTCTGGCTCCAGCTCGTGTGGGAGGCGGGACGGGACCCAGATTGAGGAAGTTTCGATGGGCCTTTCCCAGGGGCAGGAAGGAGGGGCCTCCCGTCCCGACACCCCGTCCTAACTTGAACCAGCACCCTCCCTGTGGGGGGTCTGCTGTGTGCCAGTACCATTTCAGTAGCTCACTGAATCCTCCCGGCCCTTCTCATTGATGCCTCCTCTCATTTTACAGGTAAGGAAATGGAGGCCAAGAGTGGTTCATTAACTTGCTCGAGGTCACACAGCCAGTAAGTGGTAGAATCCAGGAAAGCTGGGATTTGTGGGGGCTCCAGCTCTGCGTGCCTGTGGGTGAGCCGGCGGCCTTCAGCCTCCACCTCTGCTGCAACGGGGCCCACGAGACCCCAGGCCCTCCCAGTGGTGCCTTCTGGAACAGCAGGCGCGTCCGTGATGTCGGCCCCTTCACTCTAGGGAGAAGCTGGTCCCGCCTGGTTAGTGTGGGGTCAGCCCGCAGACCCCTCCGGCCCAGCCTCTCCCGGGCCCCTCGGTGGGCTGGCTCTCCAGGGGGCTGGGGTTCACACACCCAGACAGGATGATCACAGCTGCGTGTCTGCTTCCTGGCGACGTCACCAGGACAAGGGCCAGAAGGGTCTGAGGCTCATCCTGGGAGGGGCACTGGGGCAGGCACCCCCACAGGGCGGGACTCGGGCTGCGTGTACAGTAGGTATCCAGCAGGTGCCTGTGGGGTTGTTGACTGAGCAAGGGAGGAACACACGCTTCAGAATTCGTCTGGGTCAGGAACACTTGAACAGCTCCCGTTCCTTCCTCGGGCCTCAGTCTCCCCACCGGGCCTCCCGGGTGCGGAGGGCACAGCGAGGCAGGTGTGCAGTGGACGCTGCAATGCTCGCCCGGCCCACGGGGGCCCTGCCATCAGGCCTGTGCACCCCGCCCCATGGCCTCCGCGTGTGCTTCCCTGCAGGGCTCACTCCGCACCCTCGCTGGGCACCCGGGGCAGAGCCATGGGGCCTCAGCTGATGACCGCCAGGGCAGGGTCTGGACGCCCAGGCCCTCCTCAGCACCTCCTGAGATGGAATTTCTGCCCCAAGCCTCCTGCAGTTTCTGATTTTATTCTCCTGAGTAAACCACTCACACTCAAGTATTTGTCTGGGCGGTGGCTTCCAGAATCACCTGAGACGCAGGCATGAATCTGCCCCCACAGAACCTGAGCCCACCTGACACTACTGCGTAACAGAACCTTTCCTATCTCATCTCAGAAAAAGCACCTGCAGTTAACAGACGGTGGTGTTTACCTGTGGTTTGGGGGGAGAGGCCCGTGCCCTCCCCGAGTGTGTGCTGCTTGGTGCTAATGACGGTGGAGAACCAGTAACATCAGTGAAGCCTGTTTAAAGCATTTTGTTTCAGAAATCAAACTCGCTTGCTTCTGGGAGTTGCTAGTGTTGGAGAGTTCCTTGTCTTTCAGAATCCCAAATAAGGCAGAAGAAAACTGGGCCTGGATGTTGAGCAAGAGCCTGCTCATGGCCTGTCAATATCTGGCCTCCTCTTGTCTCACCGTGACCAGGTGAGCATGTGAAAGACTACGTTTCCTGCTCCTCCAGCAGATAGGACGGCTAATGAGATACAGGCAGAAGTTGTCGGGCAGGCCTTCCAGTAACGCTCCAAAAGCCCCTTTTATCCTCGTCTTTTTCCTTCTTGCCTGGAACACATGCATGATGGCTGGCACTCCAGTGGCCATTTTGTGACCTTGAGGATGGATCAAAACTCTACATATGGCAGAGAGAGAGCAGATTGTGGGTTCCTGATGGCACTCTAGAACTACGGTACCTGCCCTGGGAGTCCCGGACTTCTTTGACTTGTGGCAGGAGAAAACCTCTATTTCGTCTAAGCCACTATTTTCCAGGTCTCTGCTACCTGTACCTAGGTTCAACTCCTAACTAACATAGATGTCACTACAGGTCTACAGTTTTGGTCTGAAGTCAAACAACAGGATTCTCTCTTCCCAGCCCCTCCTTCAGCAGGGCCACCGGGTCCTGCTCACAGAGAATTGACTACAAGGAGCAGGTGACCCTTTACATCACTGGGAAAACTACACCAGCTTTGGGGCCGAGGCCTGCTTAAGACAATTGGAGAATTGCACCTTCTGGGGTAGGGCCAGAGGGGGGACAAGCAGCACCTGTGGAGCTCCTGGTTCTGCACAGAAAAGGGAGAAAGTGAACACTTAGTCCCGTCTCTCCCTCTGTGGGCCCTGCAGCCTCCACCTAATTACAGTAACAAAGAATCAAAGTGCCCCGACAGCACTGTTCATAGCAGCCGGGAAAACGGTGGAAACGCCGAAGGTCCGTGCGAGGTGAAGTGGATACACGTGTGTGTCCAGCCAGTGGGTGCGACACAGCGAGGCAGCCGAACCTCCGCGGTGCTCATGGAAGCAGCTGCCTCTTGTAGGAATCATGCCCGAGCGAAGAAGGCAGACATGGGAGATTATCGCCTGTATGACTTCATTCTGAACGTAAAGTTCAAAACCAGGCAAAACTGATCTGGGGGTGGGAGGTCCGGACAGCTGTCCCCCGTGGGAAAGGCAGCCAGTGACGTTCCGTTTCTTATCTGGGCTGCAGTCGCACAGTGGGCTCACTTTTCCTGTGTAACAAGGGTTCGTGCACGTTTGCACTTGTGGAGCGTCAGTGGTGATGGCGACAGCGGAGGAAGTAGCCTCGTGGGGCAGACGTAGAAGGAAGTACCGGCGGGCTCGGCACACGGCGGGGCTCGATAAGCCGTGCTACGACGATCCGTGTGGAACTTTGGATGGGAAGGGCTGGCTGCTCCCCAGCGTCTGGGCCAGCTTTGCAAAGGGCGAAAGGTGAGAGTGAACGTCGCCGTGGTACTTGTGGTGCCGTGGCTGGAGCAGGGTGGCGGGTGGACACACAGGTCAAGCCAGGCAGCGCAAACCCACCCCCAGCCCCCACCCGGGAGGCAGCAGGTCTCTGTGTCACAGGGCCAGGGCAGCAGCAGGGAGGCCCACATGCTAGTTCCCAGGGCGAGGTCACAGTTCACACACGTGAGGCCTCTCTACCCTAGTTCCATAAGCTGGTTGTCACCACTGCAGTCAGAGCGTTGATGGGGTTCTTTTGGTTGCAAATGAAAATCAACTCAAACAGTCTTAATGAGAGATTGATGGGAGGAGGGGAAGGGGAGGGAGAAGGGGAGGGGCTTGTTGCTTCAGTGTCTCAGTCTGAGCTCCTCGCAAAGTCGCATATTTGGGGGTGGCCCCAGAGAGCACTGTGTGGTTTGGCAGGGAACACGGATGCAGGTGCTTTAATGAGCAGGTGCCACTGGGGGCGCTCCATCTCGGGCGAACCCTGACTCCTGGGGAGCCGGGCAGCAAGCTCCCCTGCCCTCACTGGCTGAGAGTCACTCTGGGGCACTGACTCTGGCCATCCAGCCTGCCACACACACGTGCAGTTCCCCCCAGCAAGTTCTGCGGGGACATCTGTCCGAGAGGGCCAAGGAGACACCGGCAGGGACCAGGTCACGGGAAGGCAGGCGGCTGGCCTAGGGCCCTGGGGGTGTCACTGGCTGTCCCCCCTCCCCATGCCTTGGCTCAGCTTCCCACGTGCTCAGCCTTTCCGGGGGGTGCCCCCTCCGCCCTCCCAGCTCCCCTCCGTCCCTTGGAAAGGGGGCTGCCCCTGCTGTTCCAGCAAAAGTCACACACGTGGGACTTCTGGGCCCAGACTGGCCACATGTCCTTTCTTGAACCAATGACTGCAGTAACTGGGGGTGTTACCTGCTCAGCTAGACCCCCAGTCATGTGCTCAGACCTGAAGGGAGGCAGGCCTGGCCCCCCAGACAGAACAGGGTCAATGGCACAGGTGCGGTGGCTTCCCAGGGAAAACTCAGGTGCTGTGTAAGCCAGGTGGGCACAAGTGCAGGTGTGACTCTACCTATTTACCAGGTGAGAAGACTGAGGCTTGTACAGGGCGTGCACAAGCTGGTCAGTGATGGAGCCGGGTTCAAACTCAGGTCTATCGATTCCAAAGCCCCCACTTGAAAAGTGGTGTGTGTGTGTGTGTGTGTGTGTGTGTGTGTGTGTGTGTGTGTGTGAGAGAGAGAGATTATAGAAGGGTTTCATAAATATTTTCCTTGTACAAAAATTCAAACATTGTGGAACATCCTTCTGGCATCTCTGACCCCCAAGTCCTGGTCCTCTCCCCAGGACAGAGAGCTGCCCGTGTGGCACCTCTGGGAGCCCCCCTCTGCGTGGGCTCAGCCCCAAAGGCACCTGACGTGCAGGACGCAGCACGGATGGGCAGATGTCGGTCTGGACGGCCGGACGGCTGTGGCGCCTCTGCACACCCCGTCTCGAGGTCTGCTTCCAAGCTGCTGCTCGTTTGCCTTTCCTTGCTGATTTGCGCTGTCCTTCTGCACAGTAGGTTTGACCGTCCACCCGTCCTGGGTGACAGGTCACAAGCGCTGTCTCAGCTGATCATCTCACTTTCAGCCCCACTGACAGGGGTTTGTGCATTTGTTTTGTCTCATGCTTGGCGTTCGGGGGTTTTTCGTGCTCACGGAAGCAGACTTGTCATTCCTTCCCACTGCCGTGTCTGGTTGCCGTGTGAGGAATTCCCTGCTGTTCAGACCCGCCTGCGGTTCCCTCTGGGTTGACTCCCCTCTGTCCCCTTCACGGAAAGCCAGGGGCCCTCCTCCGCCCCCGCCCCACCAGAGCAAGCTCCGAGCACCCCACCAGGACCCCCACCCTCCCTTCCACTTCCCTGACCTGACAGCTTCAGATCCTTTTCCATTATCGGCTGTTACAAGCTATTGAACATAGTTCCCTGTGCTGCACAGTAGGTCCTTGTTGTTTATCTGTTTTATGCATAGTAGTGTGTACCTGCACGTCCCAAACTCCTAATATATCCCTCCCCTCCTCCTTTCCCCGCGGTAACCGTAAGTTTGTTTTCCACGTCTGTGAGTCTGTTTCTGTTTTGTGAGTAAGTCCATTTGTGTCTTATTTTAGGTTCCACAATAAGTGACATCATATGGTACTTGTGTTTCATAGTGTGACAGTCTCCAATTCCACCCATGGTGCCGCAAATGGCATTGTTTTATTCTTTTCTGTGGCTGAGTAGTATTCCACTTTTTTCTTTTTTTCCTATTTTTCCTACTGTCTTTAATTAAACCTTTTAGCATATTCCTTTCTTTTTTTGGTAGCAGGACCTTGTGCACGCTGAGCGTGTGTTCTACCCCTGAGCATGCTCCCCCTGGCCCCCGCGACACCGCAGTGTCTTCGTCCAGTCATCCGCTGACAGATTCCAGGTTGGCTTCCGTGCCTTGGCTGTTGGGAACAGTGCCACTGTGAATGCTGGGTGCACGGGAGCAATCCTGTTAAGTGCAGTCAACACACCTGCTCGTCCCCACGCCTCCCAGCCCAGACCGGGGTCAGCATGCAAGGTCGTTATTTCTCCAGGATGGAGTCACCCAGCCGGTCCACATGATACTGGAACCGTCTAGAAACATCTGTGGCTTTGCCCCACGCCTGCTCCTGCTGGTGCCTCCTTCCTGCCTTCTCAGGCCAGTCTCCCCCACACCGGTCCACGTGCAGCATCTCCAATGGCCCGTCCACGGCCGGGGCAGCACCTCACCGCAGACCCGGCTTGCCACCGGCCCCGTGGCCTCATGGACAGGAGTCTGGAGAAGCCTCCACGTGCGCTTCTGCAGCAGGCTGCGCGGTCCTCTTGCAAACAGGCTGTTGGGAGGCTGCTCTCCTTGCATGCTGGCCGGCGGCAGGGGGCGTCAGGGCATGAACAGCCTTGAAAACATCTCCCCAGACGGAGCAGCTGTAGGAAAAAGGTCACGGTCAAAACCCCATCCCGCCGGGTTGGCTTCCAGGCCAGGAAGCAGGGGACAAGCTCTGCCTGGGCCCAGTCCCTGGGCACCTGGCCTGGCAGCCTCAGCCTCCGTGTTATTCCTGGCTCCCGGGACCGGGGCTTTCCGGTGCCCACGCCAGGGTGGCCTGCGTGGCCGGGAGCAGATGTTTCCCTCTGTGCCATCTGTGGGCTTGAGGGACCCCGCCCCGCAGGTGGCAGGAAGGGGTCCCCTGCGGCTGCAGCCAGTCTGGCCCTAACTTTCCACTCCTATTTTCTTTGGCAAAGGGCCCCCGACTAACGTGACAGGGGTCAGAGGGTCTGCTCCCAGGGGCACTGGCAGATGGCTGGTTCCCAGCTTCCCTGCCGTCTGCTCAGGTCAACACACATTCATAGAGCACCTGCTGTATTTTCTTGCTTCACTTGGGAGACTTTGCTGAGTGCCTGCTGTGCGCTTGGCTCTTCTGTGTCCTGGGGATGCAGTCTGGAGCAAAGGTGTCACTTCAAGGCCTCAGGGAAGACAAGCTAGAAATGCAAGAAATGTCGGAGGACCACCAGTCGTCCTGTGGTGGGGGGTGCGTGGCCAGCAGCGGGAGGCTCCGGCCCACAGAGGATCCATGAGGCCAGCCGGGCCCCGACCAGGCCAGGGCTGCAGCTGGAGGCCGGCGGCTGACTGCACCTCCTGTGACAGCTTCTCTCTGGAAGGGCCATTGAGCAGTGCACCCCCACAGCTGCCACAGCAAGATGGGGTGCCGCTGACATCCCACTGGGGGAGGCAGGGGACAGACCACGTACCAACCGCACCGCTTCCAGTACAGTCCCAGTGCCGGTGTCTGGAAGGAAGGATGCATGCTCCCCCCACCCCGCTGCTGAGGATGGGGACGTGGTGGGGAACCCTCTGGAGCTGCATGGGTGAGAGAAACACCCCAGGGTGGCCAGAGCGGAGCCTGGTCCCCCGTGACCGCTCGGAGCAGAGTCTCCTCGCCAGCCCTGCACAGCACGCTCTCCCCCTGAGCGGGAGACGCGAATTTCCATCTTTCTCAGCCACCGGTGTTACATGTGGCCTAACCTACATCTAAATACACGGCCCGAGCTCTTTGTCCACAACAGGACTCTGTCCAACAAGTGGTGGCTGGAGAAAGCTGCCATCAGCCCGCAAGCCCAGCCCTCAGCACAGAGGCTCAGTTGAGGGGAGGGAGGGCGAGCTCTCCGGGCGCACGATGACTCTGTCCGTTGGTACAATGTGCATAAAGTAAAATTTGCCATTTTAACCATTTTAGGAGTGCAGCTCAGTGGCATTAAGCACTTTCACACTGTTGTGCAGCCATCGCCACCGTCCGTCTCAGAACTGTTTCATCGTCCCAAACTGAGACTCTGTCCCCATGAGACACTCCCTCCGTGTCTCCCCCTCCGCAGCCCCGGTGCCCACCCTTCTTCTTGCCGTCTCTGGATTTGACCACGCGAGGGACCTCATACACGTGGGGTCACATGGTGTTTGTCCTTCTGTGTCTGGATCATTTCCCTTAGCACAGTGTCCTCAAGGTTCATCCACGCTGGAGCACGTGTCAGAGTCTCCTTCCTTTTTGCTGTGTGGATGGACCACATTTTGTTACCCGTTTGTCCGGTGATGACACTCTGGTGGCTTCCGTCTTCGTCTGTCGTGAAAGATGCCGCCGTGAACGTGGGGTGCAAGCGTCTACTGGAGTCCTTGCTTTCAGTTCTTTTTGGTGTGTTTATGCTCAGAAGTGGAATTGCTATATAACGTGTTAATTCCACGCATGGCTTTCTAACCCGTTTTTAACTTTCCTGGAGCCTGAGTTCTAACAGGGCCGAGTCCCTCCCAGCCCAGCGGGGAACTGGTGAGCCCTGTCCTCTGGGGCCCGAGCTGAGCCAGAGCTCTGGGCAACGTGACCCAGGAGGCGGGAGGCACGTGGCCTTCCCGGGTGGCTCCCGAGCTGGAAGCATTCAGCTGTCCCTGTCTCCCGGGGGCTGGGGATTCGGCGTGGGGCCCCTGCTCTGCACAGCATGTTAGAGCAAGAGATGCTTTTCTCTGGACGGTGCAGGTGCCAGCAGGAGGGTCACCGGGGGATCCGGGGATGCAGGGGCAGGAGGCTGGGCCCAGATGCAGCTGCAAACACCAGTCACTCACTCTCCGGAGGCCCGCAGTCGGGGCAGGTGCGGCCTCCACAAACCACGGCAACCTGGGCGTCCTCCACCCGGACAGAGGGATCAGGAATGGGGGCAGGTGGAGAAGACGGGGTGAGGAGAGGTGCCAGGGCCGCTCCCTCTTGAGTCACGGGAAGGGAACGGAGGAGGGTGGGGCTTGGGGCCCAGCCCAGAGGCCTGGCCCACCCTCTTGAGGCCTCGCCTGGCTCCCAGGGGCGTCCCACCTGCCAGCCCCTGGGGGTGAAGTCCCCGTGCTTCCACCCCAGGGAGGGACGGAAGCTGGGAGGGCAGCAGGGCTGGGTTACCCTCAAGGGAGGCCTCTCACAGAGGAAGTTGCGAAACCCTCCTCGGGACTAATTTGGGTTTTGGTTGGGGCCAGCCGGGCTATCTTTATGGCTGAAAACGTTCCCAGTGGCAGATGTTCCTTCGTGACTTTGCTCCCTGAACGCTGGCCTCCTGGCCTCCTGGCCTCCTGGCCCCCGTCCGTCAGCCTCTCTGCAGAGCTTTCTGGTTTGGGAAGGAGTCTGTCGGCAACCAGCAGGACAGGGCCGGCTTCCCCCACGGACACATCACGGAGACATCGGCCGGGGGCTCCGTGTGTACGGGGCCTGGTGCCGGGCCCCCTGCGAGTGCGGGCTCCTGGGTGGAGGTGGCCCAGGCCTGGCCTTGTGGCCGGAACCCTTCCCCGTGCTGTCCCCGCTCTTCATCCATGAGTCCTCACAGCACCGCAACTCTATGAGAAAAGCCTCCGACGGACGGAGAAGAGGGACAGAGAAGACGGACGGACGGTGCACAGAGGGAAGGACCCAGAACCGGCGGGTTCGGGACTTGCGGGCCAGGACCTCCCTGCTCTGTGAACAGTTGAAATCTCTGTCCTGTACGTTTATTATGTAAGTTTTTTCTATTCTGAGGTAATTCCAAACCTGCAGAGAGTTTGCAGGGGTAAGGAGAGACCGCCAGCCTGAGTCGTGCGGTCGGTGTGTTATCAGGTGGTCCTGTCTCTCAGTCTCCCACGGTCACGTACAGAGCAGCAGTGTTGCGTGTTGTGCGGCCTGGGCTGTGTGTGTCACGTGTGACTGTGACACGCACACGCATGCTTGCCAGGTCCTTTTCTGAGCCACTTGCAAGTAGACTGCACACTCACGCCCTCACCCTCCTTACTTCAGGGTGACCCCCAGGACCCTGAGCTCAAGGGCATTCTGTTCACCACTGTCCAGTGATCGAGTTCAGAAATTTAGCATAAGGTTAGCATGAATATACCTAGTGTACAGGCCACATTCAGATTTTGCCCCACGCCCCATTAATGGCCTTTGTAGCTGGCCCCTCCCACCTGCGCCCCCACCCAAACCGGGACCACAAGTGCCTTGAGTCACATCCGCTTCACTTCCTTTCATCCTGGAAACTTTGCTCAGCCTTTCCTTGTTTCCCACAACCTTGATTTTTATGCTGTAAACAGTTGCTTGGTATAACGTCCCTCACTTTGTGTTCGTCCGGTGTTTTCTGGTGACCGGATGCATTCACACTGTGAGTCTCTGGGACAGGCCGCGTCCCTCCTTCTGTGTCTCGCGAGCGTCACGCAGACTCGCCGGCCCATCCCCATGCTGTGCCGCCGGCCGCAGGCCCAGGCCCAGGCCCAGGCCCAGCGCTCGCTTCCTTGGTGGCCGCTGGGCACTCCCACGTGGAGGCCCCCCAAGCTTCTCTTGTGCACCCCCGATGGAATGCCTGAGTCAATCATTGTGATGCTGGTTGCAAGTATGTGTTGCCTTTACAGTTTAAAGCAAAACTTACTTTTAGAAATTTAGTGATTTTTCATTTGAAAAAAAGATGAAACGACTGGGAAGATGCTGACAGTCGGCGAGGCTGGGCGACGGGCGCTCTGGTGCAGTTACGGCTGCCTCTCCACCCTCACACTTGTGCACAGCTCCACAGCGAATGTTCTCAAACAGTTGCTTCACTCCGATTAGTAATATTCGTGCTGAAGCGTTGGGGGGACAGAATTTGAAGCTCATCAAAAAATAAGGTAAGTTAGCGGCTGGATCGAGGGCTGGAGAGACAGGCACACAGAGGAAACACGATTCCTCCAACTGCGCTGCTCGAAATCTGTCGTCATCAAATGTGGGGGGAGCAGTTACTTCTGAGGGGCAGGTTTTCATCTTTCTGATGCACTTTTCTGTGTTTAAAAACCTCTATAATGAACACGTTACTTGGTTTTTTCTATCTATGTTCCGTGCTGGGGAATTCATGGCTCTGAGAGGTGGTTGCCTGGACACCTGCCCTCGGCCGGGGATGGACAGGCTGTCCTCTCGGGAGGCTGCTGGGCTCGGGCGCGTTCGGGACTGGCCTCTGCGGACAGGAACTCTGGGGGTCCCTCAGGAGCGGGGGCAGGAGCCCTTTGAAGGGGGCTGGCCCCATCCTTCCCCCCCCACCCCGAGCCTGATGCCCACGTCCCCTCTCGGGCTGCTCTCCACGCGGGCACTGGTTCAGGCCCTCCCACCCCGTTCCCTCCCATGGCCTCTTCTGCTCCCTGCTCTGTGCTCCCGGGAGGGGGCCCGGTCTGTGAGAAGGAGGAGCAGGATGGAAGCCCCTGCGAGCACGGTTGCAACAGAGGGAGGGAGACGCGGCTCCGGCCACACTCTGGCCCCGGCCAGGCTGCTAGGCCAGACCCCTAGGCCAGACCCGGCAGCCCCGTTCTGTCCTTATGGGGGAGGAGTGGGGTCTGATGGCGGCTGTAAGCCCAGGTCTCAGCACGTCCTCGTGACCCCGGGAGGACACTTCCAGCCTTTCTGAGCAGCTGGGAAGTGGGCTGTCCCGAGCTCCGAGGGCTCCACCGGCCGCGTCCTCCTCCGTCTGCAGCCCCTGTGTGTCTGTCCCTCTTCTGGACGGAGCCCTCGGGGATGGCACTGCCCTGGCTCTTGTGGCTCAGTCTCGGGATATTTATCATCAGTCTGCATGGTCAGAGCCCATGAGTTACCCCTGGGCTCTGGGGTCGACCTCGGACGGGGAGAAGCCGTGACATCAGTGGAAAGTGTGAGGGGCATCCATTCCAATCCTGTGCGGGTCCCAGGGCCGCCTGGCTGCAGCTCGGGGCTCAGGCTCCGCGTCACAGGGACGCTCAGGACGGGAGACCAGGTTCCTGCTAGGAGCCACAGGCAGGGCCCGGAGAATGGGAGGGTCAAGCTCAGGGCGACCCCACCCCACTTCCCCTGGGAGCAGGTGTCCCTGTAGGGCCCCACCGAAGCCGAGGTGCATGTTTCTTGGCTTCCCAGCATTTTCCTGGGCCCTCAGCTTCCTCTGCAGTGACCTTTGCTCTTCCAGCCTGTCTTTGATGGGCTCGAACTGCAGCCCTGCCCCACAGAGGAAGGGCGCCGGGTGGCTATTCACCAGGTGGGGCCTGCCTGCTGCCGGGACCCTGCCACTGGCCTGGGCACATGCTGTGCCAAACTTGGCACAAGTGAGACACTTAACCCCAGAGGGTCAACGCAACCATCAATTTTGCTGTCACCGTCCCCTGTGTGGGTAGTGGTGGAGCGGCCGTGGCATTTGAGGACGAATGGAGGCCATGGGGAGGCGAGCTTGGGCCGAGGCCGGGGGGTGGGGACAGGCGCTTCTTGTGAAGGTAACTGGTTTGTGGTCATCCCGAAGTAGGGGTGGCCTCTGGGAAGCTGCCTCCTCACAGGGCTGACTCACCTCCCTCCCTGGCGTCAGGATGCTGAGGTGCAGAGGGAGGGGTGGGGCCCCAACGTCCGGGGCGTGTGGGTTGGGGCCTCGGAGGAGAAGCAGGGTGACGAGGAGCCCCACGATGAAGCAGGTGTGCCAGGGTCTGCCCCCCGCCCCCTCCCCAGGTGCCCAAGTCCCCGCGTTGGCGGGGCTGCTGTTCCCGGGGCAGGCGTCCCTCCGCCTCTGCAAACGTGGCTCAGCCCCAGTGAGTGTCCCATTTCTCGTCCCAGGATTTGCTTCTGGGAGTGGTGCGTGTGTGCCGGGAAGACTGCCGAGACCTTTCCCGTTCTGCCTGCCTTGCACACGCGGGGTTTCCTTGCACGCTCACCACGTCCCACTGTTTCCAGTATTACAGTGGATGTTTCAGTGCTGGAGCCAAGTTTCAAAGTGACGGCTTCAGAACCACTTGCCACCCCCTACCCGGGGCCTGGGGCAGGTCGCCTGGCTCAGGGGCCTCGGTCCCCACCCTGTAAAATGGGAGTCACCATCACGTCTCCATCCCAAGGGCTCTTGTCAGGATCAGGACGGGATGACCCAGGGCCTGGTGTGCGGAAACTGCTCGATACATGGGGGCTGCTTTCGTCAGTTTTTAAAGCATTTTCGTTACTGTTATTCGCAGCACACTTTGAGGCGATGTCTAGCCGGCCTTTGAGAGGGCAGGGAGGAGGCAGGGCAGGTGAAGAGAGGAGGCGTGATGTCCGCTCCCCAGAAGCAGACCCTCGTTTCTGTGCCCCAGGGAACGGGGCAGGGGGGACGGGGACGGGGACGGGGAGAGGCGGGCAGAGGCCTGCAGGCCCCGTGACTGGCTGGGAGGCCGAGCTCCCCGTCACTCACCAGCTAAGGGCCATCCTGGGGCGGGTGACACCTACAGCCCTGCGGGGAGGGACAGGTAGCCCTGGGACGGTGAGCACGGCCCCTCCGAAGCATCTCAGGTGGCAGAGCCCGGGCAGGAGCGGCAACCGCGCACAGGTGAGCCTCCAGAACCCAGAGACAGGAAACTGCGGCTTTGACCCGCGTGTCTGCACGCCCGACGCCCTGTGCTTCGACCAGGCTCTTCTCATTCCGTCCATGAAGGTCGTCCCAGAGCTGAGCCCTCCCTCTAGCAGCCTCAGTGCTGGTCGAGTGGGTGTGTTACTACAGGGAGCTTCAGCCTCTATGGACAGGGTTTTTTTTTTTTTTTTTAGATTTATTTATTTTATTTTTAAATTTTATTTACTTTTTGAAGGGGAGAGGTAATTAGGTTTATTTATTGATTTACTTACTTTTTTGAATGGAGGCGCTGGGGATTGAACCCAGGGCCTTGTGCTTGCCAAGCTTGTGCTCTACCACTCAGCGATACCCTCCCCCTATTGACGGGTATTTATTTCCAACTTTCATCTATTAACAAAAAAAAAGAAAGCTGCGGTAAACACCCCTGCACTAGCACCGTCTGTACACATGCAAACACCCCTGCAGGGTAAACTCCGAGGAGGGAGTTTTTACGTCCAAAGGCACGTGCTTTTAAGGAACGTACACTCCCACCAGTAATGTGTGAGGGCTCGTCCCCTACACGCGCCAGCGCCGTGGCGTTGACGTTTTGGGTCACCGCCAGTCTGACAGGTGAAACATGGTCTGGGGCTGCCGTTTCAATGTGCACTTGAATTTTGAATAAGACTAAACATCCTTTCCAAAGCTGGGGAGTCAGTTGTACTTCCTGCTCTGTGCACTGTCTGTCCATGTTCTTGCTCATTTTTTTCATTGAAGTTTTGTTTGTCTTATTGGCTCGTGGACACTCTTTACATAGTGAGGAAATCTGCATCTTGAGTAGAAAGACTCAGGGATGGAAATGTTCTTGCCTGTGAGTTTTGTCGCCTAAATCTCAAGGCCACATGGGTTCTTTCCACTTACTCTCTTGCTTCTGTGAGCTGACCTGTGGGTTTCCCGTACACTGCCCGCTGGTCTTGTTTGGGCTTCCTTTACCAGAGTGGAGATCAGTGATTTAAGGAACCCTGGTGTGTATGCACTCCCTCCCCGGGGTAGAGGTTGAGTGGGATCTTCTCCCTCCTTCAGCCCAGGCTCCTCTTCCTCCACAGCCCCTTGGCTTCCAGGTCCAAGGGGACTGGTGACCCCTCCCCGCATTTGCAGCCCTCTGCCCTCCCCTGTCCAGGCCGGGGGGTCCTGCCCTCCTCCCTGGAAGGTGATGGCACTGGTTGGTCTAAGAGCTTGTTTGTGCCTCTGGCTCTGGGAATGTGGGCTGCGGGTTGCCCTTAGTAATTATGCCCAGAACCTCAAAGGTCAGAGCCGGTGGGGCCCTCAGGGAGCCTAGGGACCAGCCACCTCCGTGGATGGAGGACACGCGGTCGCCAGAGCCTGGTTTGTGGGGAGCACTCCCAGGAAGGACTGGGCACCCTCGGAGGCTTCATGTGCGCATCCTGCGCTCTTGGGGAGGAGGTGGGATTTGCCGTGGAAACCACCACTCCGTTTGCGGCCTTGGGAGGCCCTGAGGATTGCTGTGCGTAACCCACCCAGGCTCCCCCGAGGGCTTTCTCTGTGCCTTCCCCACCCTGGGGGAACTGCAGAACTCACCCATCACCCCCAACCTGGAGCAGCCAGTGCCTGGGGGGAGTTGCTGGGTCAGTACCTTGCTGGCCGGCGGGGCTGGTGACTCTGGGGGGTCCTGCAGGTGAGGGAGGCCCAGGTGCCCACAGCAGTGACCTGCCCGCCGATAATCCCACCTGGGCCCCTCCCCATCCCTGTGTTGCTTCCCCATTCCCCTCCGTCTAGGTGTCCAGATCACCTCCACCCAAGCCACCTGCACTCAGAGCCTGTCTCCGGCTGGGTGACCCCCACCCAGGTGGAGCTCTAGCCAGAGCTCTGGTGTCCCCACGCCCGTGCCCCAGCCTGCAGCGGTAATTTGATACTCCTGACCTGCAAATTCCACAAAGTCCCGATCAGGTCCTTCCTGCTCATGGCCCCCCGCCCTGGTGGGTGTTATTGGGGTGTGGTTCCTGCAGAGAAGTCCGGGGGCCTGGGGACTCAGGTCTTTCCCCAGGTACCCCAGCTGCAGGTGTCAGGACCAGCTGTTCTGCAGGACTGAGTGCCAGCCACAGCAATCCTGCCAAACCGGCTGGGAACCTGTCTGGCTGGGTGCAAGGCCTCCGGGACCTCGGTCCACCCATTGAGGGGCAGGTAGCCTCAGACAAAGTCCACAGAGGCTTTGCCAGTCCTGGGCTCCTCCCTGGACAGAGCCCACTCCAGATCTGCCCGGGAACCACCCCCTGGGACAGCCCTCAGCTCTTCTGTAAACTCAGAATAGACTCTGGAATTTGTCAGTCATCGCTGAACACATCCAACGTTCTGGACACAGGCCGGGGCCGAGGACACAGCGGTGGGCCGTGGGGATCTGCCACCCGGTCTGATGGAACTTCCAGCCTCATCTGGGAGCCGGGCTTAGAGGAGTGCTCTGTTCTCAAAGCCTTGAGTGCTGGGCAGGGAATGGGCAGCTCAGAGGGCCAAAGACAGTGGGCAGGTGTGGGGCAGATGGAGAAGGTGGCTCAGAGAAGGGGCCTGCGAAGACGGGTTCAGTCAGGGTGATGGCATGTGCAAAGGCCCAGAGGCAGGAAAGAGCAGGCAGCAGGGCCCGGCCGCCATGGGGCCAATCAGGAGTGCCTCTGGGTGTGCTGAGAAGCCACTGCGGGGTGGACAGGAAGACAGCCAGAATCTGTGTCTTTAATTGACTCCTGTGCAGTCAGGGCTTGAGCGCAAGGTGGGCAGGGAGCCAGGCTGTGACCATTCTTAACACGCGGCCCTGGGAGGGAGTGGGCGTGAGTGGGCCTCAGACAGCTGCCCTCTGCTCGTGTCACACTTGAGGGAACCGAGGCTCAGAGAAGGGACGGACTTTCCCAGGTTCCCCCCAGTGGTGCCTGGAGGAGCCCCTCCCCCACCCGATGCCAGGACTGTTCTCTCCCCGTCCCCGCCCCCAGCCCCTGCCACACACTCGCCCTGACGTGGACCTGGCTGGCTGGTGGGTCGGCTTGGAGAGAGGGCGGGGGCGGGAGGATGAGGGTTCACCCGCACGTGCCTGCGGGCCCTGCCCCGCCATGTCCCCTGTTCTCAGCTCGCCTCGTTCACTGTGCTCCCCTCGCTGGCCAGGGAGGGCCATGTGAGGCAAACCTGCTGGTGCCGTGGAGCTAAGGGGCAAACAGGGGACTGGACGGGAGGCGCCCTCCTCTGCTCCACCCAGGAGGCTGGGTGACATGATCTGGGATCTGCCCTCACCTCCTGCTTCCTCTCCTACCGCCTGACCCCTCCGACCTCCAGGCTCCCAGACAAGATGATCCTTCCTGGGAGATCCTTCCAGCAAGTCTGGGCAAGCAGGGGCTGAGGCCGGCCAGCGGCTCCTCACCCTCGCTCTGAGGCCCCATCTGCACCAGCCCTGCCACAGTGACCAGGCTCCCCCGGGGCCAGGATCCCTGTTGTGGCCCCACGTGGTCCCCCAGGGAGAAGGCTGAGAGTGAAGGGTCTCTTTCACTAACAAAACTGTCATGACCTCAGGCAAGTCCCATCCTCTCCTGGCCTCAGTTTCCCCTCCAGTGAGGGGTGGAGGAGGGTCCGCCTGTCTGGCTCTGACAGCTGGCGATCTGGGGAGGCAAAGATGCATTCCCAGAATCCCTGGGAGTCCTGGGGACGCCCACACCCTTTGTCCCAGCCGTCCTGAGAAAGGCTGGCTGATAAGGCTGTGGGTGGCCAGATGACAGCATTCTTGGGACTCGAATGAAGTGGGAGGGCCCCACCCGCTCAGCTGCGCTGTCAGGGCCGAGGGGCAGCAGCTTGGGCCACAGGCAGCCAGGGCCCTCCTGGGCTTCCCAACACTGTCGGCATTTCAGCCATGCCTTGGAGCACTGGGCCACAGAGGGGGAGCCCCGGGGTCTTATTTTGCAGGGTTTCGAGGAAAGAATGCCAGTCTTGTGGGAGGGGAGACGGGTCTGCACTTTCTCCCACAACCGTCCTGGCTCTCTCTAAGAAGCACCATTGTACCTGCTCCCTGGGGGACAGGCTGCTGACACAGGCTCTGGGCTCAGGCCATGGGGAGGGGGGCGGGCTCCGCCAAGACCACTCCCCTCCCACCACACCAGCCAGCCCCTCCTCTGGGCCTAGGGTTGCATGTCAGCCACCGAGCCCAAAATTCCACCAGCAAGGCACAATTCTTGTCAGTTAAGGCATCACCTTGGGTGAAAATGTGGATTTCCTGCTGTGAAATGCAAGTGGGCTCAAGGAAACTGGCAGATCTGCTTGGATGCCTGGCCACAGGTGCACAGAAGAGGCTTCTGTAAACAAGCAGGGCGTCCAGACAGATGGGGCTGGTCTGGGAGGCCCAGGGCCGCCTTGCCCCAGGGGCCCTGCAGGCTGCTTATGGGTTGGGGGCACAGGGACCCCGGGATCTGCTAGGGCGTCCCTGGGCCTCCGGCTGGCTGCTTGTGCTGTGTGGTGGGGGGGGGGAGGGGACTTGAGCCCTGACTGTGCCCCCATCAGCCCCTCTGAGCACCAGCCTTCAAATGGGGCAACCGTGGTCCTCCTCTCTGAGCTGCTGGGGGCGTGAAGCCAGAGCCGGGCCAGGCACACACTCAGTGCTCCACAGGCGCTGGTGACGGCATAGACTGCGTCTTTGACCCCTGTGCCCTTTCCACAGGGCATGCCCCTGACCTTCTCCTAGTGGGGCTGGGCAGTGGGATGCCCACCTCATGGTAGGGGCGGGGGTGCAGTGAGCCAGGCAGGTCACCGGAGTCTGATGGGAATGAGCCTTGTGGGGGAGGGGAAGGCTGCCGAGGCCGGGCACCCAGGCAGGGCCTCTGGAGCCTGGCTGGCCCCTTTGCACAGTGGCCAGGCCCGCGTGCTCAGGAAGCATCCACACTGCCTCTGAGTGCTGGCCCAGGCCGGCCCTGCTGGGAAGGCCGCTGAGAACGGGGCAGGTGGGGCTCACGCCCAGGGCTGTCAAGTAGCACCCCTGTGGCTGGGACGCGGGGTCAGGAGAGAAGCAGGGAGTTGGGAAAGAGGGGTCAGGGGTCCGTTTCCTTCCTCCTCAGTGTCAGACACATCTTGCACTCAGTGTGTTAGCAGCTACTGTCTCCCTCAGTGGCCGGAGACGCTGTTCTCTGCCTCTTCCAGTTTATCTGTTTAAAATATATCCCTTAGCCGTTAAAGAATGATGAAAGCTTCTGGACGTCCAGGAAATGTAGAGAAACAACAAATATCCATGTTCTCACCACTTGGATTTAACAAATGTGAAAATTAAAAAAAGAAAAGGGAGGAGGGTACAGCTCAAGGGGCAGAGCGCGTGGTTAGTACGTACTAGGTGCTGGGTTCAGTGCCCGGTACCCCCACTGAAAATAAACAAACAAGGAAAATAAATTAAGCCCGCCCCAGAAAGACAAATGTGAAGACTTTGCCACATTCCAGACCTTCTTTCTAAAGCAGAATTAGACAACACAGCAAGAGATGAGTGGAGAAATAGAACGTGGTCCATCCATAGAATGGAAAACCATTCAGCCCTAGAAAGGAGTGACGCACTGACACTCGTACGTGTATGGACTCTGAACACGTCACACTGAGCGGAAGGGGCCAGTCACCGCAGGCCACTGTTGGATGGTTCCACGTGCGTGAAAAGCCCGGAACAGGCAAATCTGGAGAGACAGAAAGCACTCGGTAGTTGTCAGCGGCTGGGGGTGGAGAGGATGAGAGATGGCCGCTTAAGGGCCAGGGGTTCCTTTTGGGGTGACAAAGATGCTCTAAATTTAGATCGGGGTGAGAGCTGCACAACTCTGGGAACAGAGGGCGGAGCACCGAGCTGCGCCCTGTAGATGAGTGCCCTCTGTGGCACGGGGATTCTGCCTCAATGAGGACGACATCAGTTTGCCGGGGCTGCTGTGACCACGCACCGCACAGGGGGCTTCACAACAGAGCCTCCTGTCTCACGCCAGCGGCCGGAGCCCAGCAAGGTGTCGGCAGGGCAGGTCCTGCTGCAGGCCACGGGGAAGGGCGTCCCCGCCTCGCCCCTCGGCTGGCGGACGGCCTCTTCTCCCGGTGTCTCTTCACATCAGCTTCCCTTGGAGCGTGTCCGTCCCTGTGTCCAGACTCCCCCTTTCTGTAAGGACGCCGGTCACCCTGATGCCCTCATTTTAACTTCATCAAGCCTGTAAAGACCCCATCTCCTAGCAAGAGACATTATCAGGGCTCCCAGCGCTGTGGTCATTGACGCAGAGTCCAGGAGGACTCACAGCCAGAAGGATGCATTGAAGGATGGCCTTTGGAACCCAGGCCTGTGCCGTCTTCCCTTTCCTCCAAGGGGCTCTGCCACATGCACCCAGATGCCTGTTCCGACACTGCCCTGTGCTCTCAGCACCAAACTCCAGAAGAGCCTGCAGCCCTGGCCGCAGGAACAGAGTGCAGGCAGGAAGTGTGGAGGCCAAGGAGGAAAGTCAGGACCCAGCCCAGAGATGTCAGGGGAGGCCACACAACTTCAGGGCTTGTTAGCTGGCAGGGACAGGACCCAGAGCCCTGAGGGATGGATCCGGGTGCTGGGGGGACACCCAGGGAGATGCTGTCTGCACAAGTCACACGCACACAGGCACACAGAGTGACAGCCCTGCAGTGATCAGGCGAACCAGAGGGGCAGAGCCCAGGCGTGCGGGCTGGAGTAAACCTCCACCCCCGCCTGGCCGCAGGCAGGGCTGCAGGCTGGCAGAGCCGCAGCCTCTTGCCCCCTGGCCAGCTGGCTGTCCTCCAGGCCCTGGTGCAGATGGCGGGGCCAGGTGGGGCCGTGCAGCTGGCGGCCTGCGTTGCCAGCCTCTTGCCACCCCAGCCCGCTTTCCTGCGGCCGTGTGACCCTGGAGGCCTTCTCCCTACTGCCGGGTAGCCCCAGAAATTTGTGTCACAGCCTGGATTTCGATTTCTTTTGAAAAATGAGATCTGTCAGGCCTGCTCCCAAGTCCTGCAGGTCAACGAATGGCCAGAGCCACGAGGCTGCTGCCCATTTTAGAAGGACCGTGGCCACCAGTTCACCTCTCTCACTTGGCCCTGGAGACGGCGGGGAACCCTGGAGGCGGCTCTTCCAGACTTTGTTCTCCTGTGTGTGCACATGTGCGTGCTGGGATACCCATTTGTGTGTATGCACACACCACGTTAGTGTCAATAAAAACTTTTGTCTTTGCGGGGGAAGGTAATTACTTATCTATTTTTTGATTGAGGTGCTGGGGATCGAACCCAGGACCTCGTGCATGCTGGGCACGCGCTCTACCACTGAGCTACACCCTCCCCTCACTAGAGGTTTTTATTTTTACAAATGTGGGCTCATTCAGCAAAACCCCTGTGAGACCATACACACGTTTCGCCCGTAACATAGCATGTGCACATCTCTAGCTAATCAATGTCTACTTTTTGTCTCTTTAAAATAATACTGCCTTTTTCAATGACTTAGATTTACAGCAAAGAGGGCACCAAGCACTCCCTGACACGCCTCACTCAGCGCCCCCACGGTGACGCCCTACAGAGCCACTAAAACATTGACACTAGTAAAGGCTCTTTACTAAACTAGGGCCTTTGTTAGGATTTTTCCAGTTCTTCCACGACTGCCCTTTTCCTGTTCCAGGACCCTACCCGGGACCCCGCGTGGCGTTCAGGCCAAGCCTTTTCCTCTCCGGGTTCATTGTGACCTTGAGGGCTCCGGAGAGTGCTGCTAGGCGGTCTGTGCGGGTTTGTCTGGTGTCTTTCTCCGGAGACTAGGGTAGTGGTTCTGGGGGATGAAGACCTCAGGGGTGGGGCGTGCCCCTCACCGCGTCCGATCGTGGTGCCGGATGTCCACGGGACTGACGTCGCTGGTGTGGGGCACCGGACCGTCTGCGGGTCTCCACCGCAAAAGTACCATTTCCCCCTTTCCCACTCCATTCTTTGGTTGCCAGTCATGGGGTCAGGCCACACACCAGGGGGGTTAAGCTCCACGTCTCGGAGGGGAGCATCCACGTGTGACCCTGATTTTCAGTGACTGGGACAGCCTTCCATGTTTTGGATCTGCCGTCACTGATTTAGCTGGAACCCTACCGTCTGACACCCCTGCTGCTTCCTGTTCTTCCTTTTACCAGCAAAACAGCAAAGAGCAATGCTGTAGCCTGACCTCAGATTCAACAAATATTTTCCAGGCATCTTCTCTGTGGCGGCCACTGCACACCCGGCAAACAGTGTCTGTCTCTCTTTCATCTTGTTTTCTTAGCATAAGTTTGGGGGTTGGGACT
The DNA here is from genome assembly GCF_009834535.1 of Camelus ferus. Taxonomy (NCBI): domain Eukaryota; kingdom Metazoa; phylum Chordata; class Mammalia; order Artiodactyla; family Camelidae; genus Camelus; species Camelus ferus. The sequence goes on along the minus strand of NC_045711.1, from coordinate 19,311,455 downwards.
GCTGGGTCACAGATAAGCTCATTTTTAAGGCTTTTGATAAGCGTCACTAAACAAACCTCCGGGCGAGTTGTACCAGTCGGCCGTCTGGATTGGCTTTCTTTTCTTTTTCAACCTTTTTATTATTACGAAAACAATTCTTGTTTTTACGAGCTAACTGGAAGTTACTTCCTGGACATGAGATGGCATTAAAGAATTATTATTTCTTTAGGTGTGATAATGGTATTGTGGCTGCTTAGAAAAAAGTCCTTATCTTTTAGAGACACACGTTGAAGCATTTACACAGAAATGGTGTGAGTTGGGGATCTGCTTTGCTACCATATGGGAGGGGGAAGGGGGAGGGTGCCTGAAATCAGGCTTGTCCCAAGTGGGGGATGGCTGAAGCCGGGCGATGGGGACACTGCCCTTCATCATGTGACTCCCTCTATGTTAGTAAAAACCAAGTTTATTTAAGGAAATTTGATATATGATTTAAGTCTGCAGCTTAGGTGAGAGTCCCCATTCTTGTACCCCCAGGGCTAATTACAACAGTTCAGTGTGCTCGTGTCTAGACGTTTTCTGTGCAAGCACTATGTATATTGCACATATATATGTACACACTTAAACCAGGGATGAGCTACCAACGCACACACCAGTTTTCATATGTTGCAGACGGCTGGCTGCTTCACCACTCTCATTCTGTAATAGCTTCGTGGCACTGCCCGGTATCAGAGAACCATAATTTATTTATCTGATCCTCCCCCGGCAGACAGCTGGCGCATCTCCAGATGTCTTCTCTCAAGAACCACGAGACAGTAAACATCCTTGTGCATAACACACCTCTGCATCCCGGTGAGCAATTCTACAGCCCGTCTTTCTAGAGTGGAGTCACTAGGTCAGACGGCGTGCATACTTAAAACCTCAGTGGAATGGGTACGTCACCTCCTGGGGAACTCTGTACTTCCAGTGCCGGACGTCCTCCCCAGTGCGTATCTGAGGGCTGTTGTCATTCGGTGCCGGCAGTAGAAAGGCACCTGGGGGTCAGCGCCGCGCCCCAGGGGAGGGCGGGGCCTCAGCAGCACCCTTGGCTGGGGCTGTGTAGCGCAGTGGTTATGAACACCCCGCCCACGTCTGAATTCAGGCCCACCATTTACTGGCTGCGTGAACTTGAATCAGGTACTTGACCTCCCATTCCTCAGTTTCCGCCTCTGTAAACTGGGAGTAATTCTAATCCCCTGTGGCAATCAGGGAGGGGCTAATAAGCTGCGTTTGTACCGTTTTAAAGGATCTGTCCATTTGGGGCGGCTCCAGGGAGTCGGCTGGGGGATGGGAGAACCTGCTAAGGACCCCATCAGGCACCACTTGGCACCGCCAGAACTGACTTCAAGTGGAGTTGGTTGGTTTAGTGAGATTCTGTGTGGCAGAATCCAGTACCAGCCCAGAGCTCCCACTGGCAGTGTCCCACAGCCAGGACACCTCGAGGGCTGACAGGAGCTGTACCAGGACAGGGAGCCCGACCTTTCTGAGAGACTGGCCAGGACACGGAGGCCCAAGCGATAGGGAGAGGGGAGACCCAGGAGAGACGGCCCGTCTGGCCCGCGGCTTGTTACTGTAGGTAAAGTTTTATTGGAACACAGCCCTGCCCATTCACTTCCGTAGTGTCTGTAAGTGCTTCCGAGTTGAGTGTTTGCAGCAGAGACCGTGTGGCCTGCAAAGCCTGAAGAATTTCCTCTCTGACTCTTTACGGAGAAGGTTTGCCCACATCAGCCCGGGGGTCAGAGGCCCAAGAATAAATGCTGAAAGGTTCTGAGCACTTGGTGTTTCAGGTGCCATCTGCAGCACGTCATGTGTATTAACGTATTCAGTCCTCGCAGTAACCCTGTAAAGTGGACACTACTTGTGTCAGCCAGTCCTGAAGATGGCCCGGGTGGAAGGCAGGGGGCAGTGCACCCGTGCCAGCCTGCACTTGAGGAAGGCTGGTGTCTTCTGCTTCCTCCCTCTCAGAGCACTTTGGGGAGCCCAGGATGCCACGTGAGAGACGTGGGGAGAGGCCTTGGGAAAGCAGAGGCCATGAGTCTGGGAGGAAGGGAGGGGCCAGATGGCCCGGTTCTCCCTGGAGCCTCCGGAGGACCTGGCCCAGCCGGCGTCTGACTGCACTCACATGAGAGACCCCCAGGCACGACCAGCAGAACTGCGCCCGGAGCCCGGTCAGGTCACCGAACCGGAGAGGCAATAAAGTGGCGGTGGAGTCACGAGTCCGGTCGGGGTACGTGCTCTTGTGCAGCCACGTGACCTCTCTGGGGACCAGCCCAGGTCTGTCCGCCTCTCCGCCTCTTCCTCTCCGCTCCCCGGAACCACTGCTCCGCACCCCTGCATGGACCTTACGTTCCTCCAGGAGAGTTCCCAGGTGCTGATTAAATCAGAATATCTGGGAATGGGGGCCCAGGGTGGGTATTTTTTTTTTAAATCCCCTGAGATTTGAGAACTGCAGCTCCATCACTGTTTCTGACACTTTCCTAAAGGTAAGCCTTGCTCGGCGCGCTACTGACAGCCCAGATCCCCTGGTGCGGAGTCTCTGGGGGGCAGGCCCTGTGCGCTGGGCCTTAATTGCTTTCTTAATTGTTGCTCGCTGGCCTCTTAATGGCTTTCTTGAGACATTCCTTGTGCACCAAGGTGTCTGCAACGAGGTGGACGAATCCGAAGTGTTCAGCCCGATGAATGTTCGTACGTCATGCTGAGCACTTGACTTTGTGCTGTTCTAGAATTCCAGAAATGGACACCAGGGCCCCAAGCCCCAGACCCCGCTGGCCTGGGTTTCCTGCTCTGGTGTGGGAGATGCTGCGTGACAGGACAGGGGCCAGCTTTCATCCGTTCTCTCAGGGTCTACTGTGTGGGCACTGACCCCGTGCTGGGTGGGGAAGGAGGCCGGAGGAGCGCAGCAGTGACCCAGACCCAGCCCTGCCTCCTGGAGTGCGCAGCGCCGAGCTGTCACGCTCTGGAGAGCGGCACTCTGGAGGGTTAAATCCACCCGTTCTACCTCCTGAATGATTCCCGAATTCACGCGACCTTCTCCTGCTGATGCTGGACTAGGGGGGTCAGGCCCCCACCCTCTCAGCTCTCTGGGCTATGGAGGTGGTTTCGCGATCAATCCTGCCTCCGGTCCTCACCTCCGATTCATTTTCCAGGCCAACAGCCTTATCTGGGTGCTCAACCTGAAACACTCAGCTATGGTTCTTCACTGCCTGGGCAGCTCTGCGGCTGCCTGTGTGGGCTTGAGTCCTCATGTAGATGGTCTGTGTGGTGACCACATTCTTTAATTGCCCTGAGCCTCAGGCGTGTTTTCTGTAAAATGGAGCTAAAACAATAATAATAACGATGAGAAACAATCATAATAATGGACACGAACATCACCTGTCTCCCGGGGGGAGGCTGGGTGTTCATTCAGCGAGGACTACACCTCCACATGCCCGAGTCTCTGCACTGCTTCTGTCTGGAAAGACTTCCCTTTGCTGTCTCCTGGTTGGAGCTTATTCTGCTCAGGTGCCAGCCCCAGCACTGCCTCCTTCAAGAAGCCCTCCCTGCAGCTGCATACAGAGCTGGATGCCCTCATCTGGACCCCCACAACACCCTGGGTCGAGTGTGTCTGTCTGCCTTCCGTTCTTGTTTGTCTCCACATGCTCAAGTGTGAGCTCCTTCCAGGGAGGCCAGAGTTAAATGCCTCCTTATGCCCCCAGCTGCAGACCCTCCCGTTCAAGGTGGGTGCTGGGTGTGTCTGCTGACATGAGCAGAACATGCCAAGCACTTTCTTAAGGGAAGTGGCCCTTGAGGCATGGGTAGGACTTTAAAAAGTTATTCCTAAAACAAGTTATACATGCACACAGTACCAAATCCAAAAAACCAAAAGGGCTCACAGTGAAAATTAAAAGTAGGTCAGCTCTCAACCACCCAGTTCCCTCCCGAGAGGCTACCACTGGTATCAGTTTCTGAGTGTTACATGCAGGCAAGAATTGTCTGTCTCCACCCGCCCCCCCCCCACACTTTTTATTTTGCAAAAATTTAAACCAACAGAAAAGTTGCAAGAATAGGACAATAAACATCCTTTACCTAGATTCACCAGTTAACATTTTGGCACAGTATGCTAAGCATTTTATAAGCATTATATCACGTAGTGCTCGCAGCAAGCACAGCATCCTGCCAGTTTTGTAGAGGAGGTAACTGAGGCAGCAGGCGGTGGAGGGGGGAGCACCTGCCCGCGGCCAGGAGCTGGGGGGGTTGGGGGCAGCTGGGCTCCCCTTGGGCAGCCACCTTCCGTCGGCTCCCGTTGGAGGAAAGTATATTCTTACAGTAAGTTGAAATCCACCTCCCGGGATGGTCCCCGCATGCTCAGTGGAAAAGTACACAGCTCTGGAAGCGTTTGCTGCTTCTCCTGAAACCTGCCCACTCTCTAAGCAGCAGCTGCTGTCGCCACTGAGTAACACAAGGCTTCAGTGACACCTCCGCTGTGAGGGCTGAGTTGGCACCAACCCCTGTTTGAAAACTCCTGTCGAGGACTCCTGACTGCCAGCAGGGTGACCTTTACCAGCCTGAGCTTGGAACCCGAGGCCCCGGGTGACCTGCCCTCGAGGATCCCCTAGCCCATCCGTCCTTCTCCGCCTCTGCCCCAGCCCCTCTCACCCTCGCCCAGGCTGCCTGCCTTTGCCCGTCCTTGAAGCCGCCCCTAGTCTCCCCAAGGAGCCCCACTCAGGCTGCGGAGCCCTCTGCCTGTGCCTCCTTCGCAGCCTCCCCGAGTGGTCTTTGGCCGGGAGGCTGACAGTGGAGGCTGGAGTGACAGTTCGCCCGCCCAGAGAGCGACCCCGCAGATTCCTCCGGGCGTCGTCAGAGCCTTAATTCCCTCAAGCGTAATGGGGGAAGGAATGCTGGCTGAGTCCCCGGCCGCGCGTCAGCCTCCCTGATCTCCCGTAATAGAACTGACAGCGCTTCCAGGCTGACGTCTCTTAGCCATCGGCTGAAAGCCTCGTGCCTCTCCTTCGCTCCTCTGCGCCTGTGTCCGCCCGCGCCTCGGCTGAGCTAGTGCATGTCCAGCCCTACGACCAGTAGGCAGCCTCGCGGGGACCGCCACGCGGGCCAGCGCACGGTGGGTGTGGAACTAATCCGCCGCGCGTGGGCGCGGGAGGGCGAGGCCGGCCGGGAGCGCGGTTTGCGGAGCCCGCCCGCCGGCCCCGCCCCGCCGGCCCCGCCCCGCCGCCGGCCCCGCCCCCGCAGCTGTCAGGACCGGCGGCCGCGCGCCGGTCCACCAAGCCTGAATGCCCCAGAGCGCCCCGCCTTCCTCCGCCCACTCAAGTTACGTCGCGCCGGCCTCCTTCTGTCCCGCCCCCGACTCCCATTGGCTCCGGGCTTTCTTTGTTAGCCGGACCGTGCCGCTGCCATTGGCCAGCTAGGCCGCCGATCGAGCCAGGGCGTGGCCCCGCCCCGCGCACAGCCCCGCCCCGCGCGCTGGCCGGTCGCTCCCTCGCGCGCGCCCGCCGCTCCGGAGTGCGCCCGGCGCTCTACTCCCCTTCGCTGCGGCCGAGGGCGGCGCGGGGACCGAGCGCGGGGACCGGTGAGGGGAGCGGCGCCGCACAGGCGGCGGGAGCGGGCGCGCAAGGCCGCGTCCATGGGCCCGGGGCCGGCGGGCGGCGGCGCGGGCGGGCGGCGGGGACCGCGCGCTCTGTGAGGCGCCGGCCTGCGTGCGCGGCTGGAGGCGGCGGCCGGGGATGCGGCGGCGCCCGGCCTGAGCCCGCGCCCGGCCATGTCGGCGGCCAAGGAGAACCCGTGCAGGAAATTCCAGGCCAACATCTTCAACAAGAGCAAGTGTCAGAACTGCTTCAAGCCCCGCGAGTCGCATCTGCTCAACGACGAGGACCTGACGCAGGTGAGCGCGGCGGCGGCGGCGGCGGCGGCGGACAAAGCGGCGCCCGCGGACCGAGGGGCGTCCGCAGCCCGGTGACTCATGCGTTTCGGTGACTCGAAGCGCCGGCCGAGCGCGCGGGAACAAAGCGCGGGCCGCCTGGACGGCCCGGCCCCGCGTCCACCACCGGGGCGGCGGTCGGCGTCCCGGGCCCGGGGTCCCGCTCCCGGCCCCGGCCCCGGCCCCGGCCCCGGCCCCGGGGGCTTCGCGCGGTTCGACGGCCGAGGAGCCGGCGCGGAGGTCCCGGGCTGGGGCTCCCCGGTGTCCCGGCCGGGCTGCCGGGCCTCGCCCCCCTCCAGCCCCTCCCGAGCTTTGCCCGGGAGCCTCCTCCACATTCCAGCCCAGCTGACCTCGTTTGGCCGCTCCTTCGTGGACACGCGGCTTTCAAGTGGGCCGGCCGGCGGTTTCTTGTGCCCCCGAAGTGCCCACAGATTTGGCTTGTTTACGCGGCCGGCCGGGCGCGGGCGATGGCCTGGGCCCGCTGCTTCCTCCGGGGTCAGGTCCCGGCAGTCAGCCGGGAGAGACTCCTGGCGTGTAAAACCCAGAGCGTAGCCCGCACCCGCGGCTGCAGAGTCGCAGGGTGTTAGGACGGAGGGCCGGGGCCGGGCTCTTCCTGGGGTGGCTTGGGCTCGGGGGGAGGTTCCCTCTTCTCCGCTGGACGCCCTTTTTCTGGGAGGCAGTTTATGGGGTGATGAGGGTCCTGGACCGGGAGTCAGGAGACCGAGCTTCCAGTCTCGGCTGTTGCTTTCAGCTGCGTGACCTTGAACAAGTCGCTTTGCCTCTGTGTAGTTTCGTTTCCTTTTCCATAAAGTGGGAGCAGGGATCCCTGGCTCTCCTCCCTCACCAGGCTGTTGTGAAAAGCAAGGCGTAATACCTTATTAAACTTTTTTCTCTTAGAGTTTAAAAAACAAACAAAAATCACCTCCAGAATAGTAAACTTGGACTGAGGAAGTTTCTGGGCTTAGCAAGGGTTATTCCAGGCAGCTCTCTAAATTGGGTGTATACGCCCTGTAGAGCTTGTTTCCGATTGTTAAAGTTAGATAGTAGAATGGAATCTGCATATTGGAATTGAATCTGTTAAAAAAAAATCTGTTGGTTATTAATTGGATTCAAGGGGGGAGGTGTTGCAAATTTAAAGTACCTTACTCTTTTCAGCGTATTCACAGTTGAATTGTGGGTTTTGAAACAGGCCTGGGCCCTCCGGGGCACAACTGGAATGGTAGTTTCCGAAATAATGAATGTGGTCATTTGTGCTGGGAGAGATTAGTCCAGCCTTCTACCTCCTGGGATCTTTCAGGAAGAAACTGCTCTTGAAAAGAGAAGGAGGGAGACTCCGGGCTGCTGCCAACAGCCTTTGCTGCTGCTCCCTGCATCCGGCCCTCCCCCTGCCTCTTACTCCCACCCTCATGGCTCTATTAGGAAGCCTCAGCCAGTCGGTTCCCATGAGTCTCCCCCAAGTCCCCACTTCCTGTTGCCCCTCCCACCCTGAGCTTATTTTAGATCTCAAGGCTGGAAGATAGATCAGCGATCACTGAGGCCACCTCTTTAAGGCGTTTACCCTTTAATTAGTCCTCCTCCAGTGCATTTCTCTACAGACATACACTCAAGTACAGCTAAAAAACCGTTTAAAAATGCGCTGCGTTTTTGCTGTGAAGTATGTTATTTCTGTTCAGTGACATCTTGCAGCTGTTTTCATGGTAGTACATATAAATATACCAAAATTGTTTTGCATGTGGTACCATTACGGATGTACCATAGTTTAACCATTCCCTTATTGATGGACAGCAAAGTTACTTCCCCGTTTTGCTTTATAATCAGTGAATGCTTCAGCGAACAGCTTTCTGAATGCTTTTGGGTGTGTGTGTGTGCACTTGCACGTGTGCATACACATATGCAAGTATTTCTCTGGGGGCAGATACCTGAAAATAGAGTGGCTGGGTTGACATTGAGTGTGTTACTTTTTTTTTTTTTTAACAGATAATCACCAAATTGTTTTCCAAAAAAGGCTGTATCATACCATCTGGTTGCGAGGATTGGATATTATCAGTTGATTAAATTCTTTAATAATTTCCCTAATTACCAGTGAGATGAAGCCTCCTGTAATAATATTTATTGAATATGTTTTGTTTCTTTTGTGGATTTTCATATTTTCCCATTTTTCTGTTTGATTAGTCCCTCCTCCACCCGCCCCCCCCCCCAAGTTGATTTGTAGGAGCTTTCTGAATATATCCTAGGTCAGAGGTTCACAAACTTTTTCACTTTTTCTGTAAAAAGTCAGATAGGAAATATTTCAGCCTTGTGGGCCATAAGATCTTTGTGGCTACCTTGCAATTTTGCCATTGTAGCACAAAAGCTGCTGCGTAGAGCTGCTGTCAACAGGACATAAACTAAGGGGTATGATTGTTTCCAGTAAAACTTTATTTACAAAAACAGGCAGCTGGCAGGATTGACCTGTGAGCCATGGTTTGCCAAGTCCTACTCTAGATGTTAACCTGGCACCTGTCATATATTGTCTTTAATTGTATGTGTAGTCATTTCTCTTTTTCACGTGGTAGTTTTAAATATGAATGCAGTTTAGTTTCCATGTTTTCCTCTGTAGTTTGTAGTTTTAATTTTATGCTTATGAAGGTTTTCTTTCCAATGTTATAAAATAGTTTCTAATATTTTCTTAGTTCTTTTATAATTATTTCTATGTTTATTAGCTTTTTAATCCATTGGATTTGTGTTTTAGGGAAATAGTTCTGGCGAAAGGCGGAAGCTCTAATAGATGCTTTCAAAGAAGTCCAGGTAAATTTCAGTGAAGTTCTTCTCCAGGTCAGTGCTGGCTAGGAGGGAAGGAGTCGGCAGACGTTAGGGACAGGTTATTGGCAGTTGATCGGAGGTGGAGATTGAGGAAACCAGGGTGGGTAAAACAGCAATTGAGAATAGTAGGTTTGGAGTAGAATGGGGGTGGGGAGGTGGGAGGGAGTGAAAAATAATGCGGTTAAGTTTGACTTCATGGAGGTGGAGGTCCAATCTCAGTCGTCCTTAGGTGGAATCACCCACTCAGGCAGCAGGCAGTTATATCTGGAGCAGGGTGGGGCCCGGTAGGAATTCTGAAGTCGTGGTAGTAAACGCAGTCACTCAGGAGGCTGTGCGAGTGACCTGGGAACAGGGAAGCAGAGGGGTTGGAGGTTAGTGGGAGCAGCAGGTCTGGAACGGAGGCTTCTTGGCTTCCAAGTCCTCGTCCTTGCCTGGGTTTCTGGGGTTCCTGGTGGGTACTGACCTGATGCGATGTCTCATTCTCCTGCCGATTTGTGCAACATTAGGAGTTGGCTTTTTGTGGAAGGAGTCACCAAACTTAGGTTCTAGTCCCTGGTCTACCATTGTTTTGTTGTGGCACCTCGGCTGGATTGTTTCCTCCTGAAGAATGAAGAGGTTGGGCTGATCTTCCCCAGCTCTTCCAGTCCTCCTGCATCTCCTCTCAGCCCTCCTGGTCTAGTTCTGCCCCCTGCCTGCTGACTCTTCTGCCAGGGCTGTTGGGGCCTTGGGGTAGAAATCTCAGACACAGAGGTGGGTGGGCCAGGACTTGGTCTCTGTGAATCACTTCATCCAGTTTCCCTGTGTTCCTGTGACTTTCTTAGAAGTTCTAGGGTATGGAGTTTCTTTATTTGACTTAACATTTATCTCAGAAACAATAGGGAGATTTCATGCCCGCCCTTTTTAGAAGATTTGTAATTATTTACACATTGGTAGATAGTTTGGCAAGGGGTATGTCAAAAGCCCTAGACTGTAAGCATGGCCAACAAGCACACGAAAAGAGAGTCAGCATCATTAGTCGTTAGGAAAATGCAAATTGAAACCATAGTGAGATACCACTTCATACCCACTGGAGTAGTTGTAATAGAAAAAGGGACAGTATTAAGTATGGTGAGGATGTGGAGAAATTGGAGCCATTATGCATTGCTCATAGGAATGAAAAATGGTATAGCTACTGTGGAAAACAGTTTGGCAGATCCTTAAAAGAATTATCCGATGACTCAGTGATTCCATTCGTAGCATATACCCCAGAGGTTTGAAAACAGGTATTCAAACAAGTGGTTTTGTGCATATGTTCATAACAGCACTGTTCACACTAGCTAAAAAGTAGCAACAACCCGAACATTCATCACTGGATGAATGGATAAACAAATCGTGGTATGTTCACAGAATGAAATGTTCAGATATAAAAAGGAATGAAATACTGGGACAGGCTGTGACATGACTGACCCTCAGAACCATGATGTTACGTGAAGGAGCCAGACACATACAAAAAGGTCACATACTGCATGATCCTGTTTATATGAAATTTCCGGAACGGGTGAACCCAGAGAAACAGAAAGCAGATCCGTGGTTGCCAGGGTTCTGGTTAGGGGAGGAGGAGTGCCTGCTAGTGGGATTGGGGTTCTATTTTGGGTGACGAGATGTTTTAGAATTAGGTAGGTAGGGATGCTGGTTGCAGAACATTGTGAATGTACTAAATGCCACTGATTTCTTCACTTAAAAGTGGTTAATTTTATGCTTATGTGAATGTTATCTCAATAAAAAAATCAAACGTGCAAGAATCGCTCTCACGCACACAAATCCCAGACCTCTCTGCTCCTTGTGTCATTGGAGTAAACGTCTGATTGTTTCTCCAGTTTAGATGAGGGATTGGCAACTTTTTTCTTAAAGGACCAAGTAGTAAATATTTTAGGTTTGTACGCTTGTAGGCCAACAGGCAAAACTGAGGAGTTTACGCAGGTACTTATATGACCATTTGGAAATGTAAAAGCCATTCTTGGGTTTTGGACCTTAAAATAAATAGCCGGTGGGCTAGATTTTGCCTGAGGAGCATAGCTTGCCAGCCCCTCTGAGTTAGACCAGCCCTGTCCAATAGAACTATAACTCGAGCCACATAGGTAATTAAAAAATTTTAGTTGCCACATTAAAAAGTAAAAAGAAACAGGTGAAATTCATTTTAATTATATTTTATTTAACCTAATGTATCCAAAATATTATCATTTCAGCATGTAAAGAAGCTGTTACATGCACGCTTGTCTTTATAGCACCTCACAGTCCAGACTGGCCACTTTCTAAGTGCTTAGGAGGCCCACGTCACTTGGGCCTCTGGGGTTGGAGGCGGCAGCTCTGGCTGTGGTGGCCTGGCCCACAGCTGGATCCTTGCCACCCTGCAGGGAAGTCCAGGGCGGGAAGGCTGTGCTTGTGGGGCTTTTCTCCTCTTGGGGGGGGGGGGGCATCATGCAGACAGCCTGCGCTCTGGGGGTTCCTGGAATGCTGGTTCTCTCGCCCTGTCACTGCTGTTTGTATCCACTTCTTGGTGTCTTTTTGTCAACTTTTGGGGTTCTTTGAATGCCACTTCTTACTTGGTGACTCCTTTTACTGTGTTTGAGAGCTCTGGGGCTTGGATTCCTGCTACCCCTGCAGGGGCAGAAGGGAGGAGGGTGCTTGCAGGTCGGGGCCTAGCGGACTAACCCTGTTGGGGGCGAGGGAGGTGCGGGGCTGTGGGAGGGCCGGCCTTCCTGTCCCTTCCAGCCCCTGGCTGGCCAGGGCGGTTGCGTCTGCACAGCCCCTGGTGCTGGCCGATGTTCTGCAGCTGCTGCCCAGCTGTGGTCTTCCCTGAATTCTAGTCTGCTCCTCGACCTTTCTCTCCCAATTCTTGTTCCCTTGCCACACAGAAGGACTGCAGTCGAAGACCCGTGTTCTATTCTTGGCACTTACTTGGCAGGGTGACCCTGAAAACTACTTAGGTTCTCCCAGCCTCGGTTTCCCACCTGTAAAGTAGGTGTCCACGTTCTGTTTGCAGGGAGTGGTCTGTTAAGGGAATGGTTGGAGGGGCCGACCAAGCCTGTGGAGGTTCCTGAACCCTCTTTGTGGTAATTAATATTTCAAGAAGCACGTTGAAGGCCTTTCACGGGGAATAGCCTTTGTTTGGGCTCTCTCCTGATCCCTAGGACCCTCCTGCTGTTTAGCAGAAATAAAGAAATTCGACTTGTTTACCTTTAAATTGTTCCGAAGCTGCCAGCTAGGCTTTGAAAGAGGAGAGAACACTGTAACCAGGGAAGAGACAAGAGGGACGTAGCGTCCTGCTGCCCACGTCCTGGTACTGTCGGGGGAGGGAGGCACAGAGGGACGTGTAATGCGCGCTGGGTGCTAATTTTGCAGCATTTAATCTCAGAAAACAGCCTTTTCTTTTATCCTCAGAAACTCTCCAAGCCTCACTTTCCCATCTTAAAGGACATAGTTGGGCCAAATCAGTGGTTTTCAAACTGTCATTAAGTCCCAGAGCCTTTTACTCAGAGGCATCGCATACGGAAATGTCGTGCATGAAAGAGAACAAGTGACATGGTTCTGGGTGACACAGGGTTGCAGCCTGGGGCTCGGCCCCTCAGCCGTCTCCGTTTCCCACCCATAGGACCGCCAGTCATTTCTGCGCGCTATGAGGGGCAGGTTTGAAAACTCTGCCCTAAATTCTATGGTCCCTTTGGTTTCAGCAGGTGAGGGTTCTGTGAAACCGTCTGTGGCTGTTTCACGCTGCCCTGGGATGGGACCCTGAGTGCCAGCCTCGCCACTCCTGTTGTGCTGTCACTTCTTTTGGGGGCGAGGGAGCCAGCGGGTTGACTTGCTGGCATTTTGTCTCTAGAGACTGGAGCTGGCTTCCAAACCACTTGCTGGTTTTCTCAGTCAGGGTCATCCTAGTTCACATGGAGCCACAGCCTGGTTTTTGCCTGGAGTCTGTAACCCTTCAGGCTCCTTTGGCCCCTCGCTCAGCTTGAGTATGCACACACTCGGGTCGGGGGGCGGCTGGCAGTGAGAGTAAATCCTTCAGAGCCTGCATTCCACCTGCTCAGGTGTTGTGTGTCCCCCGGCCCCTTCTGCTGTCCCCAGCTGGGGAGGTGGGCAGGGGAGGTGGCAGTACGGCCCCTGTAGGGTAGGGACGTTTTGTTTCAGAGGTTGGGTGCCCGCCTGAGGTCACTGAGCTGCTGGAGTTGAGACTGTGTTCTACATGGGTCCCACACCAGCCTTTGGGCGGCCAGGAACTGTCCTCCTTCCCTCCGGGCAGGCCACTTTGACTCGTTCAACTGGGTACTGTTTCAGTAGGAAGCTGGGGCAAACTAAATTAAAGCTGTCTAATGGAGTTCTAATTCCCAGCCCTGGGAGGAGGGGTCCAAGGGGCTGGGTGATCCCCCCACTGTCCAGCAGGTAAGGGATTGTCCCTGTGAGCAGATGGAGCCACTGAGACCCAGAGAGGTTCAGCCTAGGTCACAGGAAGGCCAATGTGGGTTTTTTCAAAGTTCTGTTTGGCCTCCCTTTGTCCGGTAACAGGCATTAACCTTTGTTGTCAGAAATAGGGCCTTTCCCTGACTTGGACTCCTTAGTTGCTGGGGAGGGGCATGGGGGGAGGGGGAGAACATTTCATAGGTCATCACGCAGGTCTTAACATCTTGTCAGCCTTGGGATGTCCCCCATTCCCTAGACAGGCTGCTGGCCTGTCGCAGTGACCACACCTTTGGCACAGCCCTGAACAGGAAGCACTGCTTCCCCCTGAGGAATTCAGAATCAGGAAATAGTTTTGTCCTCGATCTCTGTAGGTCCTAAAGCACTGGTTTTAACAGGCGGACGGGGGAGACTCCATGGCGCACCTTTAGACACTGTCTCCTACCTCCTGGTAGTCTCGACCAGTGGCTAAAGGGGCTGGGAAGGGGGAGCAGCTGCTGGGAGTCCCAGTGGAACCAGGAAAAGAGTCCAGGTCTCCCGGGTGCTGCACTCAGAGCCTCTGTACCCTGGGCTGGCGGGCGGCCTGGAATGTGGGGAGCCTAGGGCTCAGTGGGGTCGGGCTGTTCATTTGTCTTCCACTTGGGACCCACTCTGACCTAGAAATCTGACACAGTCCCACTTTCCATTTACACGTGCTCAGGTAAGGGAATGGAGTGGTGGGGGCGGGGGCTTTCAGCTTGGATTTGTGTTTTATGCTGATTGAGCAAGTTACTCAAAATTTTAAGTGTCTGTGTCCCTCCTTGGAAAACTGGGGGCTCAAATAATACATGCCTTTGGAGCCTGTGAGGATGGGGGAAGATGCAATAAATAGCGAGTGCTGCATTTGTAAATGCTTGAGTGTGCAGTGGGCGCTCAGTACCTGGGGCTCGTTTTGTAAGCACTGACCCAGGGTAGGGACCCACTCCGTGATGTGGTTCTGCGGGACAGCTGGCCCTCAGACTCAGCTCTGTCCCCCGCATGCCCGCAGATCACAAGCCAGGCCTCCTCCTCTCCTGCTGAGCTGCCAGCATCACCCCAGCGGCTTCCTCACATTAGCCTCTGGGGATTGGAAGGGCCGTGGCTGGTTAGCTGGTGTGGGTTTGGTTTTCAGAACATGTCTAAGTCTAAAGATTGAACTGGTTTTTAAGAAGTTTTGAAGTACAGGAGGTCTAGAGGCCAGGTAGCATGAGCCTGAGACTTACTGCAGAGACTTACTACAGAGGGTATGGGCTGCTCCAGAGGGCGGCAGCCAGCCCAGCAGCCACCGCTGAGCCCCGAGAAGCACACAGTGTTAAGTCCCGTGGCGGTGGCAGATCGCGATTTCGTAAGTTGCTGTGCGTGGAAGTGTGAGTTGCCATCAGCAAGTTGGGAGAGGACTGAGAGAAGCTGCTTATCCTGCCCGTGTTCCTGGGAGCAGCTGTCTGGGAATGGAAGTCCTCATGCCCCTGGGCCTGGGTGAAATGACCAGAGGAAGGCAGAGAGCAGCCTGGGCCTAGTCCTGCACCCTGGGCAGTGGGCAGGAGGTCTGGCCAGGCCCTTTGGTCTCCTGGGTTGTTTAACTCACTGCAGCTGGCAGGCGGGTCCTTCCGGCCTCCTCCCCACTACCCGCCATCCATCACAGATGAGACACTTCAGAGAGTGGAGCCTTTGGCCTAGGGGACCCTTCCGTGGGGTTGAAACAAGCAGAAGTGGCTCCTTGTGAGAACCTGGGAGCAAGCACCTCTAAAGGGCAGGTGCCATGTCAGCACACGGCCCGCTGACTCTCACCCCCTCCCTCCCAGCTGGAAACCCTGTGAGCCCAGGGGTCTTCCCAGCAGCTGGGCCAGCACTCACATTGAAGGAGCAGGTTCTCTGGAATTAGGTATTGTGGCAGTGGTGGGGTTTATGTTAACAGTGATTGCTGTGTGCCAGGCCCTGTTACTCACTTACAGTCACGGCAACCTTAGAAGTAGCGAGAGAAGAAAACTGAGATGGAAAGAGATCCTGCAGCTTGCCGGGTAGGGTGCAGCCAGTAGTGGAGCTGGGGTGCCAACCCAGACAGTCTGACCCGGCCTGTGCCTTCCACAGTTTCCCATGCTGGCCTGTGTGGGTCAGGTGGGCCTTCTGGACATGAGATCTCTGGCCATGCATGGCCCTTGGCCCCTCATGTCCAGGAGCCAGGGGCTGCTCTGCTGGTGGGTGTGTGTGTGCTGGGAAGAGGGGGTGGAGGGGAGACTTGTTAGATTTCCTGTCTGCTTTTTACTTTCCTTCCACTGCACTTCCTGTTCGACCTTCACTCCATGGGAAGCCCTGCTTTTTGAGGGACAGGGTGTGACTCTTTCTTGCAAAGCTTTTGCCTCAGGTACTTGTCCCCATGCATTCTCTAGCATTCCTCCCTTTGCCACGAATGGCGTCATGTTCCAAAAATCCTGCGGCCATGGGCTCCTTGTCAAGCCCAGACAGAGAAGGGGCTTCTTTCAGTGTCCCTTTCTCCTCTTCCTCCAGCTGCTGTAGTCCAGGCAGGATCCCTGAGCATAGGCTGGGCCTGTGGGGCATGTGTGGGCAGACGGGGTGAGCCGGCCGGGGAACTGTGTCGGGGGATGGGGAGCAAGCCACCGGCCGCGTGCTCCCCCTTCCCTGTGCCTGGATCCTGTGAGCTCTGTGTGGGGTTTTTTTGTGTTGTGGTGGTGGTGGTGGTGGTGGTGGGGTTTTTTTTTTTTTTTTTAAGGTAAAACTTAGAATGTAAAGTTAATCATTTTAAAGTACACAGTTCAGTTGTATTTAGAGCACATTTATAGCGGGCTGCATTCACCACCACTTTGTAATGTGAAACATTTCATCACCCAGTAGAAGACCCCGTAACTGTGCAGCAGTTATGCCCCACTCCTGTCCTCCGCAGCCACCGGTCTGCTTTCTGTCCCTGATTGAAGGCCCCAAAGGCCCTGATGGGAGTGGCAGGGACCCCTGTCATGTCAGAGCGCAGCCTGAGGCAACCGTCGGAGTGCAGGGCAGGCAGAGGATGGAGGGGCCTGCTCCCTGGCAGCCGGCGCAGTCTGCTCTGGACTGGTCACCCCTTCTTTGTTCCTGCTGCCAGGCCTCTCTGAGGAACAAGTGAAGTGCGAGTGAGGCCCAGGGCATGTGGTGGGGACTCGAGGTGAACCTGCAGGGAAGGTTTATTCTCTGGATGGCTTGGGCAGGAGTCTGAGGCTCGGAGAAGTCGCCTTGCTTTCCGGGTCCAACCTGCTCTGTGGCTCGTGGGGGTGGAGCCGATAGAAGAGGCAGCCAGGACTCCTCAGGGCCTCGCAGCCAGAAGGCAGGATGACCTTGGCCTTCTCACCTGTTCACTGAGTGCTGCTTGATTCATTCCAGGAACTGGAGGCACAGGGGTGGGGCCGAGGGGGGACACCCGGGTGGAGAGGGAGGTTCCTCGCGTCCTCCAAGCATGGGGGTGCGAGGGGGATTCGGGGGAATCTTGGAGGCCCCCAGAGGTCTCAGTGGGCACAGTAGGGGTTGTGTATTCTATTTTTGGGGGAAGAAGCTTGGATCAGCCTTCAGAAGGATTTTCCTCGGAAGAGGAAAATTATCTTTTCTTTTTGGTATTAAAGTGCTCCTCAACCAGCTCCTGCCCCTTGGATCTGGTGGCTGGTCAGGAATTTCGATGTCTTCGGTGTAAGTGGGAAGTTGTGGCCCCGGCTTGGATCTCTTAGTTACACCAGTTTTTGCTGTGACTCTATTTTAGGGCGTCTGTTAAAGAAAGTGTTTTCTTGCCGCTTCTTCGCTCACTGCCCCTCCCTTTCCAGCCCGTGCGTGTGGAAAGGCCTGTATGTGGAGGTTTCCCTTTAGAGGTTTTCAGCTTGGTCTGAGCAGCCAGGGATGCCACCGCAGAGTCTACTTTTAGGGAGCCTCTCTGGACCCTCTTCTAGCACCCCCTTCAACCCTCTTCCCTTTGTGGCTTTTGAGGAGCCAATGGTTGAGACTTCACCCTGAGAGGTGGTGTTTACTTCTTTGGTCTCTCCTAAAGGAGGTTTAATAACCGTCACCAAACTCGGACATGAATGTTCGCAGATGCCCAAAGTGGGGAATAACCCAGTGCCGTCAGCCGATGAACGGATATACAATGTGGTCCCTCCACACAATGAAATATTACCTGGCCAGGAAGAGGAATGAGGTACAGCACCTGCTACAGATGGGAGAAGCCAGACACAAAAGACCACACGTTATCTGATTCCATTCTGGTGAAAGGTCCAGATTAGGCAAATCTGTAGGACATAAAGCAGATTAGTGGTTGCTGGGGGCTGAGGTGGGGTGGAAGGGGCAGAGGGTGTGGGGAGTGATAACTGGAATGTACTGGGGTTTAGGGGGTGATGAGAATGATTTAAAATTGATTATAGTGATGGATGCACTATGAACCATTGAATTGTACACTCTTAGATAGGTGGGTTGTACGGTATATGAATTCAACCTCAAAGAAGTAAGTTACTGCAAGATTACCCCCAAATAGTTACTCCCTCACCTTGTTTTTGGTTTCTGCTTGTAATTCACATTTCGCCAAAGCATTATTTGACATCTTTGTTTCCTGTCTTCTGTCATTTTTGGTTCCACCCACTTGTAGCAAACAGCACAGATTCCACCTCCGTCCTGTGCTCCATCCCGGTTACCCCACATCCCAGGAACGCGCCATACAGGTGTGGTGGTGGCCTCGCCCTCTCACTCCCCCGAGTGCATGTCCGCGTTTGCGTGGCTTGGGGCTCAGCCATGGAGTGTGTGGTGGTAGCGTGGATGTATTCTGTGCTGAAAGCAACCGGCCATCAGATAACATTTGGAGTTCAAGTCATTGTTTCACCAACTATTTATCGTCTTTGCCTCCACCCTGTGCTGCTTCTGATTCTGCTGAAGTGTGGGACTGTCAGCAGACTGTCTTGAGGTTTAGGGCTCTGGAGGAGGGGTCCCCGAAGACGCCGGGCCTCATGGCATTTTGGAGACAGGCCCTCTCTCCTTGGAACCCCCATCCACAACATGCTGCCCGGCGGCCTCTGGAGGGAAGGGGGAGCCTGCGCCCAGGCCAGCCGGCCCTGCACTGACTCTGCGGTGCTAGCCTCCCCGGCTCATGTCCCTTGGCTCCTGCCTCACGAAGTCTCTCCCAACCCCTCCTCTCTGCTCCCAGGTGCAAGTTCCTTATGCTTAGCTCTGCTTTCTGTGTCTTTGTCTCATCGTGGGTGTTCTCACTGGCTTCTTTCTTTGCTTCTTGACCTTTGGCGGCAAAGTTGGGTAAAATGCATCTCTCGTGGATTTATTTCTGCATATCCTCGTGTGATTAATTGGCTCCCTAAAGTCTCCCAGTCTGGATGATAAGTTTACAGGGCTGCCCTACTTAGAAGGCTCTGCTTTCTCTGGGGTGGGGCCGAGGTGGAAACCTGGGCTTACACTTCGTCTTTGCACAGGTAGGAGAGACCCCTCCTTCGGGAGAAGAGCCGCACGATCTCTGTCCTCCCCTCGAACGCCTCAACAGCCCCTGGTGCCTGGCCAAGCTGGGTGGGCAGCTCCATGGAAAGGTGATTCATCCTGGAGTGAACTCTTTACAGGTGCCAGGCATTGGAGCCACACACAGGCCCAAGTCTCAGCTGCAGGGATGTCTAGGGCTGGTCAGCACTGGACTCCCAAAGAGAGCACCCCACCTGGAGACGGGCATCCTGCTGGGACGACACCCCCTTTACTTCTGGGAGTGGCTCACTGGCAGGCGGTGTCCAGTGGTTAAAGGCGAGATACAGGCCAGATGGCCTTGGCTCCTACCCTGCTTAGACCCAGCAGTTTCCTTGTATGTGAGGTGGAGGGAGTCATGGCACAGAGTACCTGACGGGAAGTGCCTGGAACAGTGACCTGCCTCGTACGCTGTGGGTGTTGGCTGTGGTGACAGTGGGCAGTAGGACAGCTGTGACTAAGAGGAAACTGACGGGCATGTTAAGCAGACCTGCTGGGGTGCTCACTCGGTGGAGTGTGTGTCCTCAGGGCCACAGACCTGATGCTTTCCTGATCACTGGGGAGCCGCAGCCTTTGTCACCCAGAAGCCGGGCTTTTGCCCTGGTCACACGGCCCTGAGTGCTTATGGTGTTGAACTGTGTGCAGTGGCTGTCCCACGATGTGTGTGTCTTCACAGTGGCTGATGGTCCTCCACTGACTTTGGAGGCAGATGACAGGCCCTGGAAGCTCTTGCTGACAAGTGTGTCCATGTGGAAGATGCTGTTTTGAGTTCAGAACTGGATGACTGTAAAACAGCAGGGCAGTATTCTCCAGGGCCTGAGACACGAGTCTTAGAGATGAGCCCCAGCAGTTTGGTCCACGTGGCATTGTGAGGACAGGCTTGTGTGTGGCCTCTTGAGGGGTCTTCAGTGAGGGCCGGGGCTTCTTGGCCCTGGCAGGTTTGTTCTGGAAGAGGGGCTCCGTGTTCCTTGGCCCCCCGGCGTGTGGAGGCGTGTGCTAATGCCAGCATGGGTCAGGAGTGGGCACGGCATTCTGCTGACGAGCCTCCCTCTGCGGCTGCTTGGATGCAGTGCCGTCGGGAGAGCCAGGACACAGCGAGGTCTTGGCGAAGCTGAGGCCCCGGCTGACTTGGACATGTGCTCACATTTCCCTTTACTGACTTAAATCTTCATGTCCCAGAAAAGGCAGGCGACCTTGAAATCTCCCATGATTTACAAGCTCATGAAGACGGCCAGACGGCTGCTACCCAGGCATCATTTCTCCTTTTGGAATTGAAATGCAGAAAATATTGAACAGCCTGTTTGCTGAGACAGTGGAAATATTTCCGCAGAAACTCTTCTGGGGGTGAAAGGGGCAAGGGACCACCCTCAAAACCAAAGAAGAAACATTAGCTGCAGCTTATGCCCATTCTGCACATGGATTTTCAAGTGACTCCTCCACAGAAGGGCTGTTTGCCCCCACCTCATGCTTGAGTCAGCTTTACTGGCCCCTACAGGTCTGGACCCTTCTTCAGGGCTGTGTGGGACTGTTCTCAGAGAACTTCCAAGTGGACAGGCTGGTCACTGTGCTTGGAATTCGCATGTCCAGCCTTGCATGAGGGATCCTGTGTGGGCTTTGCATGCTTGGCCCCCACCCTGAGAGTCAGGAGCCCTGAGGTCCCTCCCGACTGGTCTGGAGTACTCTATAGTCCTGCCTGTCACTCTGTTCTGGGCCCCTTCTTGCCACATCCACTGTGGGTCTCGCTCCCCTGAGCCTTGCTGGCCCCTAAGCCCCACCCCCAGGTCAGTTTGAGCCCCGGGTGTGTGGTTGGGCCTATGTAGGTGCTGGAATTTATGTCGCTGACACTCAGGCATTGATTGTTCAGTGACTCAGTGTGTGTTTGTATTTGATATAGTTTAAAAAAAAAAAAGGTATGGAAAGGATATATATGTATTTTCCTTTTACTGTAGATGATGAAACTCAGATTCACAGGCATAATGCCTTGTTCTGGGCCACACGACGACGTAAGTCATCGAACCAGGATGTGAACTTGAGCCTCCTGGTTCTCAGGCCAGGGTCTCCACAGAGCTGTTAGGTCATGTTGGTGGGGAGTGGAGTATAGGAGTCTTGTTCTGCCAGGAAGGATCAGGGTCCC
The DNA here is from genome assembly GCF_009834535.1 of Camelus ferus. Classification (NCBI taxonomy): domain Eukaryota; kingdom Metazoa; phylum Chordata; class Mammalia; order Artiodactyla; family Camelidae; genus Camelus; species Camelus ferus. The sequence continues at coordinate 19,290,666 of NC_045711.1, read as the reverse complement.
CCTTTTGGAAAGACACTTTGCGAGTACTGTGTCAGAAGGTACGCACACATGCTCAGGCAGACATCTTTCCTTCTCTTTAACAAGTGGTTTCGGGTAAGTGCTATATAGTAGAATTACTTTAGAAAAAATGGTAAAAAACGAACAAACAAAAACGCCGAGACTTGCTCATGATCCTAACAGTGAACACAAAGCTGTTTCCTTGTTGACTCTCAGTCTGACCCCATCCTTCTGCATTTTTTGATCAGAGACCGCAGTTTTATTTCCTACCTTGGCTGCTTGTTCACGCTCCTGGTCTCCTTCACCAGACTGAGGACCTGTTGGGGGAGGGACTGTATGTGCTTTATGATTTTTATCTCCGATACCTCGAGTGCTTCTAGCTTCAAAGCAGCTTGTGGGGAAATTCTCCTGAACACTTCCAGAGGGTACTGGTCACCGGGAGACCTGACTGTGCGAAGCACTGGCTTGATGGTTGTATGCGCTAGAGGTTTCTTGAATTTCTCCTAGTTATTTATAATTATGATTTATGGCTGTGTGATATTTTAGTGAGTTGATAGGTCAGTATTCATTTAACCATTTTCTTGTTGCACGTTGAGTTCCTCCTAGATCATGGGTGGAACTTTTTGCTGCTCTCTCTGTTATTTCTTTCGCCTTAATTTCTGGCCGTGGGGTTCCTGGGGCAGGAGCACGGAAATACCGTGGTTCTTGCCACATGTGGCCACGTCAGTGGTCTCTGAGATGCCAGGTTTCCCGCAGCGTTTCTCAGTTCTGTTTTTGTTGGCAGGCGCCCACGGTGGCGTGGTTGAGGTCGGACTCAGGGAGGGGAGAAGTACCGTTGAAATTCAGCCTGTCTGCTCACCCCTCAGTGTGCTGGTTGCTCCTCAGTGTTGGGTGCTGACCAGTCCCTCCTAGTGACGCAGGGCTCTGGGTGTGGCCTGGACGGTCTTGCTGGGAGGCCTTGCCAACCACGCCTGGAGAACAAGCCGGGAGCACCTTGGTGCTCAGCTGTGTGGTGGTGACTCCCCAGTGCGTCCCCTGATTCCTTTGTGTATTTGTTTCCTCAGCCACACAGCCCTGCTGGGTCCTGGGCACCCTGCTGGATGAGGGTGAGATTGCTGCCCGCAGCGCGCTTAGGTGGCTGGGCTCAGACTCAGGGCAGGCCTGGGAGGGTGAGCCGGAGTTGCCGGCAGGACGGACTGAAGAGCCCTCCTTGCAGAGAGCTGCTCGTGCGAGCCCAGAGGCCTGAAGCAGTTTCTGTCCCTGGGGAGGGCAGGGCTGGGAGCAGCTCCAGGAGGGAGGCGAGTGTCCTGGACTCATGGCAGCCCCAGGAAGTTCTCAGGAGACAGCTTCTCTGGGTTGGTTACTGTACTCGAAGGGTCTTGGGGTGTCAAGGGGACCTGTGCAGGGGACAGTGAATTGTGTACTGCCGGGAGTAGAGGTGTGTGTCTGGGAGCTGAGCTTTGGGAGATGAGGGCCCCAGATTGCAGACGGCCTTTCAGATGGCAGGATGTTAGCAGGGAGTGGGACGGGTGGAGCCCATGTTTCCGCACCAGTCGTTTTGGATGCTCCCTCTTTGCCACATTGCGCGATGTGACTCTGTGGGGACAGAGGAGCAAGCTTGCCCACCTGTCGGAATTCTGTCACTGACTCCTCCACTCTTTGAGCCTTGAACAAGCCGTGTGGAGCTGAGGCCGAGCGGGTACCATCTGGACACCACGGAGCCAGCTGTGAGCAGGTGACTGTGTCCAGCGAGCGGGATCCTTGCTCCCTCCCCTGCCTGCGGACCCCTGTCTCTCCCTGATGCAGCCCAGATCTGCCCAAGGAGGGTGGTGAGGGGAAGGGGGCAGAGGAACCTCACTGTGGTCAAGTTGACAGGCCCGATAGAAGGTGTACGCAGGTGTGCATACGGCCTCCAGAAGAAGCTGTTGGAAAGGCCCGTGGAGCTCAGGCAGCACAGCCAGGGACCATGGAGGGCTGACCTTCTCTGAGGAAGTCCCCTGTGGACTGTGGAGGCTTTATGGCTGGAGCCTCTGTGCTCTGGGGCGGTGGTGGGTCTCCTTCCAGTGTTAAAAGCTTGTGTGTGGGTGGTTGGAGTATTCAGGAAGTAATAGTTTGTTTTTTTTTTTAACTCTTAATTTTGAGATAACTGCAGTTTGGCATGCAGTTGGAGGATGTAATCCAGAGACACCCTGTGTGCTCTCTACCCAGGTTCCCCCGGTGGGAACCTCTTGTCAGATTATAGCACAACAGCACAGTCGGGGCATTGACATGGTGCGGTCAGGGTGCGGGGCATCTCCTTCACTGCAGGGTCCCTCACAGCCATCCCCCGCCCTCCCACCACTGCTGCCTCCTTCACCTCTGGCCGGCACACATGTGTTCTCCATTTCTACAAAGTCCACATGTCAAGAGTGTGACGTCAGCGGGATCATACAACACGTTACCTTTCAGGATTGGCTCTTCTCACTTGTCATCATCCTCTGGAGAGTCACCCAGGTTGCATGCATCACGCGTTGGTTCCTTTTCATTGCTTACTAGTGTTCCGCGGTGGACCCGGTGTAGCCACTCAGCCGCTGAAGGATGTCTGCAGTGCTTTCGGGTTTTTCGGCCTTTGCATATGAAGCTGCAGTAACCATTCATGACAGCGTCTGTGTAGATGGAAGCTTTTATTTCTCTGGAATAAATGCCCAGAAATGTGGTTCCTGGATCATACTGTAGTTGCATGTTTAGTTTTTTAAGAAGCTGCTGAACTGTTCTTCAGAGTGGCTGTATCATTTTATATTTTCTCTGGCAATGTATGAGTGATAGGCTTTTTTCACATCCTTGCCAGCATTTGGTGTTGTCACTATTTTTAATTTTGGCCTATCTGATAGATGTATAGTAACATATTATGTGGTTTTAATTTGCATTTCCCAAATAGCTAATGATGTTGAACGTTTTTTCATGTACTTATTTGCCATTTGTATATCTTCTGTGAAATATTTTTTCATGTCTTTTGCCCATGTTCTAATTGTGCTTTTTTTTTTCTTTTTTCTTTTTTTTTTTACTGTTAAGTTTTGAGAGGTCTTTATATGTGCTGGATACTAGTCCTTTGTTAGGTATGTGTTTACAAGTATTTTAATCCTACTCTGTGGCTTATCTTTTCACCCTCCTGTTGGGGCCTTTTGCAGAGCAAATATTTTTAATTTTAATGTGGTCCAATTTGCCAGTTAGGGTTTGTGTTCCATTTTGAGTAATTTTTCTGTAAGGTTGAGCTTTATTTTTTGCCTGTGAATGTCCAGTTGTTCCAGCACCATTTACTGGAAAACTGTCACTTTTCCACTGGAGTTTTGGCACCTTTGTTAAAAGTTAAGGGGCATATTTGTGTGGGTCTGTTTTTGGGTTCTCTATTCTGTCCCATTGATTTGTGTCTCGCCTTCTACTAATACTACATGGTCTTGATTACTGCAGATACATAATAAATCTTGTAGTCAGGTGGATGGGTTCTTCCCTCTTTCTTCTTTTTTTATTAAAAAAAATTCTAGTCCCTTTGCCTTTTCCATATAAGTTTTAGAGTAATCTTGTCGATATCTACAAAAAAGTCTTAGTGAGCTTTTGTTAGTAATTGCATTAAGCTTATGTATCAATTTGGGGAGAATTGGCATCTTAGGATCTTCCAGTCTATGAACACAGTATATCTGTTTATTTAGATCTTTGATTTTTCATCAGCATTGTGTAGTTTTCAGCATGCAAGTCCTCTACATGCTTAGTTAGATTTACACCTAAGTATTTTATTTTTTTAACGATTGCAAATGGTATTTTATCTTTAATTTTGGTGACCACATATTCATTGCTAATGCATAGAAATACAGTTGATTTTCCAATAGCAGTCTTACATACTACAACCTTGTTAAACTCACTTACTGTAGTTTTTTTTAAAAAATAGATTCCTTGTTATTTTTCCACATAGACAGTTACGTCATCTTAAATATTTCTTCTTTCCAATCGGTATGCCCTTTATTTCCTTTCCTTGCCTTATCGCACTGGCTAGATATTCTGGCACTTTGTTGAGTAAGAGTTCTGGGAATGGACGTTGGTTGCCTAGTTTTTGATTTTAAAGGAAGAGCATTTAGTCTTTCTCTGTTATGCATAATGCCAGCTCTAGGTTTTTGTAAATGCTCTTTGTCAGTTGAGGAAGTTTCTTTCTATTTCTACTTTTCTGAGAGGTTTTGTTGCTGTCGTTTTTAAAATCATGAATTGGTGTTGAATTTTGTCAAATGCTTTTTCTACGTTAATTGATGTGATCACAGAGTTTTGCTTCTTTAGTTTGTAAATATGGTGGATAACTTTGATTTTTTTTTTTTTTTAAACAGTGAACAAGCTTTACATCTCTGGTATAAACCCCACTTGGTCATGGTATATAATTCTTTAAATATATTGTGGACTCCTGTTTGCTAATATTTTGTTGATTTTTTTTTTTTTTTTGCATCTATATTCATGAGGAACGTTGGTCCATAGTAATTCTTTTTCTTCCCATTTTTTGGTACTGTGTCTGATTGTGGTATCTGGTTAGTATTGTCTTCATAAAAAGAATTGGAAAGTGTTTTGTACCCTTCTGTTTGCTGGGAAAGACTGTGTAGAATTGGTGTCAATTCTTCTTTAAACGTTTGGTAGACTTCTCCAGTGAAACCATCCCAGCCTGGAGATTTCTTTTTTTGGAAATTATGTATTCAGTTTCCTTAATGGTTACAGGATCATTCAGATTTCTGTGTTTTTTGAGAAGTTGGTCCATTTCATCTAAGTTGTCAGGCTAAAGTTTGTAGAATTGTTTGTAATATTCCCTGTGATCCTTTTGGATGTCTGCAGGCTCTGTGGTGATCTCTCCGGTCTCATTGCTGATTTTAATTCGTGTCTTCTCTCTTTCCTTTGTCAGTCTTGCTAGAAGTTTGTTGATTTTGTTGATCTTTTCAAAAAGCCAGCTCTTGTTTCACAGGTTTTACTGTTTCTCTATTTCAGTTTGATTGATTGCTGCTCTTACTGTTATTTCCTTCTTGCCTCGGGTATGTTCTGTACTGCTCCTTCTTCTAGGTTCTTGAGGTGGAAGCTTATTGATTGGAAGTCTTTCCTCTTTTCTAATGTATCGTAGTGCTGTGGTGTTACCTCTCAGCATTACTTTAGTTGTGTCCCACAGATTTTGGTATGTTTTAAAACTTTTCTTTGAGGTTTCCTCTTTGACCCATGGGTTATATGGAAGTGTATTGTTTTGTTTCCAAAAGTTTGGAGATTTTCCTATTACCTTTCTCTTACTGATCTCTAGTTTGGTTTCATTGTGGTCAGAGAACATACTCTAGGGATTTCAAATATTTGATTCCATTGAGGTTTGTTTCCTAGCTGAGGATATGATCCATTGTGGTACAAGAGGTCTCCAACTGTAACGATGGATTTATTTATTTCTCCTTTCAGTTCTATCAGTTTTTGCTTCACATTACTTTGCAGCACATTGTTTAGTACATATATATTTAGGATTGCTGTGTCTTCTTCTTGGTGAATCAACCCTTTTATCATTATATTCTATTCCTTTCTGTCTCTGGTCATTTCCTTTGTTTTGACGTCTGCTTTATCTGACATTAATATAGCAGCTCTGCTCTCCTTTGATTAATATTTGCAAGATCTATTTTTTCCATTCTTTTGCTTTCAGCCTGCCTCTATCGCTGTCTTTGCAATGAGTTTCTTGTAGAGATTGTATAGTTGGGTTATTTTTAAAATGCAGTTTGCCAGTCTGTCTTTTAACTGATGTATTTAGATTATTTATGTTTAATATAATTATTGATGTGTTGGGGCCATACTTTTTTTTTTGTTTCCTGTTCTCTTTTGATTATTATTTCTCTGCCTGCTTGAACTTTTTTTTTAAAGAACTTTTTTTTATGATAAGCTTCATGATTTATATATAGAGATTTTTTTCAGGTATAGATTTTCTGGTGGCTATTCTAGGAATTTGACTGTGTTGTATATATAACTTATCAGTCTATTGGTGGTGTCATTTTGCCAGGTCAAGTAAAGGGAGGACCTTCCTTCACCCGTCACCATGTAACTGTCTTCAGTATTTCCTCTACATGATTCAGAACCACAATAGACAGTGTCAGAATTTTTGCTTCAGTCATCAAACATTATCTAGAAAACTCAAGGAATGCCTGATTACAGGTATTTTTGCTTACTCTGTTCTTACTTCCTTTCTTCTGATCCAGGTTTCCTCCTTTTGTCATTTCCTTCCTGTTTAGAGAACTCCTTGTAGCCATTTTTTAAGTGTAGGTGTGCTGACAGTTTCTCTTAGTTGTCCCTCGTCTGAGAATGTCTTGATGTCCCTTTTGTTCCTGCAGGACACTCTCACTGGTGCAGGATTCCGGGTAGACAGTTGTTTTCCTTCAGCACCTGAAAGTGTTGTGCTGCTTCCGCCTGGCCTGCACAGTTAAGTCCGGCTGTTCTGTCTGGGTTTTCTCCTGTCTATAAGCTGTTGTTTTTCTCTGGCTGCCTTCCAGATTTCTTCCTTTGTCTTTAATTTTCAGAAATTTAATTCTGATGTATCTTGGTGTGGGTTTCTTCAGATTTATCCCTTGTAGTTCACTCATTTTCTTGAACCTACAGGTCTCCATTCTTGATGAATTTGGGAAGTTTTCAGTCATTCTTTCTTCCAGTTTTCTCCGCCCTGCCCTCCTCCTCTCCTGCCAGGACTCTGATGACACAGATGCTAGCTCTTTGTTGCAGTCGCACAGGTCCCTAAGACTATTCGTCTCACCTGTTTTCTCTGCTGTCTGGTGGGAAACTTCTGTTTTGTCTTCCAGTTCACTCATTCGCTGCACGGTTCCCGTCATTCTGCTGTTGGGCCCATCCATTGAGCCTTTTATTTCAGTTACTGTGTTTTTCAGTTTCAGAATTTCCACCTGGCTCTTGCCTTCTGTTTCTTTGTTGAGGCTATCTGTGATTTCATTTATTCCGAGCATGTTCATAATTTCTTGTGGAGTCATATAGCATGGCTGCTTTAATCTTCGTCAGATCATTCTGACATGCCTGTCACCTCGGTGTTGGCGTCTGTCAACTGTCTTTGCTCACTCAGTTTGTGACCTTCCTGGTTCTTAGTATGATGGTGACTTTTCAGTTGAAACCTGGATATTTTTGTGTCATGTTAGGTGACTCCAGGTTGTGTTTGACCCTTCTCTCTCAGTTGGCTTTTTCTGATACAGCTCCAGCAGGAGAAGTGGGGCTGCCGCCTTTTACTTTTTGGTGGAGCTCCATTGACTCCTGAGGCAGGAGGTTCCTGGTTATTGCTGCAGGGGTGGGGTTCAGCTCCCCGGGTGTCCTCTGCCGTTGCTCCAGCAGGGAAAGGGAGGCGACCTATTACTGGTGGGTGGGGATGAAAGTCCCAGCCCCCTGCACCTCCCTGGGAGGGGTTCTGGGGTGCCTCTTGGCTGGCCAGGTGGCAGTCTAGCCTCTGCTGGTGTGGGTGGGGGTGTGGCCGTGTCTGGAATAGGACGGTTATTGTCTAAGAGTTTTCTCTGTCTTACCAAGTTGTTCCTTCCCTGGTTCTTCTGCTATGTAGAAGCTTTTATTGGGGCAGTTTGTTTTTTGTTTTTGTTTTTTTTTATTTTATTTTTTTGTCTGTGCCTGTTGGCACAGGTGCCTGTTCCTCCAGCCCCTGGACTGGGACAGTGACACAAAAAGACAGCCCAGGGTGTGCACCTCCATATCATTCCTCAGGTCCTGAGGCTCGAGCCCCTCTGCCATCTTCTCCACCTTTTTGAGTCTTCTTAGATTTGTCTTATGTACAGTATCCAGGGGTTTATTTGTACTTAGTGGCAGGAATAGGGAACCTTGCATCTACCCCATCTTCCAGGAAGCAGAAGTTTCAAATGACCATTTTCAAAAAGGCTTGGGACTGAGGAGTATGTCCCGGCCACCAGCAGCCTCTTCCCAGAGACCAGCCGGAAGTGTAGCCTCTGTTGGGTGTGGGAAGGAAGACTGAGTTTACCTGGAAGGGAAGAGGCTCCAGGGGTGCCCTCAGGTGTGACTTACAGGGGGTCTGGACCCGTGTGCTTCCTTCAGATGGCCTGCTTGAAACAGCTCAGTCCCATCCTGGGTCATGAACCCGCTTCTCCCTAGAGGAAAAGCCTCCCGGCCACTGAGAGTTTCTAGAACATCTTTCCTGTGCCAGCTTCCTTTTGGGGTACCTGTGTCAAAATCCGGGTCCTCGGGCTGCCCAGGAGAGGGAGGTGGAGAGGGAGGAGACAAAGGCTGTGGCGGGCACCCGGGACCTCCTGACGGGGCCGGGTTTGCTGCCGTCACTGTTAGGCAGAGAGAGCGGGAGGAGCGGCAGCACCCCCAGAGCGCCTTTCCCAGTCCCATGAGCCAAGGATGGAGGGGCGGGTGAGGGCTGCTGCGTGCGAGGAGGCGTAGCTCAGTGAGTTGGGTGGCCCGGGCTCGGGGATGGGTCATGGAGTTGGGTTGTGTTCAGGACGAGGTGCTGACAAGTGTTGAGGAAGACGTCGGCCTGGGCTGCTCGCACGGTTAGGTGCAGTCCTGCCTGTATCTGCTTCAGCCATGCCCACACCCAGCCACGGCCCCTCCACCCTGGGTGCCCTTCTTCCCACAGGTCGTTGGTCCCATTTGCTCACTTGGATGGCAGTGCCAGGGGGGCAGGTGCCTTCCTGGCTCCTGATGATCCTGGACTTGCTCTGCGGACCTCTGGGGGTCCTCTTTGTCACCCAGTGGTAGACACCAGGCCAGCCCCTGCAGCCCTTTGCTCCCCCGCCACCGCATCAGACCTCAGCCGCTGCCTCTTGCTCCCCTCTGCCTCTGGCTGGCACCTTCAACTCTCATCCTACAAGCCAAGGGGCCAGATCATTTCCTCTGAAACTTTTGTCTGTGTCTCTTTGACTGAAGTTTCCCAAATCTGGCTAGGGAGCACAGAGCACAGAGTCATTTGAAAACTTGCATAGTCACCCCCAGCCTTCCCCAGACTTGACTTTCTGAGGTTTGAGAGGTCTCTCACTTTACATTTCCTTTGGACTGTGAACCCATGAAGGTAGAGGCAGTTTCTTACTTATCTCACTGCCTGACATAGGTCTTGGTAAATGATTTAAAAAGCAAAAACTGTATTGAGATATAATTCACGTACCATAGACAATTGAATTGACCTATTTAAAATGTAAAATTTAATGATTTCTAGGACAGTCCCAGAGATGTGCAACTATTACCACAGTCAGTTTTAGAACACTTTCATCATCCCGTAAAGAAATCCTGCACCCTTTAGCTGTCATGCCCCCACTGTCCTCCCATGCCGCCAGGCGTGGCAACCCCCATCTGCCGTCTGTCTCTAGATTTGCCTTGGTAAGTGCTCTTGGTGGAAGGTTCCCCACTTCCCAGCCTGGTTGTCCTCCCAGAGCCCTTGTTTCTTGCCCTGTGCTCTCCGCTGGCCCAGCCTGCCCACCTTTTCAGGACCTGCCCACCTTAAAGGGGTCCCCTTTAAGGTGATCTGTACATGGAAGTCAAGAGCAAGCGAGGTAGGTGCTGGCAAGCTCCTTGAGTGGGTGTTTGTCAAGTGAGTAACGATGCTGATTGCGGGCCAGGTTCTGAGGGACTTGTGCCAGTGCCAGGCCTCCCACGGCCCCTTCTGAGGAAAGGACAGGCAGGTGTAGCTGGTAATGTGAAGTTGCCCCAGAGCCCTGCAGCCAGGGACGAGGAGGCTGATGTATAGGAGACGCGGCCTTGCGGTCTAACCACCGGTTTCACAGGTCAGGGAACTGCAGGCCAAGCAGCGAAGTAGAGAAGTCACTGGCCTAGGGGACATGGGGGTTGCCCCACCTCCTCCCTCCCCACAGGACAGGCTGTGGTGGGCTCTGCTCTGTGTGCGCATCTTTGAGTGGTGCCGAGAGAGGCCGAGGGTGCTCATCTGCCTGGGGGCCGGCTGGGGGTCGGCTGGGGGCCGCTGGCGTTTGCTGAGAAAGCAGACCTCTGTTCTCTTTGCTTCTGCTTTCCTGGCAGCATTTCACTCCACGTACCCCATGGTTCTCTGGGTTACGTCCCTCTAGGTCCTGGTTCCCTGCCCACACCCTCTCCCGCGTTTCATGGAAACCAGTCTCTCACCTACTTCCTTCAGCCTACAACATGCCCCTTGCCCGAAGTCCTTCCTTCTGTTCACAGGGAAAAGCCAGTGCTTCCCGTGGGGGCCGGAGGACCCTGAAGAAGCCAAGAAGAGAGGCTCACTCTGCATGCTCTTTGACCTCTGGCAAGTGACCTTCCCTCTCTGAGTCACAGATTCCACCATTTTTCAAAATGAGATGGTGTGGCAGGGCCTCCCAATTTGGAAATGTGGAACAAAAGACATGTTAAGAGGACCCCTAAGGATTACCCAGAGACAGTCTGCGTGTGTAAACAGCAAGTGGGGGGTTTAGGTTTTACTTCGTGTTACTGCCTCCAGAGGGTGGTGGACTCATCAGCCTGACTGTGCCTTTTCCACCCCTTTCTCAAGAGCTGGGTGTCTGTCTAGACCTTTTAACTCCCGTCAAACTCCCACCCCTAGGGGCTTGGGGGACCAGGGCAGGGGCAGGGGTTACTCTTTGGATGTAAAAAGTATGATAGCAGCTCACATTTATTAAGCACTCAGAGGCCAGACACTGTGCTCAGGGTTTTTTTTCCTTATACAGTTTTCCTGAGATAATTCAAGTGTCATAAAGTTCACCCTTTTAAAGTGTACAGTTTAGTAGTTTTCAGCATAGTCACAGGTTCATGCAACCAACTCCACTGTCTGATTCCAGAACATTTTCATCACCCCCAAAAGAAGCCCTGTACCTGTTAGCAGTCGCCTCTCTTTGCTGCTCCCTCCACACCCTGCAACCACTCACCTGTGTTCTGTTTCCAGAGATTTCCTTACTCCGGACCTTCCGTGTGCGTGGAGTCATGGCAGCGTGTGGTCTTTGCATCCGTCTTCTCTCCTGGAGTGTCAAGTCTCTGGGGTTGTGGCGAGTCAGTGCTTGGTGCCTTTGTACTGGGTCATATTGTGTTGTATGGATAGCCCACTTTAGTTGTCCATTCATCTGCTGGTGGACATTAGAGTTATTTGCACTTTTGGTGACTGTGAATAGTGCTGCCATGAATGTTCATGGCCCAGTTTTCACCCGAACACCAGCTCTCGGTTTTCTTGGGTTTGTACATACCAAGGAGTGGAGTTCTGGGTTTAGCCTTTTAAGGAACTAGACTGTTTTCCCCAGTGACTGCACTGTTTCATATTCCTGTGCTATGTTTGTTTTACTTGTACACATCTTGTCAGTCCTCACGTGAGTTTTGCGAGGTGTGGACACAGTTGTCGTCTCTCTCACCTTTCAAATGGAAGACGGAAACCGAAGGGTTTTCGGCCCAGGGCTGTACAGCCAGCAAGTTGGTGATTCTCCGGCTGGTGCTAGTTGTGGTCCCCGGGGCAGCGTCTCTGCTCCCAGGCCCGTCCTGTCCCCTCGGGATGAGGGCCTGTGACTGTGTTGTTCTCGGGATACAGCTCGTACCTGCATGTGACGGCCCTCTCATGGTTACTGAAGAAAATGCCGTCTTTTCCCAGGCTTGGTAGCCTGATCAGGACCTTGAGGGAGGGAGGCATCTGCTTCTTAGGAGTTCCTGTATTCTCCAGTTTCCAGACTCCCGCTGGGCTTTGCGTTCCCCTTTCTACACCAGATGCTGCAGACCTGCATGAGCCTCTTGCTCCCAAGTGTCCTTGGAGGCGTGGCTGGGGCTGGGGAATGAGACGCGTGGTGTGTGCTCAGCAGGGGTGACTTCTGTCTCCAGCAAGCGCTTGTGAGCTTGTCATTAACTTGACCGTGGAACCTGTTCTGTCTCTGCTCCAAGGCCACTGATAACCTGCCCTCCTTTTTCTCCTCCAGGCGAAACCCATCTATGGCGGTTGGCTGCTCCTGGCTCCTGATGGGACCGACTTCGACAACCCAGTGCATCGATCCCGGGTAAGGGCTTCAGAGTGCATTCTGGGGGTAGGGCGGCCCAGAGAGGGCCCACCTTAGGGCAGGTGACAGAGTGGAGGTGGGAGAAGGGGAGTGAACAGTGAATTCTGGGAGCCCCTACTTGGTGAACTCGTAGGTCCCCTGGGAAAAACCTCAGTGAGACAGGCCTGGCTCTCCCTTCAAAGTGGGGTGCCCACAGGGTGCCACCTGTTCTGTGGGACGGTGAAATGGAGAAGGCCAAAAGGTGGCAGTTCAGCACACGTTTGCCCCGTGCTGATTAGGCTCTCAGGTCCTCCAGTGCCGAGGCCCTGCTTCCTGCAGCCCCCACCCCCCCGCCCCCAGCCTGGGGCGCCCCGGAAGATGAGCACCAGTTAAGGGAGGCGGGCCTGGATGGCCGATGCCACCTCTGCCCCGTCTCTCCTGGGCACCCAGCCCTGGGCGGGTCCTGCTGGACACAGACTGCTGCTCAGCCAGGTCTTAGCCAGAGCAGTGAGATGGTCAGACCAGCATCGTCCTGCATCAGCGGCTTGTTCTCCTGCCAGAGAGCCCCTTTGGATTTGGTTCCAGTTAAAATACTCTTTCTTTTTCCACATTCTCTCCTCCACATGATGCTGCCTGTACCCTGTAAACTGCTCCTGCTCTGCTCCCTCCCACCCCTGCTCCCCAAGAGCCTCTGCCCTGCCTCTTGGCCTCTGCTGCCCCCAGCCTGAATGCTACACTTTGGGGTGGAGCCTGTGGTACCCCATGGAACTTGCTTTGTGTTTGGGGGTTTTGGGCTTCCTTCTGGAATGGGTTTTGATTTTAAAAACAACAAATAGGAGCCTTGGAAATATTTCTCAGGAAGAGTCCAGGGTGGCCTCTCCCTGGACACCCAGTGCGGAACCAGGCTTCTGCAGGTCCTCTCTGTGAGGCCGTGTGAGTGTCCTGTCCCTGCTGTCCCTGCTGTCCAGGCATGAGGGCAGCCGGGGCAGCTGTGCTCCAGAGCCTGCAGTGACCAGGGAGCAGCCCTTGTTCCTGTTTTATATTTAGGTCACACAGAATTGCCATTTCCAGCTTCTGAGAAAAATCATTATTAGAAACTGTACAGTTCTGGCCCAGAGCGAAGAGATACAATATTTCAGTTTGTTCTTGTGGCCTTATTGCCAGTAAAAGTATGAATGTCTTTGGGCATTTTGAAATGCATGAAAATAGGTCTTCGCGATGATCTTTGGGATTCAGGGACCAGCAGTCTCACGTCCTCGACACGTCTAACCCCCCACAAAGCGGAAGGTCCTTTTTATCCCACTGTCAGTACCATTGCCACCATTGACCTCCAGTGGCCTGGCCTTTGGGTGGAGGGTAGAGTTGGTCAGCTCTCCCCGGACTCCAAGTCGTTCCCATCGGTCATGCTTCTCCTCAGTTTTGGTTTTTAGTGGTTTGCTCCTGAGTAAGTCCCAGGGCCGCGGGCTTTCCCCTTCCTCATGCTCCCTCCGGACCATCGGCACTGCCCTTTTATAGCATCTCTCCAGATTGTGTCAGGAGTGGGGCGTCCTTGCCTGGCACTCTCAGGTTGTCCCATGTCAGGTCAGGTGATTCACCAAAGTATTGACACGTCTCACACAGTAAGCTCGGTGCTGGGGACGTGGAGGGTACAGAAGGGTGACCAGGACGTTGTCTTTGCCCCTGAGGAGCTTGCAAATTAAAATAGACCAGGTGTCTTAACTCTCAATAATTGGAAACACTGGGTGGTTTGGGCCTTCCTCTGTCCCAGTCCTGGCTAACGAGTCACTGTTCTCCCACCCCGGGGCCTGCTTTTCCTGCTATCCACTCAGGCATGGTTGCTGCGGCCAGCGTCCCCCAGGTGCAGGCAGTCAGAGGGGGCGGCCTAGGGAGACGACTGGACTCCCAACCCCTCTGTGTTCCCTTGCAGAAATGGCAGCGCCGGTTCTTCATCCTCTACGAGCATGGCCTCCTGCGCTACGCGCTGGATGAGATGGTGAGTGTTCTGCCCCAGCTCCAGCCTCTGCCAGGCCCCTTCCCATGGCAGAGGCAGCCCATGTGCTCCTGCTCAAAGTTTCGGAGAAAGGGTGGCAGCTGGTTGCAATGCCCTTATACCCAGAGGCACCTTCATCGGTTGTGGGTGAGAGTCTGTGGTGAGGGAGGAAGCCACTTCTGTTCAAGGGGGATGGGAGTCGGGCTCAGCCGGAGCACCCCGGCTGGACAGAAGTGGGGGTGGCTGTGGGCCTGTGGGGGTTGGGGGAGCCCTGGACAGGTGGAGGCCAGCGGAGCTAATGCTGGTCCGCACCTGCGCCCAGGGCCCCTCTCTGCTCGGTGCTTGGAGGCCTGCTGGCCGAGGGGTGGTGTTCTCCTGGTTGCTCAGCCAGGGTGTAAAGGCTCCTTCCTGTCCTGCCACCCACCTGCTTTGCTTCTTGGGCTGGATGAGTGTTTACCAACCAGGTGGAATGTTCTGGCTCTGGCTTTTCTTTTTCTGCCCCTTTTTGTCTCCTGACTTTTTCTCTAAAGGAGATTGGTCTCTCCTAACTAAAGTATGACCGAATTCCAAGCTTCATAAAGGGTTGAAGGTGGAAGATTTGAGCACTTTTTATTGTTCCACTGGAGTGTGTGAGTGCGTGTGTGGGCAGCATTTTAAATCAGGACTGTCCTAGCACAGCTAATCACACCATGCAAAATAGGGTAACCCCCACCCCTTTCAGAGTGCATTGCCTTGCTGCAGGGGTGAGAGCGGGGTTCTGGACGTGTGAGCAGAGGACCTTGTAGACTGTTAGGAAACTTGGATTTTCAGGTTTTTACGGCTGATACGTGACTAGGCTGTAAGTGCCCCCACTGAGCATGGTCCTGGAGCCTCCAGCCCGGAGGCAGCTTTCCTGAAACCCAAACTCCCACCCCTACCTGGCCAGCAGGGTCCTCACACCTGGAGCAGAGACTGTTAGTGCAGGCTTGTGTGTGAACTGGGTTCCAACCATGCTGAAAGTTTTCTCCTTGAGTACCTAGAAGTAGAGCTTTGGTCCTCACCTGGGGACCTTGTGCCCCAGGGCTGCCTGGCAGTGTCTGGAGTCATCTTTGACTCTCATGGCTGTGCAGGGGCTGCAGGGGTGCCGTTGGCCCCGAGTGGGTGGAGGCTAGGGCTGCTGCTCAACGTGGTGTGAGGCAGAGGGTGGCCCCCACACCAGAGCGTGACCCAGCCTCAAGTGTCCCCGGTGCTGAGCCTCAGAAACCCTGGCCAGTGGCTTATTTATACTTTTTAAAAACATTAAAACATGTTCGACTTGCTGTCGTCCTGGTTCCTGAAAGGTTTGGAAGGACCCACCCGTCAGATTTCCCGGGAGTGAAGAGGGTGATGGGGCAGGGTTAGCCTGCTGGCTGGCATGGTGGTGCCATGGACTTGTTCCTGGTGGGGAGGGGTTTCGATGGGCTGTCCGTGGACATCAGGCAGACACAGGGCTGGCAGGACTATGGGGTGTGGCTTGCTCAGGCTACCAGCCTGTATGAAGGCCTGTCTCAGAGCTGGTCTCCAAGAGCAGCAGTCTGAGCGGCCCTGTAGCCTCTGCTGACCCTCCACTCCTGCCACCCTCTCCTCCCCCGCATACTGCTTCCCTCCCCAGCTAATCTCCACATGTAATAAATTGTAACATTTTATGGTTGCGTGGGGGGGGGCTTAACACTTAGTCACAACCTGTTTTAAATTGTTACTTGGACTTTTATACAATATTACTATTTGTTTTCATTTGTTTAAATGTTATCTTACCAACTAAGCTGTGACCTTTTTTTCGTTGTTGGTCCCCCTGGTAATTCTCCATACCTCTGCATTGCCTGACCTGAGGTTTGGGTGGCACAGACCTGGTAAATATTTGTTGAGTTGAAATAATCAACTTTGTAAAGCATAGCTGCAGGAATTCTGTTTCAGCTTGAGGAGGAGGTAGGGCCTGGGTGCTCCTGGGAGAGGGTTGGGTGTGTTTCGTGGCTCTGAGTGGTTCCTCAGCAGAAGGGAGAATGCCCCCTGGAGGGATCCGGGGAGCAGAGTAGGGACCAGGAGGGCATGGTGGCGGGCAAGAGGGGAAGAGGAGGGGAGGGCTGCCATCCCAGGGAGGCCCTTCTCCTTGGGGACTTCTGGTCGATCTGGGGCCTCGGCCGGTCTGGCTCCAGCGGCTGACTGTTGTTGCCTCTCTTCCAGGCAGCTCTGAGTTGGGACTAACCTTTGGGAATCGTTTTCCTTTTTTGGGAAATTTCTTTCTCGATACACCCACATACCCTGTAACTGGTGGCTGAGGAGGAGAGGCAAATTGCCCAAAAAAGGAAAAAAAAATTTACAAATGCAGGCCGAGGTGAGTGGGCTCAGGGCAGCCTCACAGACAAGTGGGAGCCTGAGCCATGTGGCTGGGCTGCTAGTTTTTCAGGAGTGGACGCAGTGAGGAGTCTAGGAACCCTACCTGCTGCCTCTTCCTTCTGCTTTTACTTCTCCCCCTCTGTGCTCTGCCTGTTCTTATACCAGATGCTGCCACTTCTCGAGCTTTTGGGGACTGATGTCAAGCTAGGGTGCTGGTGTCATCAGAGTCTGAGGGTCACTAGAAGGCTTTCCCGGAGGAGCGCCCTGTCCCGAGGGGAGGCAGGGCCTTGGGTGTCGGGTGGAGTCTGCTGGGCTGTGAGGCTCAGGGCCTGGGGGACTGTGCCCACCGGGCTGTGGACAGCCATGTCTCGTGCCTTCATGTTGTCTTCCTTTTTCCTCCTGGAAGCCAGGCAGAAACATGGTCTAAGGATGTTTTTGTTTGTTTGATTTTAAATTCTGGTAAAATTTTATGCAACAAAATTTACCATTTTAACCAGTTTAAGAGTACAGCTCAGTGGCATTAAGCACTTTCACACTGTGCAACGGTCATCACCATCTGTCTCCAGAACTGTTTCATCTTCCCAAACTGAGACTCTGTCCCCATGAGACACTCCCTCCCTGTATCTTCCCGTGCCCCAGCCCCAGTGCCCACCCTTTTACTTGCCATCTCTGGATTTGACCATTCGAGGGACCTCATACATGTGGGGTCATATGGTGTTTGCCCTTCTGTGTTTGAATTATTTCCCTTAGCACAGTGTCCTCAAGGTTCATCCAAGTTGGAGCACGTGTCAGAATCTCCTTTTTTAAAAAGTTCTAAAGGATCTACTGCTGTTGAACTCTGTCTCCCCTGAAACAGACTGACCCTGGGTTTCTCCTTTATGGAAGCCACAGCAGGTATGTGGGGCTTCTCTCCTCCTCTGCCCTGAGAGCCCTTGAAAGTCGGGACAGGCCAGAGCTCCTTGCCTTTCCTGGGGCCAGTCTGCCCCGGAGGGACTCCAGTGCGGTTCACACCCCTGCACTTAATGGGGGGACACTCCCAGCTCTAGAGCAGCGCCATGTTGGAGAGGAGCTGTGGCTTTGTCATTCTCATAGGACGAGAAGTTACCCTGGTGTCTGCTCTCGTGTACAGCCCTTCAGAGGATGCCGAGTGTTAACAGTTAGGGTTCTGGCTCCTTTACAGTTTCCTTCCAGAAGGACAGTTCTGGAGGTTGCTTTGAGCCCAGGATCTTTGCGCACTGCATTCTCAGTGAATTTGGGCTGCAGGGGAGCCCGGGGCCCGGGGGGACTCGGCTGGGCCCTGCTGTCTCTGAGTTGCTCTGGTTCCTCCGAGGCCGAGCCCTTTCCTCTGTTCCCTGTCACACCCTGGCAGAACGGCTGCCTGAGGGCCAGGTTCAGGTATCCATGCTTTAAATAACCACCCCCTGTGATTTTAAGAAACACAAACACTTGAGAACCCCTGCTTTAAGCTCTGGCTTTCCCCCCTTTGCTTGTGTGTTGTTTGTTGGTAACACGGTGGCCGTTGTGTCTGTAGCGACACTCAGAAAAGGACAAGTGGCTGAGAGAGGGGCCCCCCTCGCGGTGGAGCTCACAGCCTGTTGGGATCCACGTGAAGGTTAAATACCGACGCCAGACCACTGTGTGCAAGCTCTTCAGGGTTGGGGTGGTCCACACAGCCCAGTTTTGTCACTCACAAGTGGAGTGGTGTCACCATCCCTCCAGGCCCCAGTTTCCTCTTCTCTGAAATGGGCACGGCAGGCATCGGCCAGGCTGAAGGGCACACAGAGCGCCGAGCCGAGCTCATGGCTCCCAGCCCCCGACAAGCAGGATGGGGACCCAGGCCCCCTCTTTCCTCCCAGAAGACTTCTCTGAGTCCCCAAACCACCCACTACTTATTTTTCAAAAAACAAACCACATCTGTGGAAGTGTTAAGTGCTTTGCCAAAGATGGCTGACGCATGAACATCCATTTTCTGGATAAACTCAGGCCTTTGCAGGGGCTGATGTTTGTGAAGAAGGGTGGAATGCAGCTGGGAGGCAGGAAGGGCCGCTGGGC
Organism: Camelus ferus; assembly: GCF_009834535.1. Lineage (NCBI taxonomy): Eukaryota > Metazoa > Chordata > Mammalia > Artiodactyla > Camelidae > Camelus > Camelus ferus. The sequence continues at coordinate 19,272,321 of NC_045711.1, read as the reverse complement.
GTCAGGTGGCCCAGCTGGGAGCGTTTAGGAGTCCTGCGCCAGCCAGGCTGTTCAGAAGGTGATTCCAGAGTGTCGCCGTGTTTCACCCCCACCTGGGCTTGGGGGCCTTAGACGAATCCCTCTTGCTGTCTTACCTCGTCATGACGGCTGCAAGTCAGGCTCACCTTGCCGGGAGGGATGCTGTAACCGTTAGTTCCTTAGTGACTCTTAAGTGTGTGAAGGTAAAAGGCGTCCTGTAAGTATGCTTGCTGGACGCGAGGGCTTCCGCAGTGTGCAGTTTCTTGGGGCGGGAGTGGGTGACAGTGTGAGGGTGGGCGCAGAGGGCCCGGTGCTCCACCTCTGGGCTTCCTGCAGGCTGGTTTGCCATGGCATCTTTGGTCAACTTCACGTTACGTGGAAATGTCACAGTGAGTGATCAGGAAGGGAAGAGATGAACCCAGGTGGGACCAGGAACTCCTCCCAGCTGACAGCAGTGCCCTGTTGTCTGGAGGTCCGGGGTCAGTGGTGAAGCTCACAAGTGTAACTCGATCTCTCACTGTGATGCAGGAGGCTTTGCCATTAGAATGAAGCACCCCTGTGTCTCTCTGGGACCTTCAGTACTGATGTTCCCTGGAGACTGGTGGCTGAACCTCAAGTCATCCCCCCACCCCGCTGCCCTGCCTTTTAACTTAAGTTGAGGAGGAGCTTCGGGATACAGGCTTGTTAAGACATTCGGGCCTAGTATCTAGTGGAAAATGCAGCATCTGCCTCTGGTTGCTTTTTGTTGTCATTTACAACTCTGCATGCTGGCCCAGGTGACATTTCTCACTATGCAGCAGCTGGGGGGATGGAAGATACCAGAAGCTGATCATCAGGCTGTGTGGGAAGAAGCAACAAGCGGGCCCTGGGGTCATGGCAGAGGGGTTTCCAGAGGTGACCTGGCCCAGATGTCCATTTACGGGTGGGGAGGCCAGTGAAGGAGGGGCTGCACCAGTAGGTGTGGGCAGGCAGTCCGGTTCTTGGTGGTCTGGTCCTGATCTGTGGCCTGTGGTGGCCTTTGGGGAGTTGGGGGCGGGGAGACGAGGGAAGGGCTAGCTGTTTCCACGTGGAGCCTGAGTCTGGGGCGGTGCAGGTGTTCTGTGCTGTCAGGGTTAGACTGTCGCCTGGCGGCCCAGGCCTTGTGGGGGAGAGGAGCTGGAGAAGGACACGCAGGACTGAGTGGGTCAGGTAGAAGGGAGCACATACCTGCTGGGGGGGGTGGGGGGTGGCACTGAGGTAATCCTGACCCAGTCACAAGAGCAGACACAGCCCCCTCTGAGGGGTCCAAGTTGGACATGACTGCCTTCCTCGGTCCTTCGCCCCCAGGACGCATTTCCACATGGGTCTACCTCTGCAGGGCAGTGGGCCAGAGCCTGGTATTTGCCTGCATAGATGGGGCCTTAAGTAATGTGCCCAGGTGTGGGAGAGGCTCGGCAGGTGTTGGCTGATGCAGCGGGAGCTGGTCTGCGTCCTCCTTACTCTGGCACTTGAGTCTCAGTGGGAAACATTTTAAGAAGGCCTCCCCCTGAGGACCGTCGCTCTTTGACTTTCAGACCAGACTGAGAGGATCTGGGGACCCTGGGTCGCCCAGCGTGCTTCTCTTCCTTCCCAGTTACGTGTGTGCTGAGTCTCGGCAGCGAGGCCCACCTGTGTTGAGGGCCCGGGAGCCCCTGAGAAGCCACGCTCTTCTCTGTGTCCCTGCTGTGCCTGCAGCTGCTGAGCAGGGAGACTCATGAACGCCCCCGAAGATGGTTTTTCATCCTGCCATCCACCTGGGTGCCGTTCTGCTCTGCGCGTGCACAGCTCTCAGTGACGGGGTGGTGGGAGCAGCAGTTCTGTTGAGTCGGTGGCCCTCACTCTGTGCTAGGAGAGTGGCTGGGGATGGGCTGTGACCGGCACCCTTGCGGGAGGCCTCCTGAGCTGTGGGCCGACTTCTCTGGGCAGCCGTGACAATGGCCTGTAGGCTGAGGTCTGGGATCGTGGCCTGGGGCTCTGGCTGTCCTGCAGAGAGAGGAGTGACTGGGGGGTTAGGAAAGTGAGCAGCTTGGAATGATTGGTTAGGAATCTAATTAAGTGACAGCAGGGAGAGAACTGTCAAAAAAGAGTCATTTTATGTGAGTTAGCGACAGACAGCATTTGGGGCTGAAGAAACAAAGCCCAGTGCCTGGGACTAGTGTGTCACAAGTGCGCCCGCACTGCTCGCACACGCGCCCCCGCGGGGCCAGGCCGCCGGACGCCAGGCTGCAGAGTCCGTAGGGCACTGTCTTCTCGGGGTCCTCGCTCCGCCCACTCAGGACCCCCGTCGCATGCCCAGCACTCCCTGCCTGGCCTAGCCTTTACTTTGGACTTCGCAGGGACGTGGGCAGCACTAAGCATCCATGCGTCAGTCCGCTGAGGGCGTTCATGTATGTTAGTGCCTTTGCCTCTCCTGCCCGCCCGCCCCCACAGCACTTTTCAGAAGACTGTGTCTTCGGCAGGGAAGGGAGGGGCTGCCCTTTCTAGGGGGAGGGCTTCTTGAAGCCAGGGCATGACTGTACTGGTGGGACCTCAGAGACAGCGGGTGGCGGGTCTGAAGGAAGGCCACCTCCCTGTGCCACATGCTGGCTTCTTCTGAAGGGCTGGCCAGCCTGTGTGCCTGTTCCTTCACAGACCGCTCTCGACTTCCCTCTGAAGATCCTGAGGGTCAGTCTCTGGGACGGTGGGAGGTCTGTCTAGGCTTGTCAGTGACAGTGGGCAGTGTTTTGAAGGGTCCTTCATCCTTCTTTCTTGTAGCTCATATTTCCCCTGGGATCTCTCTGCCCTGATGTACATGAAACCATTTTAAAGGCATATATATATTACATGTATGTAGTTTAAAAAGTTAAAAATGTAAGCACGACACTTGTAGTACGCTAGAGCGCACCAGCCTTCCGGTCCTCCTGACCCTGCCATCTGTTTCCACAGGAGGCCGTTTACTGTTCTTGTAGCTGGAAGATTTTGGTACTCACCTCTGTGTTTGTAAACAGCGCGTTTATACAGCTGTTTCCTGAGGTTTGGGAAGGTGTTATCTGTTGATTTTGTGTGTCCCCCCCACCTCGTATGTGTGCAGGCGCCTGTGCTCTCCCACCCCCTCATCCCCCTCCGTCCTGCCAGCACCGGTAAGTGTGAGGCTGACGTCAGCCGGGTTTGAATTATTACGACCCTGTGAAAAATGTACACACTCAAGCCGTGGGGCACGCCGTGATTCCGTCTCCTCTCACGTTGTTTCTCTTGCAGTTAATAATTGCCCTCGCCCTTCACTTGTTTGATTCATGTTTAACTAACCTTCCTGAACTCTAAGCTTCCTGACAGAACTGTAAAGCTCCTCCGAGTGTGGGCAGGTCCCCAGGTCAGTGATTCTTTCTTTTCACGGTAACGTCCCTCGTGGAGACGTCTGTCCTCTTGTTCCCACTTGGACTGGCCCCTCTCCAGGCCTGCTGCTTAGCTCTCCGTCGGGGAGCTCCTCCTCCTGCTTCTGAGTTCCTTAGGTCGAGCTCTTCTTATTTGGCTTATTCTCCATTTGGTGAAGCCTTGGAGAAAGGCTCAAGGCAGAAAAAGGTCTTGAGACCTCGCGTGTCTGAAAGCGCCTTTCCTGTTCACTCTCTGTTGGTGGCAGGACTGGCTGTAGGTCAGGCTGGAAGTCATTTGCACTTGGAATTTTGAAGGTGCTGTTCTTTGTCTTTAACTTCTTCTTTTGCTGTGGAGAGGTTCATGTGCAGGGGGTCCGGTTCCTGATCCTTTGGAAATAAATGGGGTTTTCTCTCTGAAAACTTTTTAGGAGCTTCTCATTGTCCCTTGAGTTCTAAAGTTTCACCAAGATACGTGTTGGCTGGTGTGGACCTTTCACCTTTCACTGAGCCCAAAGCCTGTGGCCTCCCAGTGAGGAAAGCTCTGTCCTTCTGGTCCAGAAAGTGTTGTTGTGGTTTTAAATCTGGTGGTTTCCTTTGCCCCATTTCCCCTGGTCTGCATGTTTAGAGTTCCTATTGGTTCTTTCAGACACTCTCAAATTTTGTTGTCTTTTTACATTGCTGTGTCATGCCTGAGATTTAGTTAACCTTGCCTTAAACCCCTCTGTTTCTGATTCCAGCTATTCTGTTTTCTTGTTTTTATTCTGGTTCTTATGTCAGCCATCGTATTTTTAGTTTCTTAGGGCTCAATTTTTATTTCCTCTGTACCCCTTTTTCATAACACCTTATTCATGTTTCTTGGATGCAATGTGCTCTCTCCTAATTTCAGTTACTTTGAAAGTCTGTTCTCTGTCTGGCCTGACCTGCTTTGCTCTCAGTTTCCTTTCTGCCTGTTTTGGTCTTGGGCTTTCTCAGACGAGTGGTGACTCTGGGCTGTATGTTGTATGTAAGAGAAAGACTGTGTGTGCAGGGTTTGTGTGGGGGCGACTGGTCGGCCTCCCCTCAGAAGGACAGTCAGGCGGGGACCTGGCGAGCCCCCAGACGGAGGGCTGCTCACCTCAGCCTGTGGAGAACGCCCACTTCAGGAGGTCTTCCTCTGGGGCTGGCTGCCTTCCCCAGGTCCGGTCCTCTCAGCTCCAGTCTCGGGAGGCAGCAGCAGGACTTGGCACCGGGGAGACCTCAGCGTCAAGGATGCAGACTTCCATGGAGTTTTCCACGCCATGCACTGCCCCCTGCCCTGAATCCAGACCTTTTCAGAGATCGCCTGCTGGTCGCTGCTGGCGGGGGCCCGGCCCCCAGGGGCTGACTGATCCTTGAGCAGGTTGCTGACCAGTCCTCCTGTTCCGGGCCTTGCCTCCTTAGTCAGAGATGCCTGGGCCTCTAGGTCCTGAGCTTGCTGGTGTTCCGGGACCGTGTCAGCTCCTCCTGGTTTCCCTCTGGAAGCCCTCTCTGCTTTACTTGGTCAGTCTCCGTGCATGCACAGCCACTTCCTATGTTCCAAAATTTGTTTAATATCCCACATCTGCTGCTGGTTTTAATCCTACATCTCCTCTCCAGCTTTTTTTTTTTTTTTTTCTGTCTTTGGGAGTTTATACTGTTGAAAAAAATTCTCATTTTTATTAGGGTTTTATCAGCAACTTGAACATGCTGCTGTGTGATTTTGGCCATGTGTGACTGTAGGCCCGCGCCCCCCCCCCCCCCCCCCGGGCAGTTCAGGACTCGATTTGCAGAGTGTGTGCAGGTTTCACTGTGGGCACATCCCTCCTGCCTTCCCCACTCCTCTATTTCTAGGCTGCTGTTCTCTCCTTGCTTTGTCCTATGTGGGCCACGTTGTTGCCCTGGGTCTGTGTAGCTCTTTGTGTGCGCCTGGCGGGGTGTGTGTGGCATGTCTGGAGTGGACATATGCCTGCCTGCTGAGGGGGAGGTGTTCTCCTCCATCTGTAATTTGCTTCTGCACCTTTTATGAGGAAGAGAGACTTTCATAGATAGTTGAAATCCCAAATTCTCTGGTTGGAAACCCAGGGGTTAATGATGACTGCTGTTCCAGAAGAGTAGAGGGAAACAGTCTGTCTAATCTCCCTCTGGTGAATAAGGGGCCCAGTCACCTGCTTGCACCAACAATAAGACCCTTGTTGTCACAGACCAGGCAGGTTCTGTAACCGACTCTCTGGCTACCTTGAGAAAGACCATCCGGGAGACCTGGGGCCCAGGCCTGGCCTTATCCCAGTGCCACGCGCACCATCGTGGTTCCCTTCTCCCAATACCATGTGTTTTCCTGATGACTCTCCTTGGAACCTTTGGAAGGCAGGAGAGGTTGATTTCATTCACTCACTCATTGCTCGCTTGCTGCGTGTCCTGTGCGGGCTGGAAGAAAAGGTGAGCAAGGATCCTGCCCTCCAGGACTTCCTAGTCTCTAGTTAGGAAGAGTAGGGTCAGCCGGCCGGGGTGCAGTGCAGAGAGCTGCACACACCCTGCTTGCAGCAGGGGCCAGCCTGGCAACCCTGGGACTCCCGGGGAGAGAGCAAATTAGGAGTAATCCAAGGTGGAGGGATGGGACTGGTCAAAGCCCAGAGACGGTGGTGGGAGATGGGGCTAAAGGAGTGATTTTCAGGGTCGTACTTGTGGTCTCAAAGAACTGAGGTGGCCTGAGTCATTGGAAGCCCAGAGAGAACTGAAGAGCCCACCTCATTCTTCCCCAGTCAAGCCAGAACCAGCAGCAGAGGGAGGGGCGACTGGCGTCTCACCTCTGTGCCCTCACCACCTCCCACACTGCTGAGAGCTGAGGTGGCCCTGCTGGGGGTCGGCACCATCACACCGGGCCCCTGGGAGCTGCTGTGCAGTCGTGACATTTGCCAGCTTCCGTGAATGCAGAGATGGCCGAGACAGCAGCAGTGAGAAGTGGCCTCAGAGGTCCCAGCTCTCAGCTCAGTTTCTTCTTTTCCCTGGAGTCTGATGCTGCTCCCGCCGCGCTCTGCTCCAGCCCCTGACTCTGCCACCCACCGGCCTTTCAGAATTGGGATTGAAACAGAACATGTTTCTGGCCCCTGAAGGTCCCTGCTTGTCGAATTCCCATGTCTCTAAAAATATCTGTGAGCTTCTTCCCGCCCAGTCTCCTCCCAACAGAGTCCGCCTCTCCCCCACCCTCCACTCGGGGAAGAAATAAAACCTGCTTCTCGACACTCTTTCCGGACTCAGAACGGAATAAATAAGAAGTGCTGTTTCCACAGTTAGAGGGAACAGTGCCTTTGTTGGGTCTGGAGGGCTGCCACCGCGCCTGTGTCTGAGGGTCCTGCCCCTGCTCTGGGAAGGGCACCAGGGAGGAGGAGAGAGGGGGACCAGGGCGAGGAGCCCCCCTCTCCTGTGCGCGGGGTGGAAGGGAGGCAGCCCTCCTGCAGTGGGCTGCCTGCAGTGAGTCTTGATGTGGGAATGAACCGGGCTCCCAGGCCCCTAGGCCCCTGGCTGCCTGGTCAGTGCAGACCGAAAAGGAGTCTGTGGGAAGCCTCCACCCTTGGAGGCTGCCTGAGGATCCTGGAGCTTTCTCAGGCATTCCTGGACTGGGATGAAGCCTCAGACCCCTCCCCCGCCCCACCCCCAAACCTTGGATGCTGGCCTAATTGAGACTTCATTTATTTCCACATTTTCCCAGCTCCGTATAAAAAGACAAGCAAATGGGTGAGGCCTCCCAGTGGGCTTAAGAGCATGGGGGGTGGTAAGTGGGGGCAGGGGGAGGAAAGACTCAAGGGGGGGCTTCCTTCATCCTAGGGGCTGTGGAGCCGGGAGGGGAGGGGGGAGCTAGGGCAAAGGGGCTGCCAGGCAAGGAGGCGGTGAGAAGAATTCCTTCCCCCTACTCGGAAACCCAAAAATAGCCGCCGTGTCAAAGGCACAAGCCTTGCAAACTTGGAGCCAGCTGAAAGCCATTTGCTTCTCAGCCCCTGCCCTCCCCCACTTCCCTCCTTTTCCCCCACTTTCCCCCCTTCCCCCCACGTCCCCCCCCCTTCCCCCTCTTCCTCTGAGTCCCCTCTGTCCGAGCCCCTGCCCAGTATGGCGCCTTCACTGGTTGCTGCAGGGGAGTCCTGAGAGCAGCGAGTCCTGTCTAAGCATCCAAAGTTCTCCCTGCATTTCCTTTTCTTGTAACTTTGAATTTTCCTTTTCTGATTTCTTAAAGTGAAGCAAATGTGTACTAAAAATGTAGATGTAAGGACCGGATTGGATCTTGAAACCAAGGGGAGTGGCCACATACAAGAGAGCAAATGCTCCGAAACTGTTCGCTACTATAAATGTAAAAAGCAGCCTACTCGTTGCACACATTTTGTAAAAACAGGAAAGCACAAAGATGAAAAGATAAACTGACTATTCAGAAAAACTTTCTGATGTGAACTTTTTGGGGTTTAAATGATGAGAGGCCCTTTTTGGGTTACTTGCTCAGAGCTGTTCCCACAGGAGAAGTCCTTCCAGGCATCACATCTCTGCTGCCTGCCTGCCGCGTGCGCAGTGGCAGAGGGTGGAGTGAACGTGTCCCCTTCTGGGCATCCCTCTTGGGGTGCTGGGCTGGGCCGACTCTTGGAGGCTGACCAGCTCCATCCAGACTGCTCTCACAGGTACCAGAGGCTGAGTGGCCACAAACAGTGCGGTGTATTTCTCAGCGTTCTGGAGGCCAGAGGTCCCAGGCCAGGGTGGCTGAGGGGTCAGGCTCTGGTGCAGGCTGATTCCTTCGTGTGTCCTCACCGTGGAGAGCAGCGATTACTCAGGTTCCCTGTGACCTCTAGAAGACCACTAATCCCACTCAAAAGTCCCCCACCCTCGTGGCCTCGCTGAGTCATGGTCACCTCCCACGCCCCCACCTCCTCCTGTCACCCCACTTCAGTGGGGTTTCAAAGCAGGACTTCCAAGGGGGATGCAAACATTCTGGCCATGACGTGGCCCTTTGTGACTCCAGCCGGGCCCCACCTCTGCACTGCAGTCGCTCTGGCCCCAGAGCTGCCCAGATGGACCCAGGGGTGGGCTGACAGCAAGTTAACCTGGACACTTGCTGCCCTCCAGCCCAGATGCTCCAGTCGAGAGTGTCTCTACCTTGAGATCCAGGTTGCAGGAGCACGTCACCATCCCTTGGAATGCCTCGGTGTGTCCGGCCCTGGAGAGCACAGTGTGCCAACCCAGCAGGCCCGGCTCACAGGTTGTTCCAACCTGGGCTTTTTCCCCTGTGGAACCAGCCGAAGTAAAACTAAACTGAATTGGTCTGTCCTCAAGCAGTTTGTGAAAAAGTACGTGGATTGGTGTGTGTGGGTTTGAATTCCAGCTCTACCATCCAACTGTGACCACTTTCTGCAACTTTGCTAAATCTGAGTTTTCTTATCTGTGGAATGGGGAAAGTAGTGGCACCTTTTGGGATGACTTCACACAAGAACTCAGTGGAGCTGTGTTTCCTGTCTTCCCTGCTACCTTCCTGCTCCACTGGGGAGCTCATCTCAGGCCCTGGGGGGAGGGGAGGGAGACCTCCTGCCGAGTTGAGCTTCCCTGAAGGAGCCCCTCCCTGTCAGGTCCAGGTTAAGAACAGAGTTGAACGCTTTGTAATAATACATCCAGATTTTTAAAAATAGGTATTTTCCAAAAGAAGAGAAACTTCAGAATTATTTTGACAGTAGCATTGACAACAGTGATCCAATCGTGTGTGTATTTTCCTCATTTTTGGAATTCTTTTCTGCAGTGGGGACAGTGTCCTCCTCAGGGTCCTGAGGCGTCGAAGAGACGGGGCTGAGCACCCAGTGTGCTAGGCGTGCGCACCTCCGTGGCTGGGGTTGTGCCTGCTGGTGCCGCATCTCCTGCCCAGTCCTCTGCGTTCCCAGCCCAGCTAACAGGCACCTGCCCCAGAGAGCTCTGGCTTTGGGCCTCCATGAGAGGCTTCACTAAGGCTTGGACCTGCTGGGCAGCATGGAGATGCTGTCCCGTGGCCCTGCTCTGGGCTCACCACTGGAAGAAGAGTTGGACTCCATTCCCCTTCCTGCGCTGACCAGTCAACCTGGGGCCCTCCCATGGCTCACCCTCGTTTGTTTCCCCTTTGGAACCACTGTGTCTGCACTGTGCCTGCCCCTAAAGTTCATACTTTAAGCAGCCCGTGTCCATGACACATGCCTGGAAGGACACCTGCAGGGTAGAAGACCCACACGTGCCCAACCCCCGGTGCGGCCAGCCTGCAGTACCCTGTTCTTTCCATGAGGCCGTCGCGCACCTCTTCTACCCACAGGTGTTCCATCTGCCCCTCCAGCCTGGAGTTCTTACCTCCCTGAGGCAGGGCGGTGGAGTGGAGTGAATATGGACTGAGAGTCAGAAGGCCTGGTACGCTAGGCAGCTGTGGACCAAGTCACTTCCACTTCGTGGCTGGGGTCAGATGCGCTTTCGTGGAAGTCGAGAGTAAAAGAATTAGCCAAGCGTAGAGCTTAGGAGGCCTCACTCGCTCCTTCTGTGGTCCAAGCAGCTCCCCATTCACAAGATCCTGTCACTGTGACCCTGCCCTGTCCAGCCGGCCACGTGGCTGCCGGGACGCTCAGGCCATACGTTCCTTGGACTCGGGGAAGCCAGGCGCCTGCGGTATCCAGTGGCTCTGCTGTTCCCGAAGTCCTGGCCTCTGTGTTTAGTAAGTGGCCTAACTGGAGGCCCAGGGAGCTTCACCGGCTCACCTTGTGCTTTGATCCCTCTGTCTGGCCTTCTCTCGTCACGTGGGGAGAGTTGAGGTTCATGCCCCAACCTAATAGGTCTGTCTTTGCTGAAGAGCAGGGCTCTCTGGCTGTTGGAGCCCTGTCCCCCGTGGCCGCGGCTCCATCTCGCAGGTGATTTCCCAAGGCTGCGAGCGCTGGTGCTGATCCCTTCCTGAGAAGGTCCCCCGCGGTGCCCTCCTCTTACCTGCTACCTCAGGAAGCACGGGAGTGAAAAGACTATCGAAAAAGGTGGAAGCCTAGTTGTCTGCAGGAAAACAGCATGAGTTTCCTCACACCCTGCCTCAGACAGCGGCCCTGTGTGCACAGTCCCCCAGCATCTGATGCCCCTGTTGTGTTCCACGCTGCAATAATCAAATCTGGGAGCAAAGCTCTTTGTCCTCTTTAGCAACAGGACGTCTCGTAGGACGTGAGGCGGGGTGTTTCTGCAAACGACTATCATTTGATGCTTCCGTAAAGGGGAAGAACGTTTTACGACTCTAGTAGCTGTGGGGCTAGCATGTGGTATACATTCACACTTGAGCGAGGGGTCTCATCCTGGGACCCCTGGTGCCAACCCTGGCTGAGGGCTGGCGTTGCAGAGACAGTCCGGGTCACGCAGTAGGTTCCTGGGCCTCTCGGCTCACCCCGCGTACAGAGGTCCTGGGACTAGAACTAGCCCCAGGAGTTAATTCACTTCAGAGCGGAGGTGGGTAGAACGTGTGTGTCGTGCTGGGGGTGGGGGCGGTCCTGACATGCAGGCTGGGGGTTGTCGGAAGGCGGGAAGGGAGACCCACCCCTGGATGTTCCTGGGGGCGCAGCCTGTCCCAGAGGCTCGTGGGCAGCTGGCCCTCTGTGGGCGGTGTCTTCAAGTGAGACCAGGGCCCTAGGCCTTGGTCTGCAGCTCTCTCTCCTGCTCGGCCCTCCCAGCCCCTCAGTCGGGGCCTCCTCACGCCTCCATTGCCTGGCTTCGTGAGGAGTGCGTTTGGAAAGTGCTGGGACCCGGTGCAGCCTCCTCCCTGGGGCGCGTGGCCAGGACCTGTCCCTGCTGGTGCTAGAGTGAGCGTCAGGTGGAGGGAGCGAAGTCAGTGCCAGTTGAAGTCTGTGACAGTTACACCTAGCACCAGGCCTGGGCCTCAGCTCCAAGGGCATCTTCTGGAAGGTGATGCTCTGTTTGGTGCCTTGTGTTTGGAGGCTGCTCTGGCCAGTTCTCCGTAGTACACACACCCGCTGAGCCACCCGCCTGCATGGCTGTGGTAAGGAGGTCCTTGCTGTGTGCTCACCCGTTGTCCCTGCAGTGACCTCTGAGATGCCCTGTGTCTGCTGTTGAGCTCGGAATTGGGGGCCTGCCCTTCGCTCTCAGAGAGCCCGAGGCTTTGCTGGGGGCAGACACACGAACACCTGAGGAGGGAAATGCTGCAGCCCTCACAGGTGCCAGGTGGGGCTCCCAGGTAGGGTGTGACTTGGGCCTGGAGGAGCCTCAGGGTCACGTGGTCGGTGTGGGGAAAGTGGGAGGAGATGCCGTCCCATCCACGTGGGTTTAGCTGGTGGGGAGTGTGTGAGGGCCTGTGTGAGTCCCACCCCTCCCACCTCCCAGCCGCCGTGTCTTGGCTGAAACCCTGGTTACTCTCCTGCAGAGAGGACCTCGGTCCAGGGCCCTGCTCCGGGCGTGGTGTGCTGAAGCCTCCGGGAACAGCAGTGAGGTTGGATGGGAGAGTTAAGATCAGGGTGGCAGGTTTGGTTGTTAATATAAAGTCTCCCTGTGGCAAACCTAAAATCCTTTGACTTTCTCTTTGGCACAGCCTGCGTGAGTCCTTGTAAGTTCTCACACACGCAGTTATCGGAGAAGAGGCCTTTGTGCCCAGAAAACCAGGGATGAGACCTGTGAGGCCCAGAAACTTCCTGGTTGTGTAATTTCAAAAAAAAAATTTTTTTTTGGTAACAGTTTTATTGAGATGTAACTCATACCATAGAATTCACGCTTTAATGTGAACAATTCAATGGTTCTTAGTATATTGACAGAGTTGTGCAGCCATCAACACAGTCACTTTAGAACATTTTCAGCTCCCCAGAGAGAAACCCCATTCCTGTGGCAGTCATTCCCCATTTCCCTCCAACGCCCCCCAGCCCCAGGCAACTTTCTGCTCTGTGGGTTGGCTTTTCTGGGTATTTTGTGTAAATGGAATCAGACTATCTGTGGCCTTTGTGTCTGCTTCTCTCGGTCAGCATCAGGGCTTCAGGGTTCACCCTTGTAGTGTGGCGTGTGTCAGAATTTCGTTCCTTCTTAAAGCTGAAGACCCTGATGTCATTTGGAAGGACAGCACTGTGTTGCCCGTCCATCTGCTAGGGCTGCCCGGGCCGGGTCCGTGTTGGCTGTTGTGAGCAGAGCGGCTGTGGACACCCACGGATGGCTGTCTGTGTGGACATCTGTGTCGCCGTTTTCTTGGGTGTGCATCTGGGAGTGGAGTTGCTGCATCTGACCTGTTGAGGACCCTTCACACTGTTTTGCACGGTGACAGCCCCATCTCACATTCTGACCATCGTGCGTGAAGTTTCCGACTTGTCCACGTCCTCCCAACATGCCTGTGTCCACCTTCCTCACTGTGCTCGTCCTTACGGCTGTGAGGTGGTCTCTCCCCGGGATTTTGGTCTGAATGTGGGTTCTCATGAGCAAAGCTAGGATGATAATGAAGAACGTGTTATTTGTTTACTAAATACCTTTACAGCACCCGCTGTGTGCTGGACGCTGCTCTTAAGTGAGGCTCATTTATGAAGCCGTTTTGCAGATGGGAAAACCTGAGGCTTGGACGCTTAGGTCACTTGCCCAAGGCCTGGCTGCCCCGTGGCTGTGGGAATGACTGACACGGGCCCTTGATCCCCAGGTCATGTGATGGACGTGCCGCCTGCCTGCTCGGCATGTAGCTGCGGGTCCGAGCTCTGAGCCTTTAGCCACGTGGGTTACCAGAATTTGTTTCTCTTCCTGTTAGAGACTGGCGGCCGAGTCCGGGTGGACGGGATATACCATGAAAGACACACAAGCTGTCCCCATCACTGGGCGGCCGTGCTTCTGTCCTTCCTTCCGGCTAAACAGCCCAAGGCTGTAGGCAGGCCTGGGTGGGAGCCGTTTCTCTGTCCTTCCTTTGTCCCCGTCACCTCCCTCCCCTGGGTGCTGGTGAAGTACCCATCCTTGATCACAGGGACAGAGACCCAATTGTTTTCCTGCAGCCGCGTCTTCCCAAGTCTCTCTCCTGGGATCACCCATGGGGCGTGGTGGGCAGGCAGGTGCGGGGCTAGCCAACTCACTCCAGGAAGCGCCGGCCCTCCGAGCTCACCTCCCACCTTCCCCTAGCCCTGTTCTGACGCTCTGCTCTGTGATTGCCCTGAGACACCCTGGGGCACCACTCTGGGCCACTCAGTAAGGCTTTCTTCCCTGAGAAGCTTGCTCTGTGGGGGCTCTTACTGTTTTGGGGAGTGGTTGACATATGGTGGAGCTGAGAGGGGCCTTGCTGCTGTTGAGCACATCTGTGGCGCAGTCCTGAGTTCCTGCTGTGGGTTCTGGTGCTTCCTCCTGTATTTGCTCTCCTGTCATGGTTTCCCACTTGAGGGTTATGTAAGCCTTCTGCAGAAGCCTAGAAACAGACTTGCTGCTCATCCTCTAGTGGTCACTGAGCTCACTCAGCACCACGAGGTGGGCTCTGTTTCCTGCTGGTGGTAGGGAGAGCCACCTCCGTCCACCGTGCAGGGTTAACTGCCCTGGATGATGCTGGGTGATGCCCTCTCGCCCCTTCCTGGCCAGCCGCCTCCTGCGTCTCTGTCTGAAACTGAGTGGAGACACCCCTCCCCCGTGCTGCCCTTACTGGGTCAGGACGGCTCTGGCCCTCTGGGAATGAGGTGCAGAGAAAAGGCCCACCCAGCATGGGCTTAGGCAGACCGCCCGTCTGTTAATTGGAGGTGATGGTTCATTGGAGGCCTTGGCACAGGAGAGGCTGTTTCTGACCGTCTGAAGTCCTATCAGGGGAGATGCTTTCAGCCTAGGGTCCATTCTTCTGGGAGCCACGCGGCAGTGGAAGGGAATGCTCTGTGACCTGGGCAGGCATCTCCAACACACTTCAGTTTTTTACCTCTAGAAGGATAAGTCCAGCCTTGTGTAGGGCATCTTCCGCCCCAAAGGGGGCTTTTAATTATTGGAGTAAACCATACATGACAGAAAAGCGCACCCACCACAACTTGATGCAGTTGCGCGTACCCGCAGAGCCGGCACCTGGGTCGGGAGGCGCAGCACCTCCCGACGTCTGTCTCCTCCAGCCCTTCCAGCGCTCGGGACTGTCCGCTCAGCAGCCAGAGGAGCCAGAGGAACCTGACTTCCCCACTGAGGCTCTTTCCCAGTGACTTGTGCTTGTTTGGGGTCCCTTTGTGGTCAGCTTGCAGGGGCATCCTCGCCCCGAGGACTGGATGGGGCTGTGGCAGTGAGAAAGCCTGTGCCCTAGGGAGAGCTGAGATGCGGCTTCCTGAGGGTGGTGCCAGAAACACTCAGGAGACCACTCTCCCCAGTGTTGCCCCTACCCACCCCTGCTGAGCTCCGTGCTAGGGGCCCAGCCAGGCCCACCCAGGACTGGTGCTGGTCTGCAGCCGCCCCTCCCCTGTGCCTCAGTGCTCCGGCCAGTCATGGAGATACGGGGTGGGGGTCAGGCCCTGTTTCTCTCAGAGGCTGGATCTTCACTGGGGTCAAGGAGCATCAGGAAGAGAGGACCCCAGATGTGCGCAAAAACTACTGCGGGGTCTCCACGGCTGAGTAGTCTGTCTGCTTTCTCAACCTCAGGAGAATGTGTGGGGAGTGGCACTTTATAAAGGTGGACCTTAAAACTCCCGTGTCGGTCCCCAGGAGGTGCGGATTTCTGAGAAGTCAGTTGGGAATTTGCAGTAGGAAAGAGACAAGGGAGAGCCTCCCAGATGCGGGCCTGCCAAGGATGCTTGCAGAGGGTCCCAGTCCTCACAAGCCCTACTCCTGGGGTGGGGAGCCTCTGGAAGCAGGGAGGGAGCTGAAGAGAGCCGTGACGTGAAGTCCCTCCACTTGGGAGGCTTCATGTCTTCCAGGCGTTTGGTTCTGCCCCCCTCCTGCCCCTGCTGTTTGGAAGTTTAAACAGGGGGGTCAGATTTGACCTTCTGCAGGCGCTCTACCCCGAGAGGGAGGGTGCTGGTGCTTGGGGGTTTCTCTGTGAATCCAAGGAGAAGCACTTGGGTCTGAGAAGAGCAGGGTCCTGGCCTTGTACCAGGAGGCTCCAGCTCCTTCCAGAGACAAACCTCGAGGGTCCTCAGGAAGGAGCCTAGAAGCCTGCCTAGGACAGGGGCCTGGGTAGGAGTGGGGAGGAGCCCAGACAGGCTGGGCCCTGTTCAGGTGGCTCCTGACTCAGTGGCATTTGAGCATGAGGCCGCCCCAAGAGTGGTTTCGGGGTCTCCCAGGCCAGTTTCCCTCTGGGAATGCACGGCAGGAGCTCGGGGCCCAGCAGGTGCCCCCGGGCCTGGCACTGTTGTTGCAGGTGGACACCCGGGTCTGACCACAGTGCAGGCTTCCTCTGTCCTTGAGCCTGAGCACCCGAGTTTCTCTGGAATCTGGTGTCCCTGTGGGCCAAGGGCAGGGCTGGAGGGCTGTGGCCTTTATCCAGATGGGCTCGGTGCACAGGGTCATTACCCCCTGCTCTCCCTGTGTTCCAAAACCTGGACAGCTGGGGAGTCCAGTGAGTCCTGATTAGTCATGAGCCCAGGTTCGAGTTTCTTTCTCTCTGGATTGTTTGGATTCTTGCAGTGAATCTGAGAGTTTCTCCTATTTGAAGTCCTTTGGGCTTTCAGCTTGTGTGGGTCCTGCTAAGCCAAGCGCTGTGATAGGCTTCAGGGCTCAGCCACATGGCTGACAGGAGTGTGTGCATGCCACCTGTGTGCTCTGTGGTTCAGCGTCACTGTGCTGGCTGTGATGGCTTCCCATGTTCCAGCCAGATGCTCCCACTGAGCAGGAACCGAAGGAGCCACCCGACTCAGGGCAGGGGCTGTGAAGGCAGGAGTCTCTCCCTGAGCTCTGGTTGCTCAGGGCGTTGCCTGGGGCAGGGGCTTCCCCCTGTCTCGTGCAAGTGTGGCAGTGGCTCACGTAGGTGGTATGGTTGCCTGGCGTGGTGCTCACCTTTCCTGTCTCCCAGGGGTCTCACAGTGTCACTGGAGCAGACAGGCCCGCCGCCTCTCCCCTCTTTCCCCTCAGGCTGCCCAAGGTTTCACTTTCTTTCTGAACGTGGCTGGCAGGGCCTTTTGTGGGTGCTGATCCCAGCCCTGTGTGTCGGGGCGTCTTACCACATCACACCTCCAGCAGTGCCCACTCCCTGGGCACTCCCTCGCACCCCCATCCCCCTGCTGCCAGCAAGTTCTGAACAGCTGTGTTCCGTCTGCTCTGCCCTCGATCGCTGCTTTCATCAGGTCCCCTGCGGCCCAGCCGGGAGCTGCCAGTGACTTAGTGCAGCTGGAAGGCAGCCTGGGACAGACAGATAGCTGGCAGGGCTGGGCCTCCCTTCTCAGCGGTCATTCTGCACCCTGGCTGGACATTAGAGGGGACTTCTGAACAATTCTGGTTCGGCCCCAGCCCAGCCCAGGACATGCATGTCTCCATCTCCCGCATGGAGCCTCTATTCAGAAACCTTTCCAGGTGACCCTTTTATTCAGCAGTTGAGAACATTTGCTTTAAGCTCTGGAACCTTGTGGTTAAAGATCCCTCGCCTTCTTTGTAGCCTTTCTGGCGGGGTCTGGCCCTGCTGCTTTGGGCCCAGCATGGGGGTGAGCAGGAGGGCTGCAGGGTGGGGCTTGCTCAGTGTTACAGCCCCAAGAGCCGCGTTGCTTTCCGTCTGGCTGTAGCAAACAGCAGCTTGTTTTCTCTCGACCCACCTGGTGGCCTTTGGGCAGAAAGCAGTTAAACCGTCTGGGACAACAGCACTCCCTCCTGCCGGCCCGGGCTCGGGCTCGGCCCAGGCTCATGGGTGGCAGGCTGAAGACCGGCAGCCGGCTGTGGGAATCTCCATATAAGGCCGCTGTCACTCCAGCGTGCCTGCTCCTGCACGCCAGCCTCCAGCCTCCGCCTCCTCAGAGCAGCTCCCCCCTACCGCCCTGGTCTCCAGAGAGATGGCTCCACCAAGGCTGGAAGAGCAGCTTCTGCCAGGAGGTGCCTCCGGACCCTTGTCTTCCCCTTCTCTGTGTCCTCTCTTCCCTCCATTTTCCTCCTTATCCCACATTCCCTGGAAGAGAGGGGTGGGAAACTCATGCTGAAGGTACCAAATGTTGAACTAATGTCTACCCACTGGGCCCTTGGGTTTGCAGGGAGCTGCGACAGGCTCTTCTCTGGGAGTTCGCTGTAGAGAGCCCAGGCAGTGGCTTGGAAGGACGTGTGAACCCTTGGAAGTGAGTGCGGTCTGCACAACCAAAGGCAGAAGGGGCGGTGCGGAGGCACTGTGCACTGGTTGCTGAAGTTCTGTCCCATGAGGCGCTGATGGACAGTTCTGGACCCTGTGCATGTGTCCTGGGATCAGACAGCACAGCAAATGGGTGGTGGGTGGCGAGGCCACTGTTGGGGTGGGAGGTTACAGGCGAGCGAGGAGAGAGACTAGAATGATCTTTGTGGTACTGGGTTAGAGTTGAGAGTACCGGCGTGTTTAATGGAGACACACAAGGAGGGAGAGAGGTAAGATGGATAGGTAGGAAGGTAATGGGTGGGTGGGTATGGGATGTGTATGCTCCTTGTTCTGTCCACTGAGAGCGCCCAGATGCAGCAATGCCCCACTAGCAGCGGGCATACCTAGCACCTAGGTGCTGAGTTCTAATTCTCTTCTCCAGTGAAAGGGACGTGGGCTCCTTGGAGAAATGGCTGATTGTAGGACCAGGGCAGGAGTTACAGGCTGAGCCTGGGGTGCCTCGTGGTGCCGGTTGAGAGGAAGTGCTCTGAGGACGCACAGGTGCACACCCAGTGGGGTGTGTTCAGGAGCCGTGGGCTGTGAGCGTGCCCTCAGTGGTCACAGCCGGAACAGAATACAGTGTTGTACGGGTGGTAACTCAGACTGTGAAATCAGCCCCTGTCCGTGTGAGTCTATGCTGACGTAAGGAAACGGGGACTAAAGACACAAACAAGAAGGGAGAAGACACAAAACCCCTGGCACAGAGGGCTCCGAGGAATCTGGGCGGCGACTCCGCCCTCACGGGGGCGGCGCTGACTCCCACTCCTCGTGTGTGGGCCCCACAAGCAACCTCCTCCAAAGAGGACGGTGTGCGCAGGGGACAGCAGTGACTTGAGAGGCAGAGGCCTGACGAACACCGCCTCAGCCGTGTTCTCAGGCGCTCAAGATCAGCGTAACTGGAAACGTCGTGTGGAGACGGCGCTTCCTCCCAAAACCCGGAGCCCAGTGTAACCAGAGAGAAACACCCGACACGCCCAAGTGTTCTACGCAGTGTGTGAGAGTAAGGCGCGTCTGAGAAACTGTCACAGCGGAGAGGACCTGAGGTGACGTGGGATCCCGGGACACAAAAGGGACGTGAGGGAAGCCAGGGAATCTGGGCACAGGATGGACTTCAGTGAATCATCACAGATCAGTTTGGCTTCTCGACGGTAGTCAGCGCGCCCCCTCCCCGATGTAAGGTGTCACCAGCAGGGGAAGTGGAGTCCGGGGCACGGGGGGACCCCTGCTGTCTTCACAGCCTTCTTCAAATCCAGGTGTATCCTGAAATTAAATGTTTATTTTAAAAATAGGAAGAAGTTGCACCAAAGAAAGTAGGAGAAAGAGGAAGTTCTCCAGGCCAGGCAGCCGGGAAGGGCTGGGAGACGAGGCGCTGCTGGAGTTGTCCTTGCAGTAAGGGAGGACCCCGACTTTGGACCAGGAAGCCCCGGGCCGGCTTCCAGCATGGACGGGGGGCTGGGATCCCGGGAGCGAAGCCAGAAGGCGAGTGGGTTCAGGTCACAGTCGGAACCTCACCAGGGGCTTTGCTTCCCTCCCTGCAGCCCTGGGGAGACCCCCACTGTGACCTGGTGTCTGGGGGCCTTATTTTCTGCCTCTGCGGGGGGAGGTGGGAGGTCTGGTGGTGGCTGCAGGTCAGAGGTTGTGCTGGCAAGTGACTGCTGAGGCTTAAACAAGCATCCTTCTCGGGACCAGTCGACCTTTACCTACAAGATTCTCTTCAGACTCTTTGATTAAACCAAGGCAGCAGGACCAAAACAGGATTGACGGTCACTCGTCCATCGGCGGTTGGAGGACTGGCACCTTCCCGCCACCTGCTCTCCTCTGACCTCCCTGCTGTGCTCATCACCAGGGTCCTCCCATCCATGTTGCAGACCTCGTGTGCTGTTCTGGTCCAGCTCTAGGCTGCACGGTCAGCGTTGTGAGGTCGGAGGTGTTTGTCAGCTTTATTCCGTGCTTGGGTGTCTGCTAGACGGGTGGCTGCTGTCGGGAGCGGTGCTTTGCTTTCGTGAGTGATTTTCTTGTATCTCCGGTGGAGGTGGTGCCGCACGCCTCAGATTTGTGGGGACAAAATGTTGGTTTATCGAAAGACCCTCGGTACCTGTGCTTCTTCATCGCCAGCTGTACTCTGTCTCTGCAGCTCTGCCCTCTGAGCCTGGCTCCTCCCATGAGGACCTGGCCAGACAAGCCTGACCCCCAGTGCCACGAGAAGCCTTTAAGACTTGACTTCTCCGTTCCTGTCGCCTTGCTCCAGGCTCTCCACAGGCTGCGTCCACCCGTTTATGTCAGCGCTGATCTCACCGTGGTGGGTGCTGTGTCCCCAGGGCCTGGCGTTCAGGGTGTGTGTGCTGACTCCAGCCCCTCCTCAGTCAGCTCTCATCCTCTGAGCCTGTGATTAGCAGCCCAGGTTCCTTCAGTGGGTACCCATGGGACTCACCTGGGACCCTTGTACCCACTGCTTGTCGCTCCTGTGAACCGAGACCTGATTTGGATGAGCCCCAGTCCCAGAACACCCTCTACTGGAGGAAGATGGCCGCCTCGGGCTGCGGCCAGGCTGCTCGGTGCAGCGTTTCTGAGCAGCTGAGGGGGAGGGAAGGACAGAGCCTGCTGGCGTGTGCCAGCTGCGGCGTCCTGCCCGCCCCACCCAGGGGGACCGGGGCACTCCTGGCGGTGGTGCCAGCACCAGCCTTCCTGCCCCCACCTTGCCGGGCCCTTCCTCCCTTGGCTCCGGGAAGCCCCCCGGAGCACCTCAGGTGCCACCCAGCTGCTGTGTGCCCTCGGGCTCTGCCTCCTTGCCCACTGCAGACCTGCTGTCTCGGGCCCTCCCACTCTGGTGGACGTAAGTCTTTGCCAGAAGGAAACTTTCTGTTGAGAGGTGAAGGCCGTGGACACAGACACTGGCTCTGTCTCCTTTGCGTCTGAGAAAGAGCTGAGTTCACATCCCTTCTGGATGTCCGTCCTCCTGCGCCCCTTTCCTGCCGCACCCCTGCCCCAGAGAGGCTGCGCTGTCTCCAGCGCCTCTCCAGCTCTCACACTCGGATGGCCCTCGGGTTGTGTCTCTCCAGCTGCCATGATCTTTGGGTACCAACGGAATTGTGCCCCAGAGGTGGCTGTGGCAAAGGCTTAGGGTGGCAGCTGGCTTTCCTCCTGAAGCAGCCAGTGGTCTTGCCTTCCACATGGCTGCTGGCCTCCGTCCTGTCTCTGCCTCTACTGCTCCTGCCCGTCTGAGTCGCGTCACATATACCATTAGCCTAAAAGGGTCTGTTTTCTGTGAAGGCAGGGATAGAAATGAGCCAGAGAAAGCCAGCATATGCGCCAAGTACAGGGAAAAAAAATCTAGTTCTTTAGTTAGTGCCTTGTTGGGGGTCAGGGTGCTCCTGTGGGCTGGGGTCAGGCTGCTCCTTCCATGGGTGCACCTCGGCCTTCCTGTCCTCCAGGCCACCTCGGGCCCCTTCCTTCCAGTCCTACCAGCAGGCCTGCCCCAGGCCAGGCCCTGCCCTTCTCTGTCCAGTGGCCTCAGCGCTCACTTCCTCTTCCTCTTCCTCTTGGCCTCTGCTGGGCCGCGGTGCGTGTTCACCTGCCCCGGCCCTCCCAGCCCCGTACCCGCTTTCCTTGTTTTCCTCTCAGGTACCGCTGCCTGAAATGGGGTCATTCTTTGTTTTCTTTTTATTTCCCTCTATCACCATAAGAATAAAATGAGCTTCGTGAGGGTGGCCCTCTGTCCTCTTCTTACCTCTGACCCTGGCACGAAGCAGGTGCTCAGTAAATGTCTGTTGCCTGTACTCAGACTTTTGCCTGGTGCCTTCCAAGGTGACTTCGTGGTCTTTCAGGAAGCCTTGAAGCCTTCTTCTCTGTCACTGACGTGTCAGGAGACGTGATTATACATGTAAAGTGGATCTAGTTAGGGTTTAGGCAGAGGCTGCAGGCCCACGGGACTGGGTGTGAGTCACGCAGGTGATGACATACTTCCTCTAGAAGTCTTTCGGGTTGGCTCCCAGAGACTGCCAGAGTCACCAGGAGCAGAGGCCAATACAAGGGAGACCATGCCTGCACGCAGAGGAGCCTGGAGGGGAAGGGGCAAGGGTGCTGGGTGGGAACCAGGAAAGGCAAAACTCTGAAGGCAGATTTCAGTGATGGGGAAGGAGGTGGGTTTACTTCAATGGCTGGAGCTGAGGAAGTAAGGCTGCTTGGCCCTGGAGCGGGCCGGCCATGTGCTGTCAGAGGGCTCGCCTGTGCTGGGTGCTCTTTGGTACGAAGTTTGTGCCCGAGGTCAGCACACCTGGGTGTAGGGTGTCGGCAGCCTGTAGGAGAGGGGGCCCAGGCGTGTGGGGGCTGCTCCTGCCCAGACTGCTTTCTGCGGTGTCAGCACCGTGTTCTCTGACACAAGCAGTGCGCGAGGGTTCCCATTTTCCCACATCTCGTCAGTACTTGACCATCCTGGTAGGTGTAAAGCCGTATCTGGTGGTTTTAATTTGCGTTTTCCAAATAACTAGTGACGTTGAGCATCTTTTCATGTGCTTACTAGCCATTTGCATATCTTTTTAGGAGAAATGCCCATTCAGGTCTTTAGTCCACTTATTAATTGTTTTTTGCTGTTTGAGTTGTAAGAGTTCTTTATGTATTCTGTATATTAATCCTGTATCAGACATGTGATTTGCAAATATTTTCTTCCATTCTGTGGGTTGCTTTTTTTTACCCTCTGGATAGTGTCCTTGGATACACAAAAGTTTATAGTTTTAATGAAGTCTAGTTTATTTTTTTCTTTTGTTTGTGCTTTTGGTGTCATATCTGTGAAATCCAGTGTTACAGAGCTGTTGCCCTGGGTCTTCCTCTGAGAGGTTTGCAGTTTTTGCTTTTGCCCTTAGCTCTTTGATCCAGTGTGATTTGGCCTCGTGTATGGTAGGGTGGGCGCTGGGCTCTGGTGTGGTCCTGCTGGCTGGGTGGGATGGGCGGTTCTTCCCTGCACCCACCCCATCCGAGGAGCGGGGGGGCCCTTGGCAGGATGCTGATGGCTTGCTGCCCAGCCAGAGCCTGAGCCAGCGGGCCAGTCCTGCCCTGCAGGTGTGAGAAGGAACTTTCCGGCCTTGGCAGCAAGTGGAAGGGGTGCTTGTGTTTTCTTCTTCCTTAAAAAATAAGTTTTGCCAACTCTACCAATGCCCCATGAAGGCAAGGAGTTTGCTGGTTGACAAAGCCTGGAGCGCTCCCCCATCCCCTGAGCACTCGTGTGGCGTTGGGCTCCCTGTCCCTCTTCTCCCCGTGGCTCCAAGGCTGTTGCCTCATGTGGGTCCATCCCGTGTCTTGTGGGGCCCTCTGTGCTGGGTCCATGGACACCCATGCCGCCCCAGATGGGGCAGGGGCCAGGTTTTGAAAGGGGGCCTCCTGGGGACAGGTTGGGGGGCCTGTGCAGCAGGGTCTTCTCTGGCAGGACCCCCTTCTGCCCGCACATCTTGTCAGGATGGGAGTTCATCCTTGGGGTGCCGGCCCAAGCCGCCCTGGTCCCTGGCTCCTTCTGCAGCACAGGCAGTGTGTGGGGGCCGGTTAGGAGTCGGCCGACTGGGTTCCCATCCACCTGCCGCTCTGGGCCTCAGGACAGGGAGGGATGTCGGGCAGCTTCTGGGTCTGAGGTGGAGGCTTTGGGCAGTGGGTGCTCCTCCCCGGGGGCTGGGCTGCCGGCCCCTACACCCACCTTGTTATTTTCCATATTTGTGTGATATTTCGTTTTATTTTTAAGTGTATAAGTCACTGCCCTTTAGCGTATTCACAGGCTGGTATATAGTCATCACCACGGTCTAGTTTCGGAACAAAGCAGCTCTGCCCTCCTTAGCTGTCACCTCCTCTCCCATCCCCCATCCCCCTGCCGCCTCCAATAGCCATCGCTCTGCCTTCTGTCTCTGTCTGCCTGCTCTGGATGTGTGGCCTAGCTGAAATCCCCTGCAGCGCCACCACCCCCACCTCTTGCCTTTCAACTCTCATCTGCTGGTTGCTACAGTCCTGGATCCCAGGGTGGTGGCCGCCACGCAGGGCCCCAGGCACCTGGAGACAAGGCTCCATCTCTGGGCCCTATGTCTCCTTCCAGCCAGCTCCTCCACCTCCTGCCCCGTGACAGGGGAGGCCTCTGCCCCGCGTGTCACCTGCTATCTGCTTAACAAACGTAGCAGCTGCCCTAGAGGTGAGGCGAGGCCGGGTGGGAGCTGGAGCTGAGTTCCCTGCCCCTGAGAGCCCTCAGCCAGGATCTTTGCACGTGGGGTGGTGGCAGCCGTGGCCACCTGCCTCCTTCCTAGAGGCGTCCTCATGTTTGGGGAAGTGAGTTAGGAGGATCCTCACTCTTCACCTCAGTAGGAACTTCTTAAAGCCATCTTTTCTTGGTTTTGGTTTTCTATCACTAACATCAGTGTCCAATAGTGTTTGCTGTTAGAAAAGGAAAAAAGGGTTATCATTCGTCCCAACCGCAGCCAGGCAGCCTGGTGGCCCTGCTCACAGACGGCCTGCCTTCAAGGGTGTGTGTTTCTCTCTGGCCCCTTCCTCTAAAAATAACCTCGCTCTTGTGAAACCACGTCCTCTGGAACCTTCCTCACTGCTCCTTCGGCACAGCTGCCCTGAGACAGGCTCCTGGCCACCTCGGTCAGGTCACCCCAGCTGTCCTCGAGCGCCCCCTGCCTGCCCCCCCATAGGGAGAGCTAGGATGGCTCTCCAAGGGGAAGGGATGTCCAGCTGGATGTCCCCTGAGAAGAGCAGGCCTGTCACCTCTTCCCCCAGGGATGGCTCAGGAGGAAGTAGGCCTTAAAGTGGGTGGGGCAGTGCACACGCTGTCCTCTGCTGTAACAGGGGGCCCATACAGCTGTGAGAGATTCAGGTGCCTGTTGAGAAGCAAGGAGGGTCAGAAAGGACCTCGGGATGCAGGGACAGTCTGCTGCCTTCCTCGGGCCCTGAGAGCTGGCCCCTGAATGACTCCCTGCCCTGTCTTCCCCCTGCAGCCCACGACCCTCCCTCAGGGCACCATCAACATGAACCAGTGCACGGACGTGGTGGACGGGGAGGGCCGAACAGGCCAGAAGTTCTCCCTGTGCATTCTGACCCCCGAGAAGGAGCATTTCATCCGAGCGGAGACCAAGGAGATCATCAGCGGGTGAGTTTGCTCCGCAAGTCTTGGGAGGAGGCGTGGGTCCATGGACTAGGTCTCTTGGACACAAGTTGGGCATCATTGCCCTCACTTTCTGCCTTGTGTGTCTCCTTGTCTGAGTCCCTTTCTCCACTCACGCAGGCCTCACCCTCCACCTTTCTTCATCCCTACTCGCCCCCCAGGGCCTCCTCTCCTGGCACTGCCACGTCCTCCTCAGGCCTCCCCCGTGTCTCCCCCTCCATTCTCACTGCAGCCCAGCCTTCCATTGCTCGGCCTTGAGGGGCTCAGCCTCCAAAATGCAGCCTCCTTCCTGCCTCAAGTCCCGTCACCCGAGGGTCACCTTAGCTGGCCCGGGGCCCCTTCCCAGCCCCCCGGCTTCACCACCACCGCCCTGTGTCCTTCAGCCCTGAGCTGCCTGTCATCCCTGCTGCGTCTCACCCTGTGCCTCCCCTCCTGCTCTGCCCTCAGCCTGGAGCAGCCCCTCCATCCTCTGGACACCCTCCCCTGTGAGTCTTGCAGCTCCATCAGCCAGTGCTTATAAAAGATGAGGCTTGTCCGTGTGCACATCTGGCCTCCTCGGGCAGTGGTGGGCCTTCAAGTGTGGAGGCCGTGTCTCCCTCGGCATTCCCAGTGCCTGCACACAGGAGGCCCTGCTGGGTGACTGCATGCACTGCCTTCCTTGTTCGAGCGGGAAGAATAGAAACTTCTGGGTCACCCCACTCCTCCGTACACACCCTGGGCAGAAGATTGGTAGGGCCCTGGGAGGTGGAGGGGCCCAGATTTTCAGGTAACCGACAGTCCAGGGGGTTGAGCTCCGTGCCCTGAGCCCACGCAGCGCTTGCCTTCCGGGAGCCCTGCTCCTTGGGCACTGGCAGGTGAGTGCTGGGCGCCCAGGCCTGGGCCGTGGAGAGTCCTGTTGCTCTTTAAGGTGAGAAGGAGACCGATGAAGCTGAGAGAGTTTTGGGTGAGAGAAAACCAAGGCTGGGGGACCTGGGCTGGTGGTTACAGCGCAGAGGAGAAGGAAGTAGAATGCAGAGCACTTGGGTTCCAGTGGCCAGGAGGACTCTGTGAGCACTGCCTGGGCTTCCATGGCTCAGCTGCTGCCCTGGCCAAGGCTGCTGCGTGAGAAAGCAAGAGCACGCGGGGTGGGGTGGTCAGAGGCCAGAGCTGGGGGGGGGGCTCCGGTGCCCTCTGCTAGGGGTGCCCGCTCACCCTGGCCCTCCACTCCTGGAGAAGCAGGTTTGCATTTCTGACTCCTGGGCAAACAGGAGGACTACTTTCACCGCTTACCCTAATCTTCATCCCAGGAGCACGTGGTTTAAGAGTGTTGAGGGTTTTACTGAGCCCTCATTCTACAGTTGAGGGGCAGAGGCCCTAGGAATGAGGGAGCCTGATCGAGGTTCCACTGCCCAGCTGAGTCCCTCAGGAGATCTAGGCCTCCCCTCAGAGCTGTGTCCCAGAAGGTGTCTGGATGAAAGGTGGGATGGAAAGGGGTGTACAAGGTCCCCAAGCAAGCTGGGGAGTGTGTGAGCTGGGGACCAGGTCTGTGATGCAGTTGCAGGCCACGTGGTGTTAGGTGCTTGGCAGGGGTCCTCGGCTCTGTCCTGAGCCCCTTTCCCATGGTCACTCTTATCGGCACGTACAGGGCCTGCTGTTCCCGTGCAGCCTGGCTAGACAAGGTCCCTAGCAGGCCGAGATCCTGGGTGTGCTTGCCCTCGGGGTCCCAGGTGTCAGCCAGCCGTCCTGAAGCTTGTAGTGACCCAGAGCTGGAGTCACCTGACTCTCTTCCCTCCCCTTGTCCTGAGTCCAGGCCTCGCTGATTCCTACCCAGGAGGGGGTTCTCTCTGCAGCTGGGGCAGCAGCTTCCTCACCTTTCCCACCTGATGGGACACGGCCTCCTTAGTCAGTGCTGGCAGTGAGCCCTGGAGACAGACTTCTGTCTCCAGCTGCCCTCCTTCCTCTGCCCTGGCCTTGGCTTCCTTTGTGGCTGCCTGGGTGTCACCAGCCTGGTGGGGCTCCTTGCTGGGTGACCTCATCTGTGGGCTCTGGGGCCCCTACATGGGTCTTAGCACTCAGGTCCCTAAAGAGGCACAGACACTCCCTCCAGGCTGACTTTGAGCAGGAGGAGTAGAGGACAGTCCCTCCAGCCTTCCTTCCGGGATCTTCTCTGAAGGGAGACCCCCGAACGCCCCGAGTGGCCAGAGGTGGCCCCCCGGCCCAGAGCTGATAGGGGGCAGTTCCCTGCCCCAGGCCCCCTGTGCTTCTCACGGCTCTTCAGAGGAGGATTTGGCAGCTTTGTTCACCCATCGCCTCCCTTCCCCGGACGTCCATAACACATCTGGACACCATCAGACACTTCCTCCTGGGCGTCCGCAAGGAATCCGAGTGCAGGGACATGCTCTGCCATCTGTGCCTGGACATCTCAGCCTCCAGCCGCAGCACCACAGCGTGGGGCCCTGCGCTCCCTCCCTGAGTCTCCAGCCTTGCTCAGGCCAGCACGGGGGCTTCAAGAGGTTGTCCAGTCAGTGGTGCAGCCACAGGGCAGATCTCCTCTCGTCTTCCTTCAAGGCCCTGTCCTGCCAGGCTCGTGGATGTGCCAGTTCATTAGTAATGCCAGTTGGTAGTGACTGGGCCAGCAAGTAGGGACTTGGGGCGCCCCAGAAGGTCTGCACCTGCCTGCCACACCCCTGCTCCAAGGCCCAGGAGGATGAGGTGACTTTGCTGAGCAGTCTCTTTTCCCCTCCCAGGGAAAGTTTTGAGAGGGGCTCTCTGCAGGCATGATTCCTTGGAGTGGATTTTCCAAAGGAAACTTAGGTCCTGTGGCAGGCTGGATAGCAGGTCTTTCAACCCATAAGCATGTGAACTCCTCAGGCTATGTGAGTGAGGCCCTGGGAGAGTCTGCTCATCTGCTGCCTTGCAGATACAGTCATGGCCCCTTTTCTGGCTTTGGGGACCCCAGACACAGGACATGTGCCCCAGGACTCCACGCACAGGGATTGTTGATTCTCTCTGCACATCGAGAATCCCCTGCTCTCGGCTGGGCTGGCTGGGGTGGCCCCTCGGCTTGGCTGTTGTGATTCCCCACATCCAAGCTTGCTTCCCCAGCTGTCAGCTGCTAGCAGCACAACCCCGGGGCTATCCCAGAAGGCCACTGACTTCCATCAGCCTCCCCCCGTCCCCCCTCCCAAATCAAGGAAGCACCTCCGAGTGCTCGGAACACAAGCTCTTCTCCCTGCCCCAGGCTAGGGGTGTCAGTCGTTGCTGTAGCCTCCAGCCAGGGTGCCGACGTGCAGCCCAGCCATCACCACCAGTCCCCTGCACAGGCAGGCAGCCAGCCCGCCAGGGACCCTTGTGTTCTGGGAAGAAGTGGCCCAGAGCCTCCTGCAGTACCTTAACCTATGGAGACAGCCCTAGGGCCCCATGCACCACCAAGCCCCCTCCTGCCCTCCCCTCCTCCCAGCACCCTTCCTCCATCCTCCTAGGCACAGCAAAGCTCCACCAAGGCAAGCAGTCGTCGTTTCGTGGCCTCATCCAGTCCCTGGTTTCAGAGGGGAGGAGACAAGCCCTGGGGGCTAGGAGCTGCCCAGGGCTGTGATTTGAGGGTAGCAGAGCCAGATGTGAGCGCAGGCCTCCTGTCTCCAGCCCCTGCTCTTCCCATGCTCCCCTGGTGCTGTCTGCCCTGATCCAAAGTGGACCTTCCGGCAGGTGGGCCCCAAACAGGGCCCCTGGGCAGCTCTGCTGGGCCTTCTCCAAAGCTGCGTGGCCTGGTGCCCTCACTATGAGGGGGCCCAGAGTGGAGTGGTTGGGTCTGTGGGGTCAGCTGCTCGGCCCCCCGAGGTGACCCACCACAGGGAGGTTTGGTGGCAGATTCCTGCATTCCTGCCTCGATGGTCGTGAGTGGCTCCCAGTTGTAGTCTGCCTAGGCACTGGCCGGATCCGCTCTGGGAGGGCAATTTTAGAGCAGAGCCTAAGCACCAGAGGAAGGTCAGTAACAGAAACTGTGCTATGCCCTCACCCGAGGCCTGTGGTCAAGCCTGCTGCTTCACCGGGGTGGAGCTGACCTCATCCCCAGGCTAGCACAGGCCCTCCCCGCCCGCCCTGTGGTCACCACAGGGTCAGCGCCTGAGCTTGGTCCCGGCACAGCCCGTGCTTGTCTGGGCTGCACTGCTGGTGCCTCCTGCCCCGGCAGCGGCAGCTCTGTTCTGAGTAGTGCCTGGGTGCCAGGAGGCTGGGCGGGCCTGCAGGCAGGAAGCGTCGGGCCTGGTCCCTGGACCAGCCAGCAACGTGGAGTGCTGGTGCCTGACAGCAGGGTCTGACTGGTGCTCTCCGCTCTTCTCTCCCAGGTGGTTGGAGATGCTCACGGTCTATCCCAGGACCAACAAGCAAAACCAGAAGAAGAAGCGGAAGGTGGAGCCTCCTACCCCACAGGTGAGGGTGGGGCTGCTGGGTGACATGGGACGGGGTGAGGGAGCCTCGGGAGGTTAAAGGGCTTCAGGACCCAGCCTAAATTTGAGGGTGAGGGGAGGGTCATGTCAGGGCTGAGGTTGTCATTGGCCCCGCGTGATGATCTGTGGGCTGTCGTCTGCACACTCTGCTCTGAGCCACAGGACCCCCTCCAGGGACAGAGTGGCCTGCTGTGGGGCTGCCCCGGAGGTGTCCAGCCAGCAGGCAGGGGGTATGCAGAGATGGCACAGTGTGTGTCCCTCCCTTGACTGTCCTGCCAGCTGCTGCGGAGCCAAGAGCGTGCCAGGGCTGCTGGCCACACAGACCCCTTATGCATCACTCCCAGGAAGTGGCTCAGCTCCCCTGGGCTTCACTTTACCTGCTCCCATTCCAGGCTGACCGTAAACGGAGAAGCTGCTGCTGGCCTCGATTTCTGTGCCTCTGCCCCAGTTCCCCTGAGGCCAGAGTGAGAGGCAGCCCGAGCGGCCCCTCCAGGTCTGGTCCTTCCCCGAAGGCTGCTCTCTCTCTTCCCTGCCCAGGCCAGTCAGCGGGGCTCAGGGCATTGGAAGGGATTCTGAGCCTTAAAGAACTGATTTGCAAAATGGACGCGTTGAAACCTGGCTCTAGAGTCACTGAGCGTGGAAGGAAGTAGTGGGCCCTGCATGGGTGCTCAGTACCGTCACCTCGAACAGCCAGGTTTGAGCTGTGTGGGTCCACTTACACGCGGGCTTTTTCAGTGGTGGGTACTGCAATACTACACGGCCCACAGTTGGTGGAGTCCGTGGACATGGCGCTGTGAATGCGGAGGAACTGCAGATGCAGGGACCGACTACTGCAGGTTCTGCTGGAGTTTCGACTGCTCGCACCCCAACCCCTGCTCGTTTAAGGGTCAACTGTAAACGTTACTCTTTCCTCTCTGCTTCAAACTCCACGATCACTCCGTGCTCTTGCCTTGCCTGACTGAGCCTCACAGCAACCCTGAGAGTGAACAGGATGGAAATTGGGGTCCCATGGGCGTCTCACAAACCCCAGAGCCTGACAAAGAGCAGTCCCTGCTGGCTCCTCTTTGCCTCACTGAGTGGCAGGGGTCTGGGCAGGACAGGGAGGTGTGTGCTGGGTCCCCCTCCTCCTCCACACCCCCTCAGGCCCCCCTGGGCTGCTGCACAGGCCCTCCTGCTGATGGGGTGCAGCCAGTGGTCATTGTCTGCCCCCTGGGCTAAGGAGCCCCAGGCCAACTTCCCCCTGGAAGGTAGTGTCCCTGGCAAGAAGTTGGCAACATGCAATCAGGGTCATTTCTGGAAAATGGAAGTGGAGCTTCCTGCTGGGGAGCAGCAGACACACAGGCAAACCCCCAAAGCTGCCTGGTTGGAGAGAAATGTCCCAGGCAGAAACTCGGTGTTAAGGGTTACATTTTGTTTCCATAGTGATGCCTCTGAGCTGAGCTCCTGCCTCCAAATAAGGCAAGGACATGTGCGAATACACTTTTGGCCCAGACCAGGGAATTTGGTTGTGTCCCTGCTTCCCAGCTGTCCCTTCCTGTTACATCCTTTCCCCCCAGACACTTTCACATTTTGGGTTGGTAGCAGGAACCCTGTGATCGCAGGGTGGGGAGATCACCCACTTCCCTGAGGGCCTCTTAGAACCCGGAGCACCTGGGGTCCCAGCCTCCTCCGCTCAGCCTCTGGGCGGGAGCTCTCTTCCTGTTGCCTCTTACTCCCCGAGCATCACATTAGAGGCAGCTGATTTCTGGAGGCTGTGAGCCTTCATCAGGGACAGTTCCCCTGGGAGTCAGTCTCGTGGAGTGAAGTGGGGCCTCTCCAGAGGAGGGCTGGGGGCCTCAGGCAGGCCTCCCTCTGCAGCCTGGGAGGGCGCTGTGGGGAAAGGCTAATGCCTTAGGGGGCCCTACAGAGACAAACCCAAGACTCCAGACTGAGCCTCTTTCTTGTGGCCCAGGAGTTTCAGTTTAGACCACTGGGGGCTGGAGGTGTCCCTTGCTGCACCCTGCCCTCCAAGGGCTCTGTCAAGCAGGAGAGCCCAGGGTCCCACTTCAAGAAGGGTGTTCAGGCATTTGAGAACTGGGACCGTGGCAGGCGCATGCACCCCACGCCAGGTGGAGGGCAGATGAGGAGCAAGCATCGGGGTGGGAGTCCCAGCAGACCCTGGGCAGGGAGAGGAGACGGAGCCTCCAAAGCCTGGAGTCTGAGAGGCACCGGCGCCCAGGGGAGAGACTGCCTGGTGCTGAGATGCCTACAGGAAAGCAGCAGTCCACCCGGGGCCTGACCAGGGCCGGAGTGACGGCGGCCCCGCTGCCCTCCCCCGGACCCCAGCCTGGGGCTTGGGCGAGGCCGCAGGCCGGGGTTCAGGTGGTGGCTCCCCTCATCTCCCACCCCCGGCCCGTCTCCACTGGGTGCCTGCTGCACCCACTCAGGGTCAGAACCCTGCTTCTCGCTGGGCCCTGGCTCAGTGCTCATGCCCCGGAGGTGCAAAGGAAGGCTTTCTGTGACCCTTCTAGACAGGAGCCTCCACTGGGGCCTGCCTTCCTGCCCTGCTTTGCAGACCCTTTCTGAACAGCCACGTGAAAAGCGCAGACTCTGTTGTGGCACTGATGGCTCTGAGTCTGCAGCCATCCCAGCCACAGAGATGAGTCCACAGGACCCTAGGCTTCCACTCCTCTTGCACAGGCACCTGGGGTCTGTGTCAGTGTGGGTCGTGGCACGCCTCTTGCAGTGGTGACAGTGTGCAGTGTGGAGGTGGTGCCAGGCAGCCCAGGCCTGGTCTGTGTGAGATCTGCTCTCCACCCATCTGCTCTGGAGAAGAGAAGCAACTTTGCCCAGAAACTAGGGCCCCCACCCCGCCCTCTCCTGGAGGCCAGCATGGCTTTGTTTCTGCTGCTGGGTTGTCCCTCTGTCCCCACTGACTTGATGAGGCTTGGCATAGAGGTGAGAGAAGGCAGGGCTACCAAAGGAAAGAAAAAGAACTCTTTGTGGACCTTGGCTGCCATCCAGGGCCCTTGTTCTCTGGGATGAGTCCCCAGAAATGGGCGCCTGGGAGGGATCTGTGGTACAGCCAGCCTGGCACAGGTTGGGGGCCCAGGCCCAGGAGGCAGGTCTGTGGCCTCCTGGTGCTGGGAAACACATGTGTTCCCCGAGCTCCCATCACAGCGCCTTGCATCTCAGGCCTGGAATTTCCTCTGCCTCTTGGGGATCCCGGCCGCCCCAGCCCCTACCCAGTGCTGAGGTCACTCTGAGCATCAGAGAGGGGTGTGCGTGTGCCAGGGCCCTTCACCGGCAGCGTGGGGCTGAGGGTGCCAACAGAAAGGGCCACTGTCATCACGGGCACAGCCTCTGCCCCTTCCTCCTTGGCCCTTCTCGGTAGCTTCTCTCCCTCAGTCCAGCCTCCTCTCCACAGAGGGGATGGATTCACTGAGTATGGTCTTCAGGT
This sequence comes from Camelus ferus, assembly GCF_009834535.1. Taxonomy (NCBI): domain Eukaryota; kingdom Metazoa; phylum Chordata; class Mammalia; order Artiodactyla; family Camelidae; genus Camelus; species Camelus ferus. The sequence goes on along the minus strand of NC_045711.1, from coordinate 19,239,710 downwards.
CACCCTCACTCGGCTCTGCAGAAGGAAGCCCAGCAGAGCCGTGTCCAGCCTCTGGCCTCCGAGCAGAGGCCCCAGGTAGTTGGGAGGGGGCACAACAAGGAGACCTAGAGGCGCCTCTGACGGGGAGCACTGCCGCCGTGTGTGGGCAAGGGTGGTGTGCTGAGTGAGGAACAGGGGCCCCGGGGCTGGGCTTGCTTGGGCCCCTGGAGCCGGTGCGGTTGGAACCCTCAGGAAGTGGTCTGAAGCCGTTGCCATGTTCTTTGAGAAGTCCCCTTTCTCCGTGGTGGGCCAGAGCTCTGGAATCTCCAGCCACAGAGTCAGGTCTATGAACAGTTCTGACCAAATGGGCGGTTGGGCGTGTCCTGGGTCTGTGGGAAGAGCCATCCTGGCTCCGTCCCGTCCCAGGAGGCCTGAGATCCTTAAAAGCTAAGGGAGACTTTGGGCCCTGGGAAATGCCCGTCGTCTTTGCGACGTGTGGTACTTGGCCCCCTGGTGGGTCCTCACGGGTGCCGTGCAAGGTGAAGCCCCTCCCGGGCCTTCCTCCTACTCCCAGAGGCACTGGTGATGGAAAGTGCTCAGAGCCCTAATCTGCCTCCTGGTCGTGCGAGCATGGGCTGCTCCCCGCCAGCCCAGGCGGCCTCACCTGTGAAATGATGAGTGAGCGCTGACGGGTGCAGTGCGAGCCAGAGGCGGCCCACGGTCGATGTGACGTGACTGAACAAGTAACTGAGCGGTTACGGGGCTCTTTGATGCACACACCGGTGAGGGGATCTGTCACCCTCACCAAGGGCCCATTCAGAGATGGTTTAGGGGACATTTCTGAAAATGAGGCCTGGCCACCAGGATGGGAGTGGGGGGGAGAGCATTTTTACATTGTCCCTCCATTTTTGGGAAGACAGCTGAGGTGTGCCTCACTTCTGTGGGCACCCAAAGCCATCTTGCTGGCAGCCCCTCATTGTCAGGCACCTCAGGACCCTGAGTCGGCAGGGGCTTGGGCCCAGGGTATGAGCAGGGGCAGGATGGCAGGGATCCGAGCCCTGCCTCTGTCTGGGCTCTAGGCTCACAGCGTGGAGTTACTGCTCTGTGTGCTCTGGCTTTGTACTCCCTGTGTCTGGCGAATTACCTCCTGCACAAATGCGTCTCTGCCGGAGCAGCACCAGCTCTGGCGTGGGTTCCCACCGGGGCTCCAGGCTCCCATCCAGCTTGCACAGATACTTTGGGTGCTGGCTGGGGCTGCAGAGGAGAAAAAGCTTCCAGCCTGGCCTGGACATCTCTGTTCTGAGCCTCCGGGAACTCCAGGTCTCTGCCACTGTAGTTGACCTTGGTGTCCCTTGTAGCCGGTGAGCTGGGCGCCGGCCTGGGCTGCGTGCTCCACGCCCGCAGACACCGCTCTCCCCCGCAGGAGCCAGGGCCAGCCAAGATGGCTGTCACCAGCAGCAGCAGCAGCATCCCCAGTGCTGAGAAAGTCCCCACCACCAAGTCTACACTCTGGCAGGAAGAAATGAGGGCCAAGGACCAGACAGATGGGAGCGGCCTGAGTCCAGCTGAGAGTCCTAGCCAGAGCCAGCCCCCTGCTGCCAACACCCTGAGGGAGCCTGGGCTGGAGAGTAGAGACGGTAAGTGGTGCCCATCTGTTCTGGTGCCACGCCTCTCAGCGCTGGAGCAGGCCTCCTGACAGAGCTGGCCCTAGGACTGGGGGCCTGCAGGGCCTGGTCATGAGCCCCGAGCTCCAGGCTCCCTCACCTTCTGTGTCCATCAGCCCTGGGCAGGGACTGGCCTGGTGTGGGACCAGGATACCCAGGCTTTGGCCTGGCCCCTGCCCCTGACCCTCAAGCTCCTCAGTGCCCCCTGTAAAGGAGGAAGACAGCACGTGCTTTGTGAGCCCCAGGCGTCCCGAGAATCCAGATGCTCTGTGACAAGGGGCCTCTGTTCCTGTCCACTGTGGCTGCTTCGTGTTCCCCTGGAAGCCCACTGTGTCTGAGAGCAGCAGCGGGGAGGCTGTCCTGCCCAGGCCCAGGTGAGGGAGGGAGGGAGGTACGGGGGAGCACGCGGCCGGCAGCACCCTGCTTCTCCACCTGGCACTTTGGAGCTGCCTGAGCAGAGGTAGGGCGGCAGTCTGGCCTCCCTCGTCCAGGCCCTAGAGGGCTCTGCAGGACACAGGCTGGCTTCCCCGTGTGTGTCCAAATCACTCGAGATAAGTGGACAGTTGAATTGACCCAGCTCCTTCAGGCAAAATGTGTTTCATACCAGCCCTGGGCAGAAGGTCCCGCAGGCACACACCCATCCACATCCAGAGTCCACTCACTCCTCTCGTCCCCACGAAGGTCCTCTGTCCCTCCCTCTCCGAAAATGGGCCAAAAGGTGAACGGCAAGTTGGCCTCTGGATTTCTCCCTGGTGTTCAGTGGGCGGGACCTCTCTATCTGGGGGGAGTACTGCTCTCCCAGCTGAGCCCTCAGACTTGAAGCTCAGGGACCCCCGACCATCTGGCAGAGAGGCAGCGCTGTTGCAGGGGCACCCGAGTGGGAAGATGTTTCGTTGCTTTCCCGGGGCTCCGCCCTTGGGCGGCCACATCAGCCTTGGAGGTGGGAGGTCAGGAAGTAGCCTCTGCTGGACTGTGCGGCTTTTTGAAGGATCCTCAGAACCACAGGTGGACACAGGCTGAGCGTCTCCTGTCCCCTCCCTTCCAGAGGAGAGCGCCCCAAGCGGCGACCGCATGGACTGTGGCCGCAAAGTCCGGGTGGAGAGTGGCTACTTCTCCCTGGAGAAGACCAAGCAGGACGTGAAGGCCGAGGAGCAGCAGCTGCCCCCGCCGCTCTCCCCTCCCAGCCCCAGCACCCCCAACAGCAGGTACAGTGGCCCTGGCCCCCCCTCCCAGGAGCTTGGTCATCCCCTTACTTCCCCAGGTCCTCGGCCCCCTGGCCGGAGGGTCTGCAGCAGCTCCTTCAGCTCCCTGGATGCGGTCAGCCAGCTTCCAGCCCGCGTGGACTCCGGCAGCGCTGGGGGGCGGGGAGCGGAGAGACTGGGGCCCGCCTCTGCCTTTAAAGCCAGCAGGCAGTATGCCACCCTGGCCGACGTCCCCAAGGCCGTCAGGATCAGCCACCGAGAAGCCTTCCAGGTGGAGAGGAGGCGGCTGGAGCGCGGGGCTCGGGCCCGGAGCCCTGGCAGGGAAGAGGTGGCCCGTCTGTTTGGCCACGAGCGGAGGTAAGGGGGGTACTCGCAGGCGCGTGTGCACACACACCCCTCACCCTCACGTTTCCTTACTCGTGTACCCACACGGACACCATCACGTTCTTTACACACACACGTTTCCTCTCCTCCCTTCCCACGTACACGCGTGTGCCTGGGAGAGTCAGGGACTAGGGGTCTGGGACTTGATGGTGGTCTGAGGGCAGGAGGCCCTTCCCTCTTCTTGTTCCCCTGGCCCTGCACTTTCCCGGGAGCTGGGGAAGGATCTGGGTTCTGTCTCTGTGGCCTCCACGCCCAGGCCTGGACCAGAGTGCCCGAGCGCCCCTTCCAGTAGGAGCTTCCACCCCTGAGTCTGTAAACGCAAGCTCATGCCCTGTGGCAGGGCTCTCGGCCAGGTGTGTGAGTAGGCTGCCAGTGTGTTGTGAACCTCTTGAAATGATTCGAGGGTCCACGTACCTTTTGGGGGTAGAAGAAAATCCATAGTTCTCATTAGTTTCCAACTTCTCAAAGTTGCTTTCCAAGAAAGAAGTTCAGACCCAAGTTCCAGTAGTGTCTGCAGTGTCCTCTGTACCCCCTCCCCCGCCAAGCTCAAGGTTGGGGCACGCCATGGGGACAGACAGGGTGGCCCTGGGCTCTCCTGCGAGGGGCCGGCTGGGAGCAGGTTGCTTTTGCTCTCCTGCACCCTTACTTCTTACTACCCACCGCTCCCCTGGGTGTCCTCTCCTGAGTTAGGAAAGCACGTGGAAACAGAAGAGAACAGGAGACACCTAAGGCCTGGGGAGAAGGGAGGGAAGCTGACTGTGCTGGGGAGGAGCCCTCCAAGCCATGTCTGCCCACCCATTTCATTAGTAACCCCGGGAGGTGCATGGCCTCCCTGTATGTGGGGCTGAGATGGAGGCTCAGAAGCAGGGGGCCTCCTCACAAGAACAGCCTAGTTCAGCAGGAGCCGTGACACAGACCCCCAGCCGGGCCAGTGACTGGGAAGGCCCTGCTCCCAGGCCGGATCCCGGACGGGCCGAGGCTGTCCTTACCACGCTGACGTTTAAGTGTAGTAGGAGGCTGGTGGGCCGGGCGGTGGGCTACTTGCTGTGTCCTAGAGGCCCCCAAGCGGGTGGCCATGCCCTGGTTTGGCGGTGACCAAAGAATTAACATTCAGCACACCTGCTTGGCTTGGAGCTCCCTCAGCTGGGGCCTGGGTACATAGCATCTCGGGCTTTGCTTTCCACCTGCTCTTTGCCATCCTGGGGATGGGCTTTCTTCACCTGGTGCTGCTCTCTGGGGGCCCATCGGCTCTGCATCCTAACGCTTAATGTCACTTCCTTACTGACCCTGATATCGTCTGACTGGCTGCTGTCACTTTCCGAGGCCTGCTTTCTGGTCCCGAGTAGCCCACCCAGTGCTGGTTTGATCCCCGCGTCCGGTGGTGTAGAGTAGAACCCCAGATTGGCAGGACGTCGGCCACAGCTGCCCAGGAGCCTGATTGGGGGACCTCGGGTTGGTTTCCTCCCAAGCCATGGCCCCGAGGCAATCCTCAGACTGGCCACAGGGCTGCTAGAATGACTCTTGGATGGTGGAGCGGCCGTGACCCTGGTTGAACTGCTGGTGACTGACACCAGGGCCAGCACTCGCAGGCCCACTGCCCCTCGGCTGGGAGCCTGGGGACAGGGAGGCCATTGCTGTCACACTGCAGCACTTCCCGGGACCCATGTTTAAAAGGTCCCACTTTGCACAGTAAGCCCTGGCTGACTCACCAGAGCCCTCGCAGGTGCCACTGTCCTCTCCTTCTCACCAGCCTCCTCTTGCGGCCCCGGCCATCCTGCAGCCTGCGATTCATGTGGGACTTGGCCGGGCGCTGCTCCTCAAGGCCTTCCTGGGGTTTTTTAGTCCTCGGGGTCCGTGGAAGAGCTCTTGTTCCTCATGGGGCGGCCTGGAGGCCTGCAGTGGGCTGGGATCTTGCCTAAACCCACCAGGACGGTCGGGCACAGAGGGGGCCTCCGCTGCCGACCAGCCTGAGCACCGCGAGCGCTTCCGGGCTTCCTGGCCTCTCCTGCCGCCAACCCAGCTTCCCATGCTCCCAGCCCACACTCTCCTGCCGCTCCCAGCCGCGCCTGCACCACTGGCCTCAGGGCCGGACTGGGGCAGCTCTGCTCCTGGAGGAGACTCCAGGCTCCTGGGGAAGCACAGGAGAGCGGGATCCGGGTGCCTGAGAGCTCTGCTCTGGGTTTTGGGCCGTCCTGAGGATGAATCCCTAAGAGAGCCACTTCTGGTCACCCTCCCGAGGGAAAGCTGGCCTCTGGGGTCTCAGGATGCGAGCCGTGTCCTCCCTTCTTCTCAGGGAGGAGATTTTAGTCTTCTGGGCTCAGCGGCCAGCCCTTGCCTGCTCCTCTCGACTCTGCCACTTGTCCAGAATCAGGGAGCACCCTCCCTGCGAGGCGACCTCGGCGCCTGCCTGGCGTGTCCAGGAGGACAGACCCCTGGCCCAGTGACATGTGGGCACCCACACTGCTCGTGACTCAGGGACTAGTATGGTCTCACTCCTTGGTGATCACCTTGGGTTTTCGTTTCTTTAATTCTCCAGATAACTTTGATTTACCATTATTTGATTTTTAGAAGCAGTCCTTTCCTGTGTATTCATTTTCCAGCCTTATTTTCTTTCAGGTCTTGCCCCTCTCCACCTTCTCCTGCTGTGTCGCTGTGACGTTACTCGCCCCTCCTCCGCCTGCTTCGCTCCCATCTCAGCTCCGTCTCCAGCCGTAGATGGCCTGACGATGCCGCCCGCCCTTTCACACGAAATCAACTTGCTTGTTTTTATTTTAATTTGGGATTTGATTCTTTTTACTGTTGGCAGAAACAATGTTAATTCATGGGCCTTTTTCTTGCTAAATTTTGGATGCCCTGGGTGGGGGCTGCATCATGGTCTCTGAGGAGCATGAGGACGGAGGCCGTGCCCTCCAAGGTGGTGGCTGCCTTTCCATCGTGTCTGTGGCTCGGGCAAGGATGCCGGGTGACGAGCTGTGATTGCCGAGTGTGTCCGCACAACAGACCATGCAGGGGCCTCCTCTGTGGGTACAGTGTAGGGCCGAGGGCAGAGGGCAAGGACAGGCCTGGCAGCAGGGAGGGCCTTGCCTATGGGCGGCTGCCAGCCCTGCGCAGCCCACCCTCCACGGTGGTGTCAGCGGTGAGCTGTCCGAGCAGGTGGTATGCACGGCCGATGCCCTGCAGGAGGGTGGCCCCGAGAAGCTGGGGTGGGCCAGGCGTGGGGCGTCGGCTGAGCCCATGTGTGTCTCGACCACGCCCACCCCTAGCTGCGGGGGACCCTGTCTCCCTCTGAGCAGCCTCATGCCCTCTTTTGCAGGAGGTCCCAGGTCATTGAGAAGTTTGAGGCCCTGGACATCGAGAAGGCAGAGCACATGGAGACCAACTCGTCGGCTGGATCCTCACCATCCAGCGACACACGCCAGGGCCGCAGCGAGAAGAGGGTGCCCCCCAGGAAGCGGGTGAGCGTTCAGGCTCCCGTGTTCCCTTGTGCGCCTGGATGCGCTTCCTCGGGCTTCCTGCCCCTGTTTCTCCTTACTTCCGTGTCTCATCTCCAATGAGTGACTTTCTTAAGGGCGAGGCCTGTCTTGTGCATCTTCTGCTCAGAACTCTGTCCGTCTCCTCTGAGAGCCGCTCTAACAAGCTCTCCATCCCAGGGTGTCAGAGCCTCTCTCTTCCTCTCTGGGGCCTTCCGGCCTCGAGGCTGAATACCTTCCTCCTCTCTTCCGGGCAGTGGCCACAGCCCGCATCTCTGCTCAGTCCGCCAGGTGGACTCCACTTCTGAAGCCCTCCTCTCCTGGGCTGCCCGCCGGGTCCGACCTTCATCTTACTCCCTGCTTCTCTCTGGGCTCGGAGGTGCCCTGCTGCTTTCTGCACAGGGCCCGGCGTCTTCCCTCTGTGACCCTACGAGGCCAGGGGAGGTGGGGACCGGGAGAGTGATGCGGCTGGTGCCTCTGAAGAGAAGTCTGCTCTGATCCCCAGGGAGGCTCCAAGCCCACCACGGGCCCTGTCTGCACTCTGGCAGAGGGGACGAGGAAGCCCAGACAGCAGCCTGGCTGCCGAGGGGCTGGCTGTACTGACCGGGGCTGCTCTCTGCCACAGGACCTCCCCAGCGATGCTCCTCTCCCGGAAGCCTCGGCCTCCCCACTGTCTCCACACCGAAGAGCCAAGTCCCTGGATAGGAGGTCCACGGAGTCCTCCCTGACGGTGAGCCCAGGCACCCGCGCTCCGAGGGCTGCAGGCGCTGCTCCCGCCGCTTCTGTCACCTGGGCTCTCTGTCTGCTTCTCCCGTGCCTCTGCTGGCTGTCCCCACTCTGCTCCCTCTCTGGGCTATGTGGCCATCCTGAGCTCTGAGGTACCCAGGGGAGGAGGCCACCTGGCCAGGGCAGCGGAATTCTGGCTCCAGGGGACCAGAGCCACAGCTGGGACCTTCTGTTCTTCTTGTTGGAGTGTTGGTTTGGGGACATCTTGGAGGCAGGAGCCCCCTCTTGCTCAACGCTTGTCTTGTTTGTGGGGTCACCGGAGGGAGCGAGGCCTCTGCTCCAGGGCACAGGAGCCATGGTCAGATGAGTCCAGTGGGACTGTCCCTCCCTCGGGGAGCCCTGTGTGCGAGTCAGAGCCCCGGGAGTGAGGACAGCTGCTCGCCCGGGCTCCTCCGCTTTGTCCTTGGCCTTCTGAGGAGCCCGGAGCTGGTGCTGCTCATCCCCAGGCCAGGGCAGCAGATCAATTTCTGTCCTGGTTGAGTCTGGGTTTCGCTTGAGGGCAGGGAGCATAGGCTCCCAGAACACGTGTGGCTGATCGTGGTCCTGACATGTGGCACCTGTCCTCGCGAACTCCCTCCCAGTCCTTGGGACATGAGAAGACGTCCCAGTCCGTTTCTGGTCAGGATGGTGATAGCAAAGTGGAGGGCACGTGGGCTGAAGGTAAGGGCGGCCCACGTCTCTTTACACACTGGCCTTGCCGCCACCAGGTGTGTGGCACAGCCAGGCTCAGGTGGGCCACGGGGGCCCTGAAGGGGCTCTCAGGCTGCTCCCCAGGCCCTGGTGCGCAGGGCTTGGCGGGACCGGCAGGGACGGTGCCCTGTTCAGGGCCGGCTGTCCTGGTCCTGCTTCTTGTAGGGAGATGGAGACCCAGATGCGTCCTGACAGGTCAGTGGCCTGCGGGTCTTGGCAGGTTTACTGCTGCGTCTTTCTCCGCGCCAGGTGCGGTCTCTGCTCAGTCTTCTGGTCTCAGTCTTCCTGTGGCTTCTCCGAGAGCAGCTCAGCCCTGCTCTCAGCCATTGTCACACATCTTCCCGTCTGCGTGAACACGGAGCGCCTCTGTCTGGGCTGCTCTTCTCTGCTGCCCAGGTGGCCCTGCAAATGGATCAGGGGCTTCTCAGAGCTGTGCTGCTCACGGGGCAGCCCCCTATATCTGCCGAGCCCGCATCTCCCTCAAAGATGCGTGCAGTGGAGGGCCCCCAGAGAGCGCCTGCCAGGGCTGAGGCCATGCGGGTATATCTGGCGGGTGGAGAAGCCCCCTTTGCAGGTGCCACCTCGTCTGGAGAGAAATGCCTGCCTCGTCAGTCAGCCTTCGCCCACAGCTGGGACACCACAGCACTTTCCTCTGAACTGCTCTTTTTCCTCCCTTTCTTAGCCCGACCTGCTGAATTTCAAGAAAGGCTGGCTGACCAAACAGTATGAGGATGGCCAGGTGAGTGTCAGGGCCTGCTGTGCCCCTGAGGTGCCAGGAAGCAGGTGTGAGGGCCAGCTGGCCTTGTCCCCAGTGGGTGCATGAGCACTGGCTCGGCACCCACCTCCAGCTCAGCCCCTGTGGCCGAGACCCCATCTCCTCAGAGCATGGTGGGGGGGTGGGGGCTGCCGGGAGTACCCACCAGGCCTGCCCACGGCCAGTGTGACAGCCAGCTCTCCACACCCTGCGGGGGCCTCAGCCGGGGCCTGGTTCCCCACCTGCTGGTCTCCTAATTGCTGCGTGGCCGCCACAGGCCTGAGAGGAGCCAGGAGACTCGAGCAGGAAGAGCAAGCCCCTCGCAGCTACTTGGGGCCGGGAGGCCAGGCCTCCATGGAGGCGCGAAGAGGAGCCGGCCGGGTCCGACTGAGAGGCCCCAGACCCCACGTGCCCGAGCTCCCCTCCCTGCCTCCTGAGCGACTGTGTTGAAATGCCCTCTTCACTCTCCTCTGTGTCAACCCCCTCGGCCTTGCCTGAAGACTCAAGCCCCCTCCTTGCTACTCACAGTGAAGACTGGGGAGTCTGGCTGGTTGGTTTGCTCCTGCTGGCCGCAGGTGGGCGCGCCCTTCTGGTTAGCCAGGGGGTGGCTGTGGCTCACAGGTGGCCATCTCTCAGCTCTGGGGCCCCCGCCCCTGTCTGCAGCCTCCGGAGTTGAGGCTGAGACTCCAAAGCACTGCTCACCAGCCACAGCTCCGTGGGGTGGAGAGCCCACGGCCTGCAGCCCACCCTGGCTCTCCATGCTGCCTTGTCACTGGGGAGAGGTCATGTGTGCATGGCTGCCCACGGCCTGAGCAGAGTCCCATGTATGTCTGCCACCTGCAGTGGGGTGCCCTGCCCTCTGCTTTACCTGTGCTCAGGGAGGTGCCCCAGGACTCTGGCTGTGGTTGCCCCAGAGCAGGAAGTGTGAGAGTCCAGTCTTGATCTTCCTTCTCTTGTAGTGGAAGAAACACTGGTTTGTGCTTGCTGATCACAGCCTGAGACACTACAGGGATTCTGTAGCTGAGGAGGTGAGCGTCTAAGCTGTGCTCCTCTTGTGGAGACAGCTGCGGGTCCCCACGGCCCTGGGAGCCACCGCCGCTCTTGGGCCCAAGTCCCCTTCTGTCTGCCAGCTGGTGTCCATTGGGCCGTCCTGGGCTCCCCGGTCCGGGTCTGGTGTTCCTGGGACAGGTTCCTGCTGGACCACTGGGCTCTCTGGGCCCTGCCTTAGGCTCCTTCCTGGGTGCAGGGAGTCTTGGTGGCTTTTCTTTGAAAAACACTGAAAGATGTCTTATTTTAAAGCTCAGGATAAGCAGTTTTGCTTTTCCTGCAAGGAAGTTTTGTGCTGATTTGAGTCTTTCAAAGAACTGAACTAAATCTTGTCCCTTGTCTTCTGGACAAGGAAGGGGGTGTGACAGGTGAGCTCAGCTGGCCCAGGGGAGAGTCCTGATTCCACAGTCGAAGACCAACCAGAGGCGCTCTTTTGTCTTTACGTACAAGAAAAACGCATCTCTTTTGAGCAGTCTGGCTGGCCTGTTTTTGTCCCTTTCCCCTCACTCCACCCCAGGAGCCCTGCAGCAGTACCCCCTTCAGCAGGGAGTTCTGTGTCCCTGTGTCCCTGTGTCGTTCCTGGACTTTTGTAACAGCAGAACCTAGATGTCTAGCACTGGGGTGCTGGTTATGAGTGTCTGCATACCCTGAGCCCCCAAAACTAAGTTCTTTCCCGACTGCCATGGAAGGGTGTTACTGATACAAGGTTGACGCGGGCTAGTGTGGGTGCCAGGACCCCGGTGGTGCCTGAAATCTGGGACTGCACAAGCATGTGTAAGTGTCCGGTTGTTCTCAGAGCGTGGTCTCCGGGGCCCTGGAAGCCCTTCCAGGGTTTCTTATAACAGGAGTATTGTTATTAACCTGCGGTGCCATTTCCTCTTCCTGCTGTCTGGGCGTGTGCGTGCACGGCTGGTGCCTCAGTCTGGTCAGGCTATAGGAGCAGATGGCCGGTCGCCACGTGTCCTTTGCTGCCACACACGATGCTGAAGAAAGGGCCCTGACAGAACAGTGAAAGCACTAATTTTATGAAGTCTCAATCCTTGAATACCCATCTTTGTAACATCCTGTGATTTAAAATGGGAAGTTGGCCAAAGGCACACTTGCTGCGCATCAGGGTGCCGGCCATCTTGCGGGGAAGCGCTTGCCCACCGCCTGCGCCACCTGAGCCAGAGGCCTCTCCCTGAGACGCAGTAGGCCTGTCTCTGCTTGAGAGACAACGGACAGGTAGACCACACTCGGTTCGGGGGCTTGGCAGACATTTCCTGAAAATGAACCAAGTGCAGTCTCTCCTTCAAGGAAGGCGGCTGACAGCTTGTCGTCAGCGGTACAGATGAGCTTTCAAGCAAAACGGGGGCTTTGGAGACCTCGTGTTCACCATCATGAACTTGAGAGCTTCCTTTGTGTCCGCTCTCCTGACGGGAGGCGGTGCCGACAGCAAGCACAGTGTTTGACCCTGTACGGTGAGGTGTCACGTCTGAGAGACACGCCCAAGTCGGTATCTTCCAGGTGACAGGGCGCCACAGAGCCACTTGTGGGCAGAAGACCCGTGCAAAGAGCAGACTCCGCTGTAATAGGGTCAGACCCCACTTTGTAGTTCACCTTCAAGAAACTGCCGCTTGCCCAGCCACAGCTGTCTGCAAAGACATGAAGCGCACCTCCCCCCTCCAGCCCGGTCTGTGTGAGGCTGACGGTCCTACACGTCAGCCAGAGCAGCGCAGCCAACAGACCGAGTGCAGCAGCAACTGAGGACGCAGCTGTCCTCCGGAGCTGCGCGTTAGAGAGAGTTGCAGACATCTCTTGCTGGTTTTTTTAAGAATATTTTTTATTAAAAAATGAAACGGGTTTGTTTCTTAAATGAGTAAATAAGTATGTTTCCTTTTTTCAATTTTTGCAGCTAATTTCTCGTTAGGCAGATCATCAACAGATAACCCCCACCTAAACGAGCCCCTTGGGGGCCTCAGGTTTTAGGAGCGTAAACGAGGTCTGAGAACCATGGTGTCTCGGGAGGACGTGCAGGGAATGGCAGCTCTGGTCCTGGGTGGTGCAGGGCAGGGAGCAGCCATGCCCACTCAGCACACTCACAAGGCACTGGCCCTTACTTTCTGAATCTCTGAGATCCTCTCACCCTCTCTGCAGGCGGCTGACCTGGACGGGGAGATCGACTTGTCCACGTGTTACGACGTCACTGAGTATCCAGTGCAGAGGAACTACGGCTTTCAGATCCATGTGAGCTGTGGTGGGGCCTGGAGGCAGGCAGGGGGCAGGGGGCTGCGGGCCTAACGGGCCGGCATCTTTCTCCAAGGACATGCTGTCCTGGTCCAGGGACCCTGTGGGCAGGCCTTTGCTCCAGTGCTGGTGATGCGCTCTGTCCCTCTCTGTCGTGGCGCTCCTGACCCCCACCCATCTGCGTGAACTGAACACAGATGAGACAGTAGCATTTTTTTTTCAAGACTGTCTGGAAGCCTTTTGTTTCTGAAGGTTCTTTTCTTTTTCTCTTTTAAATGCTGGAGTTTGGGACAGTTGGAAGGACATGGGATGGGGGGAATAAGAGCAAAATTGTCCATTACATCTCACAATGCTAGGTTTTCAATCCACTCTTTTCCTTTATTCATTCATTCATCCACCCACCTCTACATCTTTTTTCTGACAATCTTGTGAAGGACTCAGAGGGGTAAGGCATTGCCCCGTCTTCAAAAAATGATTGGACAGATGGGACGGTTCTCACTGGCCATTTCATCAAAGCGGGTGGCTTAAGGTCAGGGCACAGGCCCCTAGCCACCGACCGTGTCTGTCCTCACCCTGACGCCAGCAGCAAGTTCGGCGGGGGGTGCCCCCAACCACCCTCAGGTTCCATAATTAGTCAGAAAGGCTCACAGAACACAGAGATGCTGCACTCTGCACTGCATCTCTACTACAGCCAGAGGACACAGCGCATGCGGAATCGGACTGAAGAGGGGCCCTACACATGAAGCTTCCTGTCCTCAGGGACTTGTGTGTCCCTCTAGGCTCTGACACGTGGTGACACAGAGCTTCCAGCCTGGGCCCAAGCCTCTGTGTCCAGAGTTTTCACCAAGAATTCATAGCTGATTGAGTTTCCGTCCCCCTGGTGGAACGCAGTCTCCAGGCCTCCCCTGGAGGCCGGCTGACTGACTGTGGCCAGAGCCCCACCCTCACTCCAGGGCTGGTCTTTCTGGTCTGGCCAGCCCCAGCTCTGAATGTCAAGTGTTCAGAGGTTACTTCCCAGGAGCTAGGACAGAGGCCAGACCTCTCTCTGGGGAAAGCTAATTCCTCCCTCATCAGAGCCTTAGCAGCGTGGTAGGACCCAGCAGCGTGTCCTTTACCAGAGCCTTGTCTCCAGGTTTTTGGCCCAAAGACTCAGTTGTATATCTGGACGTGGCGTAGGTCAAACACATGGGAATAACCAGTGTCAATCACACTTAGAGGAGACAAGCTCAGACCCGAAGTCCAGGGAGTTTATTAAAAGGAGAAATCTGGCCCCTAGACCTCTGGGCTGCTGGCATCTGTGTAGGGCACCAGGTCAGAGCTGGAGGCGGCACCGATCTTGGTGGCCCCTGCGGCCCGCTGCCACGCCCTCCTGCCCCTTGTCCCTGAGGAGGGGTGGACACATGTGCCCAGTGACCCAGGCCCCAGCTTTTTCTGCAGACAGCAGTGGGGACAGTGCCAGTTCCGGCTTTTTGGACCCCTTGCTGAGTGCCCCTCGCTCACCCCCACCTCCCCATCTTGGAGAGCAGCGGTCTCTGGGCAGGGCCTGGGGGTATGAGTTTGCCCCACCCCCGAGCAGGTCACAACTTAATTGTGCTGGGGTCACTTTCTGTGCCAGGAGGCCCTGGCCTGGGCCATGCAGGTGCCGGCTTGCTGTCTGAGAACTCGCCTGCTCTCCCGGTGAGGGACGGGCATTTCTGAGTCACCTGTGCTCCCTTGACTGATCTCACCCATCAGCCTGACTCCTCTCCACTTTACCTTGGATGGGGGGCAGTGAGCTTATCCCACGTTCTGGTACTTTTCCATGAGCCCCGTGGACCGAGAGTTCTAAGTAGAGATCGTGCTCAGCATGAGAGGGACTCAGCTGCGTCACTAGGGAGCTTTAGGATCTTGAGTGACAGGACTGTCCCTGGCCCACCACCAGACCTAGTGGCACCTACCGGGGAGCTACTGCAGAAGCCAGTGGGGACACCACCAGGGAGGCCTGGGCGCAGAGTCAGGAGTCGGTCTTGTCCTGAGGTTGTGGGAAGCGTGGGGCGTGGAGCCATCTGTGTGTTAGTGAGGTGCGTTTGGCAGGGCGTGCAGGTTGGTCAGGAAGGAGGCAGAGGTGGAGGCAGGAGACCAGGTGCCTGGCGGATGGCGGGGGCCAGGACCGACAGGAGCAGCTGGGAGGCTGTGGAGGAAGAGCACGCGGGTCCTGCCCTGGACAAGGTCGGGAGGTGTGGGGCAGGTGGAGGGCTTGAGCCCCAGAGCCCTGCGAGCCACGTGTGCAAGTCTGACAGCAGAGGCAGCATCACAGACGTGGAGCCTGTGGGGTCCTGGCAGCACTGTGTGTGAGGCCGAGATGGTTCTCAGAACGTTAGATAGCTGCCACAGGTGTGGACCTCAGGTTGGGAAAAAGCTTCTGGGGGTGAGAGGTGAGGTCAGGGGAGACGACGGCTGAGGTCAGACTCCAGAAACAGGGCACTCAGGAGTGCTCACAAGGGGCGGGTGCTTTCGAGAGCCTGGAGGCCGTGCCCCAAGCCTCAGCCTCCTCTGAGAAGGACCCCGCAGGTGAGCAGAGATGTGGGCTGGGGGCGGCCCTGCAGGTGTGCGGCGGGGCCCGGGCAGAGGCGCTCCTGTGTCTTCCCGTCCCGCACCATCTTGCCCATCCCGTCTTCCTGTCAGCTGGTTTGCAGGCATGGTGAGGGTCCATTTATGAGGAGCCCGAGCAGCCTGAGAGCAGTTCTGACACCCTCACTTCTGTAAGACAAGCCCTGTGGGTGTGGGGGGGGGGAGCATGTGCCACCCCCACTGCATTGCCATCCTGCCTCGACTCTGGAGGTGCTGTGCGCAGCAGCTCAGGGCTACAGGGACTGTGTCCCCAGGCCACTCGTCCCCGCTGGCCACGCCGCCCCCTCCTGTCTGCGCTCCACTCCCTCAGCCATTCAGACGCCGTCCCGCCAGCTCAGCCAGGTCGGGGGTGGTCTAGGGACTGTCCTAGAAACGACTCCCCCCTCCCGGTCCCGTCAGTGGCGCATTGTGCGCTTTGACCAGTCACTTGTCACTTCAGCCACCCTCTGTGCTCTCATCACCTGGACAGCTGCCCAGCAGGTCCAGGAGGTCTCCCGGCCTCTTCTCAGCCCTACGGACACGGCCCCCATCAGGCCCTGCTGCTGCTGAGCCTCAGGCCTGCCTCTGTCCTCTCCCTGGTCACCCCACAGGCCTGGTGTATGGCCACATGGCGTGCCCCCCCCCAACCTGGGTCATGCACCCTCTCCCCATCTACCTGCCAGCCCCCTCAGCCTACAAAGCCTGCTCCACCTCATGCATGTAGCTGCCTTCCCACTACTCCCCCCACACACGCCTTCTCCCAGTCCAGGCGCTCCTTAAAGAGCTGGGAGCATCGTGATGCCAGACATTGTAGGCTCCCAGCAAACACCAGCTGCGTCTGGCAGAAGGAGATGCCACACCCAGGGCAGCAGACGGGCATCTGTGATTTTGCTCCAGCTCTTGCTTATCCTGCGTGCGGCACACATAGCGCTCCCAGGGCAGCCACTGGGCCGCAGTCCTCCCTGCGGGACTTCCTCTTGGGGGGAGCGGTGATGGCACTGCTAACGCTCCGTCTTTTGTGCAGACAAAGGAGGGCACCTTCACCCTCTCTGCTATGACATCTGGAATCCGGCGGAACTGGATCCAGACCATCATGAAGCATGTCCACCCGACCTCCGCCCCGGATGTGACCAGGTGAGCCCCATCCTCCACATCCCACTCACTCCCCGCTTGGCTTCCTGGTTTCCTGCCTCAAGTGAGCCTTCCCGCTCCAGGCCTGGCAGGTGCAGGGGCACCTGTCAGCCGTCAGCATGAGTGTGGCGGCCGGTATCTCCCTCGGGCCTGGCCTGGACCCTCTGGCAGCTGCACTCGGGTCGGGTGAGGGTGGCTCTGGACGTGCGTTCCCAGGCTGCCACGGCATTTCCTTGTTTGGTCTCGGATTTCCGTGCAACTGGGCATAGCTTCTCTTTGGAACTCTTGGTGCTGGAGGCCACGTTGGGAAACTGTCCTTGCCCCGCGTGGTAACGTCCGTGGTCGGTGAACCTCATGATGGCTGTACAGCGTTCAATTTAATAGCAAGAGACGTCCCAGGGTGTGATGCCCAGGAGGCTGCCATCCTCACCCCGCAGCTTCAGTACCGCCTGTTCAGAGAGCCTGTCATTTAGGTGTCTCTGTCCTGTGGTTTGAGTCCTTCTCAGGGGCAGGTCCTGTGTTAAAGGCTGCACCCAGGGTGTGTCCCTGGTGCCCACTGGGTGTCCTCAGCCCGGGCAGCTGCAGCCGGGTCACACCTTTGTCAGGTCCTTGCTGGTGATGCTGCAGCTCTTTGAACAGAAAGGCAGGAGGGGACTGAAGGTGGCTCTTCCCGTTGGTCCCCCATCCCGTGCTGTCTGCAGGCGTCCTTTGTTCACTCCTTTATCTACTGAAGGGGCAGGAGACGTGGTCATTCCTGGGACAGGGCCAGCAGGTGCAGAGGCCAAGGGTCTTTCTGAGCACGTGGGGGACGCCCTGTGTGGCAGGTCAGGGCCCTGCTAGAGAAGGAACACTAACAGCCTCGGGGGTCGCAGGGCGTGCGTGTGTGCGTGCGTGCGTGCGTGCGAGACGGTCGCACTTGGGCACACGCGGCTCAGGAGAAGCACCTCCCTTCCACGTCGGGGCTGCAGCCCACAGGGACAAGCACCGTGTGCATTTGTGTGCACGCGTGTGTGTGAGGAGACAGACTTGGCGGCGTCTTTCTGACGAGAACTGACTCCCAAAATCCACACATCTCCAAGTCGGTGTCCCTGCCTCACCCAGTTTGTTCCCTGAGCTTTTTTCACAGTTGGGGGAGAAGATGGGTTTTCCCGTGCACGCTGGAGACAGGTGCACAGGCCAGAGGCATGGCTTTGAACTGCAGGCCCTGCGTCTGTGGAGGCTGTGGGCGCCCTCGTCCTCGGGCGCCTCTTCACAGGCTCCCTTCTCTTTTGCCCTTTCCATGAGTGTTCCCTGGAGCCCCCAGCCCCGGCCCCTTGCAACCTCAGGGGGCTTCTGAGCCTGTTCTGAGTGCTTAGGCGGGACCAGAGGCCACTCTGCTTAGGGTGGGACCTCAGGGTCTGGTCCCTGGAGCCCAGAAACGTCTGTCTCTGACCGCCACGGCCAGGACCCCACACCACCCGCCCAGGAAGCTCTGCTCTGGGGCAGGTGGAGGTGCCCTCCAGCATCCCCACAACAAGCCTCCTGCACCGAATGGGTTGCTAAGTTCCTGGGGCTGGGCTCACAGGTGCAACCTGGGCCATCCAGCTCACCTGCCCGCACGCAGTCCCAGGCCTGTCACTCTGATCCATCCGTCACAACAGCCACCAGAGTGGTTTTCTTAAAACATAGGTCTGACCACGTTATTTCCCTGCTTGAGCCTTCCGAGGGGGGTGGCTGGCCTGGTCTGTTCTGTCACCACTGCTTAGTGCATAGGAGCCGCAGGGCCACCTCCCACTCACCCTCCTTCAGGCAGCGGCCATGCCTGAATGGGGTGGGGGCACCTGGGCTCCGTCGTCCCCGTGACAGGCCTTTGTGACACTCCCCTCAGCGTCTTTCCCATTAGGGGAGGCACCTCAGAGGTGGGCCACCCGTGGCTCTTCCCTGCTGTTGGGCTCCCTCCAAGGGTGTTGATGGGTAGAGGTGGGGTCCCTCCCCTTCCCAGCTGAGTAGAAAGGATGTGGTGAAAGCAGGGAGCTGGGCCCTCTGCCAGCGGGCGCCTGTCCACTGACAGGCTGTCTGCCCCTGCCCAGCTCATTGCCACAGGAGAAGCACCGGAGCAGCCCCCCTGTGGAGACCCACCCGAGGCCACGGGAGGAACAGGAGGGCGAGCTCGCAGAGCCAGACCCCGAGCAGAAGAGGAGCCGGGCTCGGGAGCGGAGGCGGGAAGGGCGCTCCAAGACCTTCGACTGGGCCGAGTTCCGCCCCATCCAGCAGGCCCTGGCCCAGGAGAGGGCTGGCGCCTCGGGGCCCGCCGACCCCCGCCCCGAAGCAGAGCCGGGTGAGCTGGAGCGGGAGCGTGCACGGCGGCGAGAGGAACGCAGGAAGCGCTTTGGGGCCCTTGACACGGCCGATGGGCCAGGCACCGACGAAGCAGCCTTGCGCATGGAGGTCGATCGGGGCCCAGGGCCGCCCGCGACCACTGACCTCAGGACACAGAATGTGCACGTGGAGATTGAGCAGCGGTGGCATCAGGTGGAGACCACCCCTCTCCGGGAAGAAAAGCAGGTGCCCATTGCCCCCCTGCACCTGTCCTCCGAGGACGGAAGTGACCGGCTCTCCACTCACGATCTAACTTCCCTGCTGGAGAAGGAGGTAACGACCAGGGCCGTCACGGGCGGATGAGCTCCGGGCAGCAACCGGCAACCCCCCCGGCACCCACTGTGCCTAACATTGGGACAGTTCCCCCCACCCCAGGGGCTTCCGACACCTCAGGGAGGCAGACGCAGGTCAGGTCCCCAGAGGGCAGTGCAGGCCTGAGACTCACAGGGGGTGACAGGGTGGCAGTGGGGGGAGGGGGGCCTGGCCCTTCCAGAGACCAGAGGAGTTGGCCATGCGTTTGGGGCCGTGCCCTTCAGAGGCAGGGCTGCTGAAGATGAGGCTGGGGGAGTTTCAGTGCTCCAGCGGGGCCTCGCCTGCCCTGCCTCAGGCATGAGTTAGAGGATCTGGGCAGAAGAGGGGCAGGCACAGACTTAGGTCTCCATCTGCATGTGGTACCCCGTGCCCCTCGCTGAGACCGGAGCGTGCGGGGCAGCCAGCAGGAGGCGGGGGCGGTGGGGCCTCCTCCAGACACAGAGGTAGGGGAGCCCGTTCCTGCGTTTGTAATAACGTTTTTCCTTAGTGAAAATGTACCCAGAAATCAATTTGCAGAACTTTGTGGATTTGTATGTCTGAACGGAGGTGCCGTGGCCAAGGGGGTACAGCGTCACACCGTCTCTTAGGGGCGCTTGGTGATGCAAATCCAACGTGCGCTCCACACAGTGGCTGAGGGCCCCACAGACAGGCCGCCCCGGCCTCCCTCACTTCTCTCTTTGTTGTGTTTTGTTAAATTCGTGAGGCCGACGTTTCTCACAAGCATCAACACTTGGGTTTTTTCTATTTCCACGCCTGTCAATATGATGGTAAAGGCAGGATGCAGTAAAACAGCGTTCAAAGTCACGTTGCTTAAACAGCGAAACCGGGCCTGCCAGTCAGCAGGCCACACGCTGGGCGCTGCTTTGGTTTTAGACGCGGGGTGTCCAAGCCCAGTCACTGCTGCACGCCCTGCTCCCACTCCCCGCGGGCGGCATCCGTGGGGCACTTGGGGAGCGCTCAGGAAAGGGGCAGATGCGTGATGGCTGGGTCAGAATCCGTGGAAGTGAGAGGGCTGGGCAGTGGCTCACTGGGCACGTCCCAAGGAGCCCCCACACAAACGGAACTTGCTTTGAAGTCCAGTACAGCTGGTCAGTCAGGGTTCTTCCCGTAGAAGCCAAGGCAGAGCCTGGAGTGAGGCCTGCTGGGAGCATACGGGCCTGGTGACCATGCCAAGGACCTCGAAGGACCCAGGGGGAGGTCTTCTCTGACACGGGCCCAAAGCCCTCATTCCCTGGTGGGGTCTGTGGGTTGGATCCTCGGGCCAGTGCGGGGATTATGTGGGTGCCCAGGGTAACAAGGCTGCCCGGGTGGTGTACAGCCTCAGCTGGAGTCTTGGTGACGAGCACGCCTCTGCTCTGAAGCTCCGTGCCCAGAAGGCTATGAGGGAAGCTGGAGCCCCGCCCAGCTGGAGTCGGGACGCCCCCAGGGCCTGGGCTGTGCTGGGCTTCTCCTGCGGTCAATTTGCTTTAAAATGTGTGTGTGTGTTTGCCAACAGTTGGAGCAGAGCCAGAAGGAGGCCTCGGACCTCCTGGAGCAGAACCGGCTGCTGCAGGACCAGCTGAGGGTGGCTCTGGGCCGGGAGCAGAGCGCCCGGGAGGGCTACGTGCTGCAGGTAGGGCTGAGGGGCTGCCATGGCCCTCCAGGTGCCCTCGGGCTGCGTGTGTGGCACCCAGGCGGGCTAGGAATGTGCAAAACCAAGCGCCAGGCCTCGGGCTTCCCTGCCCCAGGAGCGGGCGCTCTGGACAACGGGCCTATGGGGGTCTCCTCTGGTGTGATGTTTTGGGGAATATACCTGCAACTTTTGTATCTAAGGGTTTCTCCTTTGCTTTTTGGTGGAGTAATTTTGGTTATCTCTTCCTCTGGCTGTCAAAGGGCTCAGTATACAGTAATCATATTTGTGAGTAAGTTCTAATTTTTTTTGACAATAGCAGTATTAGTCCCATTTTACAGACTGAAAAATGGAGTAACAGTCTCCTTATGACTGAGTTAGTGGCAGAGCTAGAGCTCTAGAGCTGGTTCCCTGTCCCTGCCCACATCTGTACCCCACCTGCAGGGCCATCTGGGGCTGCTACTGCTAGACTAGTGGCCCACCTCTGATTCTCCGCCCAGGCTAAAGTGTGAGGGGAAACGTGGCCACCTAGCCTGGAGCCAATTTGCCCCGTGGCCTGGAGGGGAGATGAGGGCTGCAGCCTGGCCTGAACCAAGAGCCTGAGCCCTGCATCCTCACTGGAGGTCTCTGCCAGGGTGCTGGCCGCCAGGCAGACTCCCGGGGGCAGCCTGCCTGGATGGGGCAGCGGTCCAGGCCCCGTCTAGTCCTGGGGTGCACACGCCACACTCCCGCCTCTTCGGCGGATATGCTGCTGGGAGAGGTGGCTGTGGGGGAGCAAGCTGGGCGATGGAACCGAGGGCTTGGGCCTCAGCCCAAGCTGCAGACGCAATGCTCGAGTCAGGGCCCCATGCTGACCTGCAGGAGCCGGTACCCCTCCCCTGAGCACTAGTCTCCTTGCCCACGTAGACCGAGAGCCCGTGCCCGAGGGCCCTCCTGGCTTTCAGGGACCCGGAGTCTCTGGGCTGAGTTGCTGCGCCAACGCTTCAGACTGCAGTGCCCTGGCCTCCTTGGTCCGAGTCGACCCTCTGGGCGGAGTCCGCCTTCCTGCCTCCAGTGCCGTGTTTGTTGCACATTCCCCCGCACTCTCTCTCTCCCCCAGCCTTGGCCCTGCCCCAGGAGCTCCGTGTCCCCCGGACCTCCGCCCTAGCCCTTTAGCCGCAGCTGTTGCTGTGCCCAGGCCAGACTCTCAGGCACTGAGAACTGGTGGCGGGGCACCCCCCTTCCCTGCACCTCCCTCCAGGACTCTCTGAGTCATTTGTGCAGACCCTCCAGGTTTGGGAAGCATCTTTTAAATCTCTGGTTGGGCTGCCATCCTACATGCGTTGATTTCACACCAGGTGGTGAAGACCCTGGCCGCGGATTTTGCACATTGCTAACCTGAGCACCTCCCCGGGCCTAAGCTGGATAGGTGCACAAGCCTGCCTGAAGCCCACCAGTCGGCTGACACCTTAACACCTTTCCGCTGGGTCCAACATGGGTTCCTTTCGGTCTCTTTTTGTGCTTTGAAAATGATTGTAATCCAGAGTCTGAATGAGCAAGGGCCTTTAGAGTTAAGGGTCAGGAGGACCGGTGGCTGGGGACGGGTGTTGGGCTGACAGGGGTGGGGGAGGAGCTGGCCGTGTGGGCACGGAGCGCGAGGCGTCTCTGACTTACGGAACTGAGTGTCACATCTGTGGCTCCCCGCCAGCACACGTGGAGGGAGCCGCGTGCAGGCCAGTCCTTAGGCTGAGCTGTTCCCACTCCGTTCACGTTCCTGTTCTTTCCTGCGTCAGCTGGTTCTGTCTGTCCTGCACGCCTTTTAGTGTGGGGAATTCTGTTTCAGTTGTGTTGTTTTATTTTCTGCACGCTTCACTCTCTTATTTTGAGTTTCACAAAGGTTTGTTTTGTTAATTCTCATATTTTACTCCATGGTTTCCATTTTCCCCCTCATTTTGTCTTCTTGCAGGTAGAGATTAGTTCTTCCTGTTACTGTAGAGGACGGGCCCACTTCCCCCAGGAAAGTGTTCGGGTGTCACCTGGCTGACATGCACCAGCGGTGGCCTCCCTTCCTTCTCCCTGTCCTAGAAGGAAGTGGCATCCCACGCCGGTCCTGCGCTTGCGGGGTTCGTGGTCTTGAGCTGTGTGCCTTTTGTTTTGCAAAACAAACGCCGCGATGTGATGCACTGCCAGCTCCCCGTCCGCCCTTCCTGCCGGCCTCTTGCCCCTCAGTCTTCGTCTTGTTTCTCAGTGTGCTCCATTATTCGGTTTTGTTTGGTTTATTTCTCCTAGAAGCTGTTTGGTTAGAGCTGTTTAGATGTTAATGTCCATGTTTTCTGTTTACCTGGAAGCAGCTACTTGCCGAAAAAATTAAGATGATTTGTTGTATTTTTTTAATGAAAACAAAAATTGTGCAAAGGATAAAAGACAGACCCACCAAGGAGCTTTTCTGTGGTTGACCCTGGCCAGAGGTGTGACACTCAGAACTGGGAGGCCGGAGTGTTACTAACCAGTGTTTAATCGGTTTTTTTAAGACTGAAGTGGCCACCTCCCCGTCCGGCGCCTGGCAGAGGCTCCACAGAGTCAACCAGGATCTCCACAGCGAGCTGGAGGCCCAGTGCCAGCGCCAGGAGCTGATCACGCAGCAGATCCAGGCCCTGAAGTGCAGCTATGGGGAGGCCAAGGACGCGGTCCGGCACCACGAGGCCGAGATCCGGAACCTCCAGGCGAGGCTTAGCAACACTGCGGCCGAGCTCACTATCAAGGAGCAGGCGCTGGCCAAGCTCAAGGGCGAGCTGAAGCTGGAGAAGGACAGGGTGCGTGAGCAGCTGGAGGAGCGGCAGCACAGCGAGGCCGCGCTCGGCGCCCAGCTGCAGGCCAGCGAGCGGAAGCTGCAGCGTGCGGAGGCCCTGCTGCTGGAGAGGACACAGGAGCTGCGGGACCTGGAGAGGCAGCGGGCGCTGCAGCGGGACCGGCAGAAGGAGGTGCAGAGGCTGCAGGAGCGCATTGCCGACCTCAGCCAGCAGCTCGGCACCAGCGAGCAGGCCCAGAGGCTGATGGAGGAGCAGCTGCAGCGGAACTATGAGCTGCTGCTGGGGAGCTGTGCCGAGGAGAAGCGGGGGCTACTGCGAAGCCTGAAGGAGGCGGAGGACAGGGCCAGCGCCCTCGAGGACCGGCTCCAGGGCCACGAGCAGCAGCTGGAGGTCCTCCACCAGGAGAAGCTGAGCGCCAAGGCTGAGGGCAGTGAGGCGGTGCAGCGGCTGGAGGAGCAGCTGGAGGAGAAGGAGGCCAGCCTGCAGGAACTGGCCGCACGTGTCCAGGGCCTCCGGGACGAGCGGGACCTGGTCCGGCAGCGCTTCCAAGAGCTGATGGACCGTGTCACCCTGTCTGACGGGGACGTGGCTGCGCTTCGGGAGAGGCTGCGGGGGAGGGAGGCCGACTACCAGCGCCTGGAGCTGTCCTACAGGCGGGCGGCCGGCCAGCTGCAGGGCCTGCACGCTCGGCTGCAGGAGAAGGAGGAGGAGCTGAGGCACATAAAGGCCGCGCACGAGAAGGGGCTGCAGGAGAAGGAGGAGAGCCTGCAGGAGGCCTTGGGGAGCAGCTCAGAGGGAACGGAGATGAAGCTCCAGGGAAGGGAAGAGGTTTTCAGGAAATCGGCAAAGGCATCTCCAGAGGCGGCGGGTGAGCCGCGGAGTGCCGTCGGGGAAGCAGAGGCGGCCGGCATCTCGCTCTCACGCCCGCAGGCCCAGGCTGCCAGCGCCCCTCTGGGCTTCTCACACTCGAGGCTCGAGGAAGACCCAGGGGCTGCCCTGGGGGAGGATCAGGGGGACAGCAGCCCCCGGAGAGGAGAGGGCATGGAGCCCCCAAAGTTGGGAGCGCCTGATAGGGAGGGGACCCTGCAAAGCACCTCAAAGCCCAGCCAGGGTGCACCCGGCATTAAGAGGCAAAGAATCCGGTTCTCCACCATCCAGTGCCAAAAATACACCCACCCCGAGGGGTCCGAGAAGATCTGGACCAGCAGCACGTCGTCCGACACCAGTCAGGACCGGTCACCCTCGGAGGAAAGCATGTCATCAGAGGCCACCCCCGGCTCACTCCCTGCGACCAGCGACGCAGACACCTACCTGTCCATAATCCACTCCTTGGAGACCAAGCTCTACGTCACGGAGGAGAAGCTCAAGGATGTGACGGTGAGGCTGGAGAGCCAGCAGGGCCAGAGCCAGGAGGCCCTGCTCGCGCTGCACCAGCAGTGGGCCGGCACCGAGGCAGGGCTCCGCGAGCAGCTCCGCGCCAGCCTGCTTCAGGTCGGGGCGCTGGCCTCCCAGCTGGAGCAGGAGAGACAGGCCAGGGCCAGAGTGGTCGAAGACCACGTCGGGGAGCTTGGTGGCTTCCAGGTGAAAAACAGCCAGGCACTGGCTTGTCTGGAAAGCTGCCGGGAACGGCTGCGGTCTCTGCCGGGAGCCGTCCCGGAGGTGGAGGCCGGGGCAGCGGGGGCGGGGCCCCTGGCCAGCGTCGAGAGCTTGCTCGTCAGCGCCATCCAGGCCCTTGGGCACACACAGCGGGAGGAGGAGGGGCCCGCAGCCGCACCGCAGCCGCCCCGCCTGCCGGAGCTGAGCGAGCAGGAGCAGCTCAAGCTGCTTTCTGACCAGATGGCTCTGGAAGCCGCACTCATCGGCCAAATAGCGGAGTCCGTGAAGCGCACGACCTCGGATGTCGCGCACGTCCTCTCTGAGGTTTCTCAGTCGAGGAAGGTGCTGCTGGACTCTGAAAGTGGCGCAGGGTGGCCCAGGGCCCCGGCAGACGCCTGGGCCAAGAAGGTGCTGGTGGACGGAGAGTTCTGGAGCCAGGTGGAGTCCCTGCGCAAACACCTGGAGACGCCGGGTGGGGAGGCAGCCTGCACCTCCGGTGGCGGGCAGCAGAGCGCCCCGCCGGGCCTGGGACCCACCCTGGCCGATGCCACGTGGGTCAGGGCAGAGCTCAGCTTCGCCGTGCACTCGGTGAGGGAGGCCCTCCAACGCAGGTTGCAGAGCGTCCAGGAGACCTTGCAGGGGACCCAGGCAGCCCTGCAGCAGCACAAGCGTCTGCTGGGGGACATCTTGGGAGCCTACCAAACCCCCGACTTCGAGAGAGTGATGCAGCAGGTCTCGGAAGCCCTCGAGCTTCCAGCAGGCGCTGGAGACGAGGTACAGGCATCCTGGGACTTGAGCCCAGCAGAAGTACTGAGCTGTCAGGACGCGGGGGGCTCCCAGGAGCTCTTCCCCTTGTCCAGCCAGAGCCCGGGGGCCCTCGTTGCTGTTCAGGAGGAGCTCGCCCTGCAGCTTAAAGACAAGGCCAGCCTCCTAGGGGAGATCTCTGCTGCCTTAACCTCGCTCCCTTCCGCGGAGCCACTGAGGGACTGTCAGCAGCTCCTCCAGGCATCCCGGAACCTCTCCCACGACGCCTGCTTGGGAGGCCTCAGTCAGTATTCATCCTTATTAGTTCAAGATGCGATTGTTCAGGCTCAGGTGTGCTATGCAGCCTGCAGGATCCGGCTGGAGTATGAAAAGGAGCTCCGGGGCTGCAGGGAGTCCTGGCCGGGTGGGGGGGCCTCCTGCCAGGAGCAAGAGCTGGCTGTCGGGGCCCTGAGGGAGGAGTATGAGGAGCTTCTCCGGAAGCAGAAGAGCGAGTACCTGGACGCGATTGCCATCATAGAAAGGGAGAACGCAGAGCTCAAGTCCAAGGTCACCCAGCTGGGCCATCAGCAGAAGTGCCTGGAGGAAGTGGAGGGCAAGCACCTGTCTGCCCTGCAGAGGGGGCACGAGGGGGAGATGCAGTGTGTGCTGGAGGAGGCCGAGCACAGCAGTGTCCTGAGCCAGCTGCACGCCTCCGTCAGAGACAGGCAGGACCTTGAGAGGCACCACGTGGAGCAGATGCAGACACTGGAGGACAGGTTCCAGCTCAAGATCAAAGAGCTGCAGACAATCCACCAGGAGGAGCTGAGGGCCCTTCAGGAGCACTACTCACAGACCCTGCAGTGCCTGCAAGAGACCCTCCACCACTACCAGGGACAGCCCCCTGCAGCCCCGCCGGCTCCCGGCCCCCCGAGCAGCCCCCACCAGGCCCCCTCCTGCAGCCGGCCCGCCGAGGGGGAGGCCGACTCCGTGATGGGACTGAGAGCACGCATCCAGGAGCTGGAGGCCCAGGTGGACGTCCTGCGGGAGGAGCTGGAGCACAGGGGTCTGGCGGGCAGCGCAGCCTTGCTGCAGGAGGAGCACCAGAGGGACTTTGAGAGCCTCAAGGTTTCGAAGCAAAGCGAGTGGTCAGGGTTGAGGGGCGGGGGGTGTCTGGTGCATCTGGCCCTCGGGCGGGGCTGAGAGATCGTTCTGGGCTCTGAGTCACTGAACAGGAGTTGACATTCTGTTCCTCCCTTGGCCTCTGGCTGGCTGCAGTGGGGTCTCTATGCGGGGCCTGTAGCCTCCCTACTCCGCGCCCCTTTCCAGGCCGTGCAGAGCTGGACCTCAGGAGGGGGCCCCTCCCTCTAATGTCCTAGGACAGCAGAGCTGGGTTCCCAGAGGACAGGAGTATTTGCAAGATAGTGTTGAGGATCACTCCTCCACCCCAGCTCTGGGGGACTGGCGTCGAGGGGGAGCTCCTCTGTGTGGCAGTGGCTTTTCTTCCGAGTGAGCACAGCCTCACTTTCTCGGGAGTTTGGAGACGTGACCTTTCCTGTTTCACATCCCCCTGCGTTATAGGCAGGGCCCCCGGGCCCTGGCTTGCACAGGTGACGTTCCCGGGCCTCATGCACCCTCCACCTCAAGTCAGGCCTCAGGCGTGCAGAGCCAGCGCTGGGTGCAGGGGGCCACTGTGCCTTTCCTGCCACCCCCGAGCTGCTGCTGCGGCCTGGGATGCCCCAGCGCAGGCCTGTGCTGGTCCCTGAGGCCACTTTCACTGCTCTTTTCCTGAGCCAGTCAAACCTTTTGAAAAGTGCCATGAATCACGAGGAAGCTTAAGGGCTGTTCCCAAAATGCAGCTCAGTGCCTCCGGCGGGCAGCACCTGAGCGTAGCCTTCAGAGCGCCAGCTGCCTTTGAGAGTAACTCCCAGCAACTTTCCACTTCCCAGCAGGTCTGCACAGGAGGCAGCTCTGTCAGGGCCCAGATGGGCAGCTCACACTGGGGGGTGGGGGGGGGGGAACTCCCCTGTGCCAACGCAGCGCGCAGGCTGTGCCCCAGCGGCGATGCGGGTTGGGGGCTTGTATGCTGCCGGTTCTGTGCATCCTCCGTCTCAGGCCCGTGCTTGTTCTTGTCTCCCCCAAGACACACGCAAAAATCACAACCAGACAGCTCCCTTAGTGGGCCTACGTGACAGCTGTCACTTGTGCAGAGTTTTGCCCAGGTCAAGAGCACCAGGGTCTTGGCCAGAGGGCCCTCGGCTAATAGCTGCAGGCTGGGGCCTTCCCTTACGACTCTGGGCAGTGATCATGGAGGAACTTTTATTGGTCCCTGGGATTATTTAAGATTTGTTTATAGAGCAATTGTTTTTTTAAACACATACGCTCTCCAAGGAAGCAGCCAGTCTTTAAAGACACCTTAGAGTTTCTGTAGCAAGAATTTTGATCTTAATCTGTAAATAGTCTAAAGCGTTCAAATCAAACTAGGACTCTTAGGACCTCTTGGCTGTGTGTTAGCTAAGAAACCGTGTTGAAGCAAAGCGTGCAGGAGGCAGCTCCAGAGCCCACCCAGCTCTCCTGGCTGGAAGGGCGGTGGGGGGAGATGGCGAGCCTCCACACGGAGCCGCCAGGGGAAGGACAGCCGTTAAGACCTTGTCCCCAGTGCAGCAGGTCTGCGCAGGGTCCAGGCTCTGACCGTGAGTTTGACACACTGCCTGGAGAGTCTCAGAAAAGCCTCAAAGAGGCCTACACGTGGGGATTGGATTTCTTGGTATCCTTTCTTGAATTCACGTACAAGATGATGGACCAAACAGTATAGGAATTGGGGTGGGGAGGACGTACATTTGGAATTAAAACGGCCACATTCTTCCAGAGCTTAAAAATCCCTGAAAGGCCTGACCCTGTTCTGAAACAGATCTTGCAAGGGTTTTAGGCAGGAAGTACGCCTCCATGC
Organism: Camelus ferus; assembly: GCF_009834535.1. Lineage (NCBI taxonomy): Eukaryota > Metazoa > Chordata > Mammalia > Artiodactyla > Camelidae > Camelus > Camelus ferus. Next base: position 19,211,433 of record NC_045711.1, on the reverse strand, counting down.
ACAAAACAGCTGCATATGCCACTCCCCATGGCTGTGTGGCCAGCTCACCTGCCCCATTGATCAGACCGAGTCTGATGAGCCAGGCCTGGGCAGCCCAGTGGGACATGCGGGATGGTCGGATCCCTTAGGGCCTGCCTGCGTCCTCCCCCACACTCAAGTCTAGGTAGTAAGCAGTCTAGGTGGTAGCAGGCACAGACAGTTTGACCGGCCACTCTTCTGTTGTGTCAGTGCAGATAGTGGAGGTGCTGATTTATCAGTGCCCCTCTTTGTGACTCCTTCCTTTTCCTTTTGAAGGAGTCACAGTGTCTAATTCCCTGTGGACACCAGTGAGGTGGCAGCTGGCCAGTGGCAGGGCCGCCCCGCCGAGCTCTCCCGGGGTGACCCATCATTCACAAGATGGCCTTGTCTCCCCGTGACTGACAGACTGTTGTCGGTGCCCCAGCTGTGATGGTGCTGAGAGTGTCTGGCTGTGTCATGCAGACCACCGCGGCCAGCCCCTGAACGCTCCCTCTGCCCCTCCTGCCGGTCCTGCCTGTTGGCAATTCCTTAAAGGCCCAGGATGGACTGCTTTAAATTCCACTGCAGCCTCTTCCTACCCACAGTACCCACCCCTCCCACAGAGAGAAGGGATTCCGAACCACCACAGAAATCAGGCAGAATACATGGTGTAAATGCTCTGAGAATAAAATACACGGGGCACCAGTGAGTCCCCAGACAGCCGTCAGCGGCCCCGCTGGCATGGTGCTCTGCTCTAGAGAGCGTGTTCTCTGTGCCAGGAGCCTGGAGGGGCAGGGCTGCAGTTTGTTTATTAAACAATTGATTACATTAAGCCCAACTCAGAGATGAGGAAAAATCGGTAAAGCCCCCTGTGCACCTTGCAGGCCACGTGTGAGCGAGGGTTTGCAGCCATGGAAGAAACACACCAGAAGAAGATTGAAGACCTTCAGAGGCAGCACCAGCGGGAACTGGAGAAACTGCGGGAAGAGAAGGACCGCCTCCTGGCCGAGGAGACCGCGGCCACCATCTCAGGTAGGCTCTGGGCCCGGCGGCAGGTGAACCACTCGACCCTTCCTGAGCTGAGTGTGCAGCTCCAAGTGGGGAGCAGCCTCCGCACGGCCTCCCGTGAGGGGTTAGCCTGGTCGCCCAGGAGGGCTCTTGGACGGCCTCTTGGGAAAAGTGTGGTCTCAGGAGCCCTTCGAGAGCTGGCCACCCCAGAGCCAGCATAGCTCCCTGTGGCCACCTGCACACCCCGGTGCCTGTGCGGGGCTGTCCCCAGCCCTGTCAGCCTCTCCGTGGGCGTCTCTTGGACAGACGCCTGTCACCCATGCCCACAGCGCCCAGCATGGCAGGGCCCCCGTGGCTTCTCCCTGGCGAGGAGCCTGCGTCCCTCCCTCGGGGCTGCTCCACAGTGGCTTGTGGGTTTAGTCCCAAGAAAGGAAAAAGGCCAACCTGAAAGCCTGCTTGTTTATTTATAAACTCATACTTGAATTTTATGGACTTTAATTTCATCAGTTTGGTTTTTTCACATCCAAAAAAAACACCTGCATCCCTTTTGCGGGGAGTGCCCTGGGAATCCTCCCGGCCTAAACAGTGATGGACTGCGCACTACCTTCCTGTCAGTCTTCCCCTCAAGCCCCGGTGCTGACAGCTGTGTCCCGTCCACAGCCATTGAAGCCATGAAGAATGCCCACCGAGAGGAGCTGGAGCGGGAGCTGGAGAAGAGCCAACGGTCCCGGGTCAGCAGCGTCAGCTCGGACGTCGAGGCCCTGCGGCGGCAGTACCTGTGAGTTGGCGGCCCGCCACAGCGGGCCCGAGCACTGCACTCTCCTGCTCATGCAGGCAGGCAGAGGCCAACCACTAAAAGCCAGAGAATAAGAAGCAGCAAAGGAAATTTTATAAGTACTGTCCATTCTTGACTGATGTCAGCGGCCACCCCTGGAATGTCGCCATCAGCTGCTGCAGCTCATGAGGAGGGCACGGGCCTCGTGTGTGCGCTGTGGCTCCGGGCCATGCCTGGCGGTAGCGGCCGCAGTTGCTCCGTTTTTCAGAAAGCACGTGCACTGAGGGCCCTCGTGCAGCCAGGAGAGTGGAGAGCAGGTTCCAGCGTGGCCACCCTCGAGGTTTTCCCTCCATGGAATCTGCGCCACAGGGAGCCCTTGGACTGGCTGCTGCCAGGCCCTGCTGAGCCAGCATCTCTGGGGGTCCACAGCCTCGCAGAATCAGGGTCTCACGTTCCCAGCTCCTGTTTGGTGTGGTCAGGGCCCAGGAGGGCTGAAGGGGTGACAGGTGTGCAGGGCCTGGACGACTTGCCCTGAGGCACTCACTCTGGGTTCCCCGGTAGGAGTAACAGCCCTTCTCAAGGAGTCCAGGGTGGCCGAGAACAACGTAAGGTTTTGATTTTCCAAACATGGGCAGAGTCTGGTACTGGGCTGTCAGACCCATAGGCCCCACACTTAGTGCCGAGGACAGACTGCAAGTCCAGCTTCTCCCTGAAACAGCACTTGCTTTGGCGCGTGTGTGCGTGAGGCCTCTCCTGACCCCAGGGGAAGGTTTTGTCTGTGGGACGATTAAACTTCTTGAGAGAGGCCCCTATTCAGCTGAGCATGCGCTCGCAAAGACAACAAACCTTAGGCTGCTGAGCCTCTTAGAGGCCTGGGCCCTGGGTGAGGGCAGGGGAGTGAGCGCTGCCCTCTCCCCAGGGAGGAGCTGCAGTCGGTGCAGCGCGAGCTAGAGGTCCTCTCCGAGCAGTACTCCCAGAAGTGCCTGGAGAATGCCCACCTGGCCCAGGCGCTGGAGGCCGAACGGCAGGCCTTGCGGCAGTGCCAGCGCGAGAACCAGGAGCTCAACGCTCACAATCAGGTGAGGCTGTGGCCGGGCCAGCTGGGGTGGAGCCAGGCCTCCTTCGAGGTCACCCCTGGAACCCGGGCTGCGGAGGGTCCCCTAGTCTGCAGGCATCTCCCCAGTGTCTGATGTCATCCCTTGTGACAGGGGCCGTTCCTACGTGAGCCAGCTGCTGCCCTTTGGGGGCACTTGGCTCCAGCCCTTCTGGAGACCCTGGGAGTCTTTCTCTTACATCGCATCTCTGAACTTCTCCTCCATTGCTGCTGGGTGGGGTCAGCCCATCTCCCGTCTCCAGGCTGGGACTGTGTTTAAAAACTTCCCAGTCTAGAGCATATACTGCTCACATTAGTTTTTATCCGATTATTCTCTTAAAATTTACCTGCTCCTTAGAAAACTGGGGTAACATTTTAAATCCTGGCGAATGGAACAGCTAGAGGCAGGTTCAGTTTGAGAGAAGCTGCTCCTTGGGCACAAGATGGGACCACTGTCCACACAACCCACCCACTCATCCTCCCCGGGCCTCAAGGAGCCAGGCGTGTTGGCCTGGCCTGGCTGCAGGCCTCTGGGCTCACGGCTGCCCGTGTGGGGGCCTCCGGCAGGACTGGCTCCCCTTGGTCACTGCAGTGGCCTGAGTTGACCACTGTCAGTTGGAAAGAAGGTCCAAGAAGTGAGTGGTGATTGTGGCAGGAGGCCCCTGTCCTGCTCAAAGTGGACAGACCAACCGTTATGGTCAAAGAAAGTATTAAGGATCGTGGAAGCCCACATATACAAGTCTGTAAAAACTTGGAGCCTATGTAAATGGCTTTTGCAAAGACGCACAGCCTGGCATTTAAATCCAAGCTGCCACTGTGCATCCTGTGCTGGTGCACAACCCCGGCCCCATCCCTGTTTGGTTATGTTGCTGCCCCCAGGAGCTGAACAACCGTCTGGCTGCAGAGATCTCACGGTTACGGACGCTGCTGACTGGGGACGCCGGTAGCGAGGCCGCTGGCTCGCCCCTCACGCAGGGCAAGGACGCCTACGAGTTAGAGGTACCGCTCAGACCTGCACGTGGGGACAGCACTGCAGGGACAAGACTCGGCCAGTGGGAGGGGAGGAACGGAAAAGTCCGGATCACACCAGGACAGCGGTGTGGGGCCCTTTAACCCCGTTCTTACTCACCTGCCTTTCTTCCACTTCTCCCCGCCGACAAACTGACTGCCTGAGATGAAACATTCAGGAACTATCCAAACACTGCAGCTGCTCGCAATCCCGTGGTGCCCTGTTAACTTAGGATCTGGGAGGTCTGTTTTAAGTCAGGATGGTTGGTTTTTCTGTGTCCATAAAGTGTCCTTTTATAAAAGCACTTAGATTTCTCCCCATTTAGTTAAAATTCCGTCATGAAAATACCGCATCCCACCTAAATGATGTGGGAGAGGCTGAGCTGAGGCCTCAGCAAGACACCTCCAGCCTGAGGAGGCGGGGTCTCGGGTCCAGGAGGGCTCGCAGCGGTTTCTCTCCTGTCCTCTTTGTGCGGGGTCTGCACTGTGGGCGGCGGCGGCGGTCGGGTGGCCGGCCCTCCTGGCTGTGTGCTGGTGAGGCTGGGAAGGAAGCTACCAGCTCGCTGGCGTGGAGGGGAGCTCTCTGTGTGCCTGTCTTTGCCTCCCAGCTCTGGAAGTCCCTCTGTTCCTGGCTTCTCTCATTCTAGGTATTACTGCGGGTCAAGGAGTCAGAAATACAGTACCTGAAACAGGAGATCAGCTCCCTCAAGGATGAGCTGCAGACGGCGTTGCGGGTAACGGCACAGCCCCGTAGGGGGCTGGAGGGTGGGTCCCGGCGTCCCTGTTAGCGCGGGCTGGCAGGCTTTCCCCAAGAAGGTGGTTTCAAAACCGAGTTCTAAGAGGACGCCAGCCTGCAGGCAGGTGCAGTGAGAATGAGGAGCCCACTGCCTCGCGGCCCGTGTGCCAAGGTGGGGCGGTGACACCCAAGAAGGCTGTCCGGGAAGTACATTCCGTCAGGCCTGCCAGTCTCCTGCAAGCGCTCTTACAGTCAGGGAGAAGTCCCAGGAGGCCGTTCGGTGCCTTAGGGAGACCCAGAACAGAGAGAGGTCTTCCCAGCTGAAGCCACAGAGAGGTGCTTAGGGGTCAGGACAGCCGCAGCCTGGCCGGCAGCCGGGGCCCTGCTGTGCCTGGTTCAGACGGAGACTCTCAGCTTTGCCTGTTTTACTTCGGGTCCGGTTTCACCTCTGGAAGCTCAGGGCCGACCTGCCTTCTCTGCTCTAAGGCAGTCCCAGTCTTCCCGCAGCAGCGCCCCGGCTCCAGGAAGTGGGCCACAAGGCCAGGCTGGAACCGCGCTTTGCTCTGTCCTTGTTCCCCAAGGACAAGAAGTACGCCAGCGACAAGTATAAAGACATCTACACGGAGCTGAGCATTGTGAGGGCGAAGGCCGACTGTGACATCAGCAGGCTGAAGGAGCAGCTGAAAGCAGCCACAGAAGCGCTAGGGGACCGGTCCCCGGAGAGCACCCCCGTGTCGGGATACGGTGCGTCCACAGGCCTGCACCCATCCGGTCAGAGGGCTGCGGGCAGTCGGGCCAAGCAGAGGGATCCTTCTGTGTGTCCACACCCACTACCTTGTGGGACGACCAAGGGCGGCTTGGGGCCCCTCCCCCTGCTCCTTCCAGACCTGAGGCGGGTCAGGCCCTGATGCCTGGGGAGACCACACCATGGTGTGTCCATGGTGACACCAGGCATGTTTCCCGAGTTCTTGAAGAACTCACTCATTTTCTGGCAGCAGCTCTCACTGGTTGCTTGATCCTGGGGTTTTACCACCAAATCTGCAAAAGGCCGTGGGAGCAGGGAAGTGGGGCCGCTGCCACTGAAAAGATGTTACAGGTATCCACAGACCCCAGCTTCTCTCTCTCCACTGGCAAGGATCCCTGGTCATGGCAGTCCTGATAGACGGAGGGGAGAAAGAAAGGGTGGCGTGTTAGGTCTCCCCAGAAGCTGCTGGGTGACGAGCAGCAAGAGTCAGAATCAGAGCAGACTCAATGTCAGGTTAACTGAACGGTAACAGGGCTGCTTCCAAGGAGAAGCCTGGGGGTCAGGGGGAGGCATCTTTTCTGTGACCTGCTGGTTCCCTCTGAACGGACGGTGTGCAGAACCCGCACCCAGTGACATTCTGTGCCTCGCACAGGACACAGGGAGGGTCGTCTGGTCTGTGGCATCGTCACACACAGAAAAAATACCAATCTCTTCCGTGGGGCACATAGAACAGCACTGGGTCTGCTTGTTCCCTCAGATATAATGAAATCTAAAAGCAACCCTGATTTCTTGAAGAAAGACAGATCCTGTGTCAGCCGGCAACTCAGAAGCATCAGGTCCAAGGTGAGTCTGGGGTCCCTGCATGTGTGGAGCCCACCATGGGCTGCAGTGGGGAGACCCAGGGTTCCAGAACTGGCCCTCTGCGCTTACGCTGCCGGGCTGGCTCCAGTGGCATCAGGTTGAGTGTGTCCTTGGCGCCGCACTGGGATCGTCTCCTGGCGGCAGTGGGGGCTGGCGCCCTGCTGTCTGTGCCGCTTCTCATGCACCCCTCCCCCAACCACATGTCCTCTCCACAGCGTGTGACCCCGCGTGCCCTCCGAGGGAAGGATGGGCGGAGGGCGGGGTGGCCAGCATGTTGCACTTAGCATTTATGTGTGTGTGTCTTCTTTTCTGCCCTTTCCTCCGACAGTCCGTTATTGAGCAGGTCTCATGGGATAACTGAAACGCCCGCTGCCAGGTCCCCTGTCGTGTAGGTAAACCACCTCTCACCACCCACCCGCCCGCCCACCGCCCTCAAGGGGGCAGCCACCTGCATGTACAGCGCACACCTCCTAGCAAGCTCCCTGTTATGTGGTTACTTCATGCCTCCTGCTCCAGCCGGCACATCACAGTCCAAGTGAAGTTCCTTAACCCGTTCTGGGGAGTGAGCTGCACTGTAACCTCTTAACAGACTTGACCCCTTGCAGGGGGGAGCGCCCCTCCCAGCTTGGTGGGCTGCCCACGGAGCCGGCATCAGGGGGAGCGTGGCCTGTGAGCAGCTCTCAGCCCGTCACCTGCATGGCGAATGGTGCGCTCACGCTCTCAGGGACACCGTTGCCCTCCATCGAGGGGTGGACTTGACAGAGCCCCCCCACCACTGAAGGAACCCCTCCACCCCACCCCCAGTTAACAGGCCAAGGAGGGTGAGCCCAGGGACTCAGGGAGCTCACCCTTGTGGACAGGGCTTGGGGGCCAGGCTCAGCAGAGCCCAGTGCCTGCGAGTGACAGGGCTGAGCCCTCACCAGCCCCGGGGACACCGGGGCCGCTGAAGGCAGTGCCACTGACGGGGCAGAGACCCAAGTGCTGGCTGCATGACACCAGCCTGTGTGAAGGTGGACCGGGACGCTCTGGGTGCCCCAGTCACTGCCTCGAGTGTGTGCACAGCTTGGCCCACGTGGTCTCGCTAACTCGCCAGAGAGCAGGCGGAGCAGCGGGAGGGGCACCGGGGGCAGGCTGTGCGCACCCACAGAAGGGCTTGCTTTAGGGATGGCCTAGAAAACCCAGATAGTTTTAACTTGGACAGCTTGATTGCCCTATTTTCTTACTTTGCCGAGTCACTTATCACCAAACATGGTTCAGGCTTGCTGAAAACTTAGTTTGGGTTTTTTCTTTAAGCATGAAAAATGTTCTGTTTAGCAAAGTGAAAACCTGTTCTCTGGCTTACAGTTTTCTTGCTGAAGAGTTCCTTCCTGTTTGGGGCTGAACTGCAGCTGCTGTAAGCGCCCTGTGAGGGCCTTGGGCTGCTGTCGGCGCCCGCAGAAGGGAGACACCAGCGCTTCTGCTGGGGCCTCGCAGGGAAGCCTTGCTCCAGCCCGCCTGCCCTGGGGACAGCTGTGTAGGGGAATCAGAGGAAAGGCCTTTGGACTCTGGACAAAGGGCCAGAAAGTCAGGGAGAGGACTTTTGCAGTGAGGGGGGTTGGGAAGGCCTTTTACGTCGCCGGGAAATGGACAGTGAAAGCGTCAGGCACCCCGAAGACGTCCGCCAGGGGCTCTCGGCGAGGCCCAGGAGCAGGGCTTCACAAAGCAGCGTTTGAGCCTGCGTTTGGCTTAGCAAGCTTCCAGTGTAAGGAGGGTCTTGGCTGTGAGCCCTGCTGGCCTGGGGAGAAAGGTGGGGCCCGGACGGTCATCGCCAGGGCCACGGCCACAGTGCTGGCCGGGCCTGTAGCATGCTGTCAGTAAGCGCTCGCTAGGGGTCTTTGCCACCCTTTTTCCTGGTCGTATTTGGAAACCCCCTCCTCTCCCTCATGGGGAGGCGGGAATGAAGCTGCTCAGAAACAGCCTTCTGTGCTTTTTGATACGGGATCGGATGTGTGTGGTTTCTGTCTTCCGTGTGTGTCGTGTCTGGTGGGCCGCCACCCTCACAAGGCGGAGGGCTCAGCCCCACCAGGTCAGCCTGAAAGCAGTGTGGCTCCCGGGAGCCCTGCTCTGGGCGTGGGTCAGGGTGTGGGGTGTGCAGCCCAGGGCTGCCTGAGCACAGCTGGGACTCGTCAAGGGTGCAGGATGGTGCCGGTGGGAGGACCTCTGTCCCTTGGGTCTCAGGGTGGCGCTTTGGGTTTGCTGCCATCATGAGGGGAAGACTGCGGCTAGAGCAGAGCGGTGTGACAAGTGGCAGGGCCTCCAGGCCACAGCCGCACATGGGCCCACCCCCTGTGCTTAATGAAAGTTCGGGGTCTGACTGGGACATAGATTTGTCCCCATCCTCCAACCCACTCAGTGGCGACTCTCGTTAAGAAAACACAGGCAGAGCTGTTCCAGGTGAGGCTAGGGGCACCGGGGGATGCGGGTGCCGCAGACGTCCGCACGGAAGGAAGCCTGAGCCGCTCTGGGCCCTGCGTTCGTCTAGCTGTACTGCGCTTCTTAGCTGGGAGTGGTGGGGCCCCTGGGGCCGTGCACCGAGCTGATGCCCCTTTTCTCAGCCAGAGGTGACATCAAAACAGCCCGCAGGAGTGCAGCAGAAAGTGCTGTGTCCCCGTCAGGGAGGTGCCGTTCACCTCAGGACACCCAGACTTCAGCTTGGCCGGGCCCCACGCAGACAGGGGCTGGTTTCCATGGGTGTCCCCAGACTGCAGCTGCCGTGCACCCAGCAGAGTTTCCAACCAGGATACAGCCAGGCCAGGAGGGAGACCAGTCCCGTCCGCCACATCCTGGGAGCTGGGGCCTCCCGGAACCAGAGGACAAGGACACGGGGCGGTTTTCTTGTCCCAGGCAGGGTCTTCTCTCCTGGCTGAATCGGCCTGATCCCTGCTTGTCTAGAGAGCCCTGCGTTCAGAGCTCAGCTTCTCACACACGTCCTATTTCCCATCCGGATGACATGGCCACCTCTCAGGGCGCCCCTCTCAGCGTGCCCCGCTGACTCCCCAGTAGCGCCCTTGTCCACCGGGGCTGCGGGCTAATGCCTGTCTGTTTCCCCACCAGAGTCTGAAAGAAGGCCTGACGGTGCAAGATCGTCTGAAGCTCTTTGAGTCCAGGGACTTGGAGCAAGACTAGCCATTCCACTCGACCTGACCCACCCTGGCCGGCGGCAGCACCCGGCCGCTGCCCGCCTGCACCGTCTCGCTCACTGTCGTCCTCGTGGTGGTCGTTGTCCTCGTGAACCATGGGTCCGGGTGCAGAGAGAGACTGGCTGGGCTGTCCGCCGCTACCCGCGCTCCGTCAGCGCCCTCCCCGCCGCCGCCCTCACTGTCAGTATTAAGGCCCAGCAGCCTGTCGATAAGCTAGCTCTGTCTCGCCGGGTGCACGTGGGGCCGGGCCCGGCAGGTCACGTGGGGCAAGGACAAGCCGCCGGGTCCGGCACTGAGAGCTCACTAGGCCGCAGGGGCAGGAGGGAGCTGGCCGAGAGCCATGGCTTATGGCCTGGACTTACCACCTTTGGGCTCGGGAGGACAGCATTTTGTATTTGTTCCACTAACGCAGCTTAGAACCACACCCCAGATAATCGTGGTAAACCCGTCACAACCTGAAAAATGTTGAAAGCAGCCATTCCTACTTTTGTTCGTTTTTTATTAAATCTTGCACAAAACCCAGCCCCTCGCGTGCCTTCCTACACTGGCTTCGGTCTCGGTCACCAGTGACCCGGTCTCGGCGCAGCTGGAGACTGTGGACCTGCAGCCGGGCTTTCGGGCTGTGATCACAGGTGGCGGTGAGTCCCCCAGAGTCATCCAGGGGGAAGACTGTCTGTCTCCTCAGTTTTCTGAAAAGAGGTCTCCATTTGTTTCCGAGAAGGTTGACAGGAAACCCCACGTTAGGTCAAGAAGGTTGGAGGACGTCGAGAAGCAGACGAAAACTGGCCAGTGACTCGTCCTCCCAGACTCCGTCCACCTGTGCTCTGGAGGCTCTTGCAGCGCTTAGAGCCGGGGATAGGCCTGTCGGCTTGCTTTCTTAATGGTCCAAGTAACACCTTTTTAACTGCCCCTAACACCCCAAAGTGCTTCTTGAGAAGCTCTCTTAAACTGGGGTTTCAGTTATAACCCCACGAAAACTGCTAGTCTGGGGGGGGGGTGTCTAAACACACGGGCCAGGCGGGGCCTGATCTACAGCCTTGAAGCCAGGGGGACGCTCGGAGGAAGTCACTCTGGCCTCGCCTGCTGATCAGCTCCTTGGTTTTTGCTGGGAGCCTTCACTCTGGGTGAATGAACGCCTGAGTTAGCACGAGGGTCTTGGTGCGTGGATGCTTTGAGGGTGAACATGCAGAAATCATTTGCTCGGTTTCTAGATTAAGTTAAGGAACAGGGTCGTTTGGGGAAAGTCCTGGAGGGCAAGACAGAGGCCCTGCATGTGTTAAGACTCCTCCTACCGCCTTCCTCTGGGGAAGCCTGCGTCTCCGCTCGCACTGAGCGTTCCAGTCCATGAGCTTTTAAGGGTCTTAAACCACAGCCGTGGCTCCTCTGCGGCTCTTCCATGTTTTCAGAAGGAAGAGGCTGTTGGCGCTGCCTCTCGGCTCTCGTCAGACACGCCCGCGCCTGCGCTGGAGACTGGCATCGTTCCGGTTGAGGGAGGACTGTGGCCTTTGGTGTCTTGCTCAGAACGGGAGTTCCCCTGGGGTCAGCGCAGCCCCCAGGATGGTCGGGGGCAGAGGGGGGCTCACGCCTTTGGAGCACGCGCCCCGTCACCAGGTTTCTGTTGTGGCTGCCTCTGGGGGCCCTCCCAGAAGGGCAGGGTCTGCGTGCCCCAGGGAGGGCTGTGTTCATGTGGTCAGCTCTTCCCAGTGGTAAATGTCTGCTATGGCCCTTGTGACCTGCTGGCACCTGCAGGTGAGTCATGCCACACATGCCCATGGGAAAACTGAACAGTGTGACGTCATTTGACAGCTTTGTGAGCACCTGCGTGGTTCACTGTGCACGTGGCCACCGGCGCCGGGCAGGTGTGAAGCCGGCACTTGGGCAGTGCCAGCTGCGGGGTGACGTGCAGAGAGGTGGCAGACGGGACTTGGCTGCTGGAGGTCGATGCTTGTGCTCAGAGGCAGCAGGATGAGTGAAACTTTGTGGGTGAAGCGGGGGCTGTGCTGGGGGACCAGGTGGTCTGTCAGGGCCCACAGCTCCCTGTCTCGAGTCCAGCTGTTGCAATGGAGACTGCGGGCAGACCCGCCTCCAGCCAGTTCAGTGGCATCTGTCATTCGTGGTGTCGGGACCCAAGCACTGGCTCCCTGACCCCGTAGCTAGGCATGAGGCCTCACACCGCCAGGCTTGGGAAGAAGGGAATTGAGGTTTTTAAAGAAGCAGAACTGTGACCCTCAGGGTCTGCCCGAAAGGGGCTCTGATGAGGCCAGGGGACACAGTGGATGGTGTAAGGTGTCTTTACAGGGGCCCACTGAACGCATTTGTGCTGTCAGAGGGAGGTGAGTCCCCTTCTGGCCTGCTGCCTGCAGGGCCCTGTCCAGGCCGGCTTCTAGGCTTGTCCACCTGCCTCACCCTGCGGGGCCCCCCAGCTCTGGCCAGTGGAACCCTGTGGGCAGGCGCCCCCACCTAAGCTCCCGCTGGCCACATCCGCACAGGGCGGTCCCTCCTCCCCAGCGCCATGGGGGGTGGTCTTCACGGCTCACCGCGCGCCAGATTTCTCCCTGCTGCTCACGCATGAGGTCTGAGCCCTTAGCTGGGGCTCAGAGCTGTTCTCAGAGTGAAAAGAATGCCACTCCCTGAACATGAGTTGGCTCTTTATTGTCCTGAGGAAGCTTGGGAGTTAACTTTCCTTTGTAGACGCAACTTCAAAAAGCAAAAAACAGGACGCTAGCCCTTTATCACCTAGAAAGGGGAGAAAATTTAAGTACTGCCAAATACAAAGGACAGGGAACTGTGTCGTATTATACTTAAAAGGAATTAAGTACTAAAGTTTGGCAGGCTGATTGGAAGCCTCAGCCACTCAGGACATCTTGCGCCCAGGAGCCCTGGACAGCGGAGCTGGGACCTGCTTCATACGCGGATTCCAGCTGCTGCCCTCGGGTTTCTCCGCCCATGGAGACTGATGAGCGCTTCTCTGCCCTTCAGGAAGGGACTTGGCAGACTGCTGCCGGAAACTGGCTTAAGGCATTTATTTGCGCACCAGTTCCCCACCTGTCCCACCTTTCTTCTCTCTGCACCCTCCCTGAGAGGGGACCACTGGGCAGCTCAGCAAACACTGAGACTCAGAAAACAGGGAAGCCGGCATCCACCCCGCCGACCAGCCATCCCCGGCAGGTGAAGGCGTGAGCGCAGGCGCCAGACCCTGGCGTCCAGGAAAGGTCTCTTCGCTCGCCAGAGGTCAGGTCAAAGGTTAAGTCCTTCCCCTCTCCCATCGCCCAGTGCAGGGTGCCTGGGATGCCCACTCGCTCTCAGGAGGCACAGCCATACCGCTGAGCAGTTTTGTACCTTTTTACACATGTACACTTTTGGCAAAGCCATACTTTCCAGAGCTGAAAACTCAAATGAGACTCAGCTTGAAGTGAGGGCTCACGAAACCCTTTGCTCGGGGTTCGCTGCTGGGAAGACAGGATGGAGCCTGTGTGGAGTCCCGGCCCCACTCTGTTCCTTGGAGAACAGTTTCTCTGTGCATGAAACCAGCTGCTGCAGCTCCGGTCTCTTCCCTCCCGCGCCCTCCGACCCCTCAGCACCACAGTCCGCCGCGTGGCACTCAGAGTGGGTGGCCCAAGTGTCCCTTGGAAGTTACTGCAGGGATTCTGTGACAGTTTGTGTGGTTGTGTTTCTTCTTAATCTTACAAAAGCCTCTCTTTTTAAGACAGAACAGCTTTGGGTACAACACTGAGCGCCACCCACTGTTACGAGGAAATGTTCTTAATGCCTGCTGTATCTTATTTTAAAGTTTTGGTCATTGAACAGGTGGTTTTGTTTTTCCCCGAAAGAACTTAGTGGTGCTTGTGCCTCATTCCTGGTAGAGCCTTGCAGAGTCTGGAGGAGAGTCAGGAGAAGGTGGGAGTGACACCTGCCCAGACCCTTGGCTCAGTACTTAAGACGCACAGGGAGACAGGGCATCGGGTCTAAATCACTCACTGGTGAGCACTTGCCGGTGGGGCTGTTTTGTGTGACGGCACGGAGGTCACAGAACTTGTAAGGCTGTGATTCTACGATGTGTCTGTCAGCCTGCTCAGACACTGGAGCCCTGAGCAGCCCGTCCTGTGGGTGACCGGGGAGGGAGGTCCAGCCTCACCGGCCCTGACTTCACACCGAGCAGCCGTCGGACACGCGTCTCCACGCCGCCCCCCCGAACCCCCACACAGTAGTTGTCACTTACTTGTTTCGTTTTGTAGAAAGCTCTGAACAGTCTACAAAGGGCACTAAATTCTTTACCGTGTTATGTTCATATCACAAAAGCAAATAAAATGGATTTTAGGGTTTACCTTTAGTATTAACTTATCTCCTGACTTACTGTTAGGATTCAAAACCAGTTAAGTGATGCGAGTTAACTCCTGTGGTTTTCCTAAGTGATGTTTGTAAAATGTGAAGTCTCTAAGTGGCTCCTGCACAGTCACACTCCTTCGTGGATCTTCTCACAAGTGTACTCCTCTGTCAGGACAAAAGCTGACCACACCCAGCTGCTGAGGGGCGCAGGGTGGTGCACAGGCAGCTGTCTGTCACCAGCTGGCGCTGCCGCCGCTGCCTGGGGGCGAGGCCACAGCGAGGCCCCAAGAAGAGCCTGGGCAGCGGCTGCTCTGGACAGTTCACGACTTCCGTGGTTTAGTTTGAAGCATTTTTTTCCAACAAAGCTTCTGATCGACTGTCTGCTACAAGTGAAGTGTTACTTCGTCAAATATTTATTCCCTGTGTGACGCGCGGGATTCCCACGGGTGTAGCTCACTGTTTCCGTTTTGTAAATACTACCTAACTTCGCATAAGCAGCATCATAATAAACTATTTTTGCACCACACTCTACTCGCTGTGAATGAGGTTCTGTTTAATGGAAAGACATGCAAAATAAGCATTTAGGTCAAAAGTCAGAAAACTGGTCGGGATCCTAGAGATTTATACTTGGGTTTTTGTTTGTTTTTACTTTTCTAATCTGCTTTTTAAGTTTTGGATTTGTCGTCAGCATTTTAAAATCAGGAGATTTCACATGTTCACACACAACAGAATAGACAAACTTCTACATCCAGAGTCTAACCAAGGGACACTGGCTCAGTTACAGAGACGTTCAGAGGCCAAGGTGACAGTAAGAAACACCCAGGAGAAGAGGGTCATAATGCTCGCAGACCTGCCCCTCTGTTAACACACTTACAGTAGTTCTGCTGTTTGTTAAAAAGACAATTCATCTTTCATCACGACCCGGTGCGCACACGCTCCAGCCGCAACCCAGGCTCTCCCAGAGCAGCGCACGCTCACTGGGACACACTCTGATGTCTCCATTCGTTGTTCTAAAGTTCTGGTTGTGACCCACTGAGTAAGTGTAAAATGATAAACTGCATTTTTTTTTTCAATGTTGTCACAACCTTTGGAATAAAATACCGTGAGAATGACTGGGAGTCCAAACTTTTTCGATAAACACAAAGAAGTTAAGGTCTGACTGACTCTACCTGTTGGAAATCAGTGTGTGGAATCTAAAAGCAAACGCAGTGAACACACTCATCGGTGTGAGACTGAAAGCTCCCCCACCGCCCCCAAGATCAGGAGCACGACAAGGACATCTCAGCAAATCTATTCAACACTGTACCAGAGACTTAGGGAGGAAGAGCGGGGCCCCCGGGGGGAAGAGGCAGTACCGCCTCTTGTGCAGAAGGCACGCTGTGGCACACGGGAGACCCAGGAACCCACCTCAGCCAACTAACTAAAACCTGCTAAAGCCAGGCTTGCAGGGTACAAGAGTCATGTAACTGAACTCCTCTACACTAGTAACAAACAATCTGACACAAATACATTTTTTAAAAGAATAAGACTCACCCACTGAAAAACTACCAAATATTATTTAAAGAAAGAAGATTTAAGTAAATGGAAAGGAATGCCCATTTACGGATTGGAAGATGTAACAGTGTTAGAACAGCAATATTTTCCAATTTGATCTACAGATTCAAGATAGTCTCTATCCAAATCCCAGCTGCTTTTGCACAAGTTCATCAGCTGATCCTAAGATTTAGATGGAAATGTGCAGGAACCCAGAGCAGCCAGAGCAAAGCTGGAAAAGAAAGGCAAAGACAGAGGACTCGTGCTGCTGGGCTTCAGAACACACCAGAGCTCCAGCCATCGAGCCACTGTGGCACCGCTGGGGACCCAGAGGGCAGTGGGGCAGTGCTGAGCCCAGGGTGTCGGGCCAGTCGGCAGGGAAAAGTAATCTCTTCAACAGCGCTGGGACCGCTAGCTACCCACGCACAAAAGAATGAAGTGAGGGCTGGGGGCCGTTACATCATGTACCAGAGTTAACACGGCTCACAGACCTGAACACAACAGCTAAGGATGTAAGACTCCTAGAAAAAACTTTGGGGCAGGCCTTTGTGAGCTTGGGCTGGACAAAGGTTGCCTAGTTAAGACACCAAAGCTCACACAGCTGAAGTGAAAGCAGGTAAACTGAACTGTATCGAAGTTAGTAACACAGGCTACAAGCAGCACCATCTCGAGAGTGAAGACTCCGCAGAGAACTGGAGAAAATGTTCGCAAACCGTGTTTCTGACACGGAACTTCCATCCACACACACAAAGCACTCGTAACAGTGAAAAGGCAACCCAGCGAAACGACGGGTAAAGGTTAGAACAGACATTTCTCTAAAGACAGTATGTAAACAACCAGTGAGCACGTGAAAAAGTGCCAGTATCGTTAGTCACCAGGAAGACACGAGACAAGCCCGCAGCGAGGTGGCACCTCTCACCCAGCAGGCTGGCCGGCACTACGGCCGGGCAGGCACCGAGGGAGGGTCAGGATGGCGAGTGGTGGGCCCACGAGCTCGCCTCCCCGCGGACACAAGAAAACCACAACTGGCTGCTGGACAACCACCGAACAAAGACTGGAACCTAGCAAAGACGACCTTCTGCAACCGGAAGCACAAAGGGAACCACAGCAGGACGGCAGGAGGGGCGTGCTCGCGATGTAGTTGGGCCCTGTACCCCCCGGGGTGGGCGACCCACACGCTGACAGACAGTTAAGTCGCAGAGGCCCCCCACGTCAGGCTCCCCAGCCCGGGTTCTGGCACTGGGGGGAGGAGGAGTCCCCAGGACATCTGGTTGTGAAGGCCAGGGGGGCTTGGCTCCAGGAGCCCCACAGGACTAGAGGAGACAGAAACTTAACTCACTTGGGAAGCATACACACACTCTTGCGTGCACCAGGGCCAAGGGCAGAGGCAGTGATTTCATAGGAACCTGAGCCAGGCCTGCCTGCTGGATTTGGAGGGTCTCCTGGGGACTGGGGGACGGCTGCGGCTCACTCAGGGGACACAGAAGCTGGTGGTGGACATTCTGGGGGTGTTCATCTTCATGAGCTTTCCTGGAGGCTGGCGTATTGATTGGGTCATCAGCACCAAGACCCAGCCCCACCCATCAGCCTGTAGGGAGGCTTCAGGCCAAACATACTGGGTGGGAGCACAGCCCCATCCGTCAGCAAACCTCCTGAGCCACAAAGGCCTCTAGACACGGCCTTGCCCACCAGAGGTCCAGGGCCAAGCCTCACCCAGGGGTGGGCAGGCCCCGGCTCCTCCTGCCAGGAAACCTGCATAAGCCTCTAGTCCAGCCTCACCCACCAGGGGGCAGGTACCAGAAATAAGAAAACACCAACCCACAAACGCAGGCCAGACTCTACATTAGGACCTGCTGGACCCTGGCCCTTGGGTGACAAGAGAGGAGTGCACTGCTGGGACACACAGGACGTCTCCCACACAGGGCCACCTCTCCAAGGTCGAGAAACGTAACTGACCTACCTAAAAGTACAAATAGAAAGACAGGCAATATGAGGCCAAGGCACAAGATAAAGTCCCAGAAGAAGAGAGAAGTGACGAGGAGACAGGCAGTTTATCTGAGAAAGAGTTTAAAGTAATGATGGTGAAGAGGAGTACAGAGAAGTTTTTAGCAGAGTTGGAAAATGTAAAGAACACCCAAACAGAGCTGAAGAATAAAATCACTGAAATGAATAACACACTAGACGGAACCAAGAATAGCCTACATGAGGCAGAAGAATGGATCAGTGAGCTACAGGGCAGATTAGTGGAAATCACTACTGCAGAACAGAAACGGAAAAAAAAAGAATGAAAAGGAATGAGGATAGTTTACGAGCACTTTGGGACAACATGAAGCGCTCTAATATTCGCATTAGAGGGGTCCCAGAAAGAGGAGAGAGAGAGGACCTGAGAAAATTTTTGGGAGAATCACCGAACACTTCCCCAACGTGGGAAAGGAAACAGTCACCCAAGTCCTGGAAGTGCACAGAGATTTCCGCACAGAACCAGCCCAAAGGGGAGCACACCAAGGCACACAGTCATCAAACTGACAGCCATTATGGATAAAGAGAAATGTTAAAACTAGCAGGAGAAAAGCAACAAATAACACACAAGGGAGCTCCCAGAAGGCTATCGGCTGACTTTTCAGGAGAAACTCTACAGGCCAGAAGGGAGCAGCACAACATACTTAAAGCGATAAAGGGGAAAAGACTTACAGCCAAGAACACTCTGTCCGGCAAGGCTCTCGCTCAGACTTGATGGAGAAATCAAAAGCTTCACAGATAAACAAAAGCTAAAAGATTTCAGCACCGCCAAGCCAGCTTTACAACAAATGTTACAGGACCTTCTCTAGGCATCAAACTGTAAGAAAAGAGGAGAAAGGAGGGGAGGGGGGAAAGACCTACGAAAGATCGCTTTGGCTGCTCGGGGTCTTTTGTGGTTCCTTGTAAATTTTGGACTTGTTTGTTCTAGTTCTGTGAGGAGTGTCGTGAGTATTTTGACGGGGGCTGCGATGGCGCTGTGGGCTGCTTTGGGCAGTGTGGCCATTTTGATAGTGTTGATTCTTCCAATCCGAGAGCACAAGGTGTCGTTCCATTTCTTTGTGTCATTTCAGTTTTCAGAGTACAGGCAACCTCCTTGGTTGAGTTTATTTCTAGGTATTCTGTTGTTTTTGATGCAATGGAAATGTTTATGCCTGTTATAAAATTCTGGGTTTTGAAGTGGGAGAAAAGTGAATGAAGGGCCGCAAATGGCAAAATACCCTTCTTTCTTACGGGTGAGTTGTGCTCTATTACACATACATGCTGCATCTTCCTTATCCATCCATTGGTGCACACTTAGGAAGCTTCCACGTCATGGCAGTTATAAATAATGTTGCTGTTAACAGGGTGTACACATCTTCTTGAATTAATTCTTGTCTTGTGGTTGGCTTTATTCCTTTGATAACTATGTAAGTTTAAAAAGCTAAAGCTCTAAACGTTCTTAGAAACAATGAACAGTGCATATATGTAAATTTAAAAATATACATGGAGTATACAGTGTATATGTTTACATGCAAGACATTGTATATGTGCAGTCAAACTAACAGTTCTACCTAGTAAAACTGAAAAATGGGGACAAGGTACTGGGAAAAGTGGACAGCTACACATAAAAGAATGAAATTAGAACATTTTCTCATACCACGTACAGAAATAAACTCAAAAGGGATTAAAGATCCAACTGTAAGACCAGAAATCATAAAACTAGTAGAAGAAAACAGGGGGGACACTCTTTGACGTAAATTGTAGCAATATATATATTTTTTAAATCTACTAAAGCAAAGGAAATAATAGCAAAATTTTTTAAATAGGACCTACTTAAAAAGTGCACAGCAAAGGAAACCATCAGCAAAACAAAAAAAGACAACCTACTAAATGGGAGAAGATATTTGTAAATGATATGACTGATAAGGGGTTAATATCCAAAATATATAAACAGCCAAAGCAGACATACAGGCAAGCAACTGGCACGTGAAAAGGTGCTCACCACTCATCGTCAGGGAAATGCAAACCAAAACCACACAGTGAGACACCACCTCGCACCTGCTGAAGTAGCTATTATCAAAAAGCACACAAGTAACAAACGTTGGTGAGGAGGTGGAGAACGGGAACCCGCAAACACCACTGCTGAGGGTGTAAACTGGTGCAGCCTCTGTGGAAAACAGCTTGGAGGTTCCTTAAGAACTAGAGTTACCATATGATCCAGCAGTCCTAATCCTGGGCATATATCCAGAAAAGACAAAAACTCTAATTTGAAAAGATACGTGGTACCCCAAAGTTCAGAGCAGCACTATTAACAGTAGCCAACATATGGAAGCAACCTAAGTGTCCAACAGGCAAGTGGATGAAGATGTGGTGTGTATATGCAATGGAATATTACTCAGCTATGAAAAAATGAAATTCTGCCATTTGTAGCGAACTGGACAGACCTAGAGAATGGTATACCTAATGAAGTAAGTCAAACAGAGGAAGACAAATATTATATGATATCATTTATATGTGGAATCTAAAAAACAGTACAAAAGCAAGCATATAACAAAACAGAAAAAGACTCACAGATACAGAGAACAAACCAGTGGCTACCAGTGGGGAAGGGAAGGGGCAAGATAAAGGCAGGCGATTAAGAGACACAAGCTGTATGTATAAACAAGCTACAAGGATATATTATACAGCACAAGAGTACAGCCAGTTCTTTATAAATAGAAAATAACCTTTAAAGGTTGTGAATCACTGTTGTGCACCTGAAACCTACATAATGTTGTATATCAACTACACCTCAATAAAAACACTAATTTTTTTAAAACTCAGTAATTCTTTGTTGGTGAGCGTGTGGAGAAAGGAACCTTCATACACTGCTGGTGCGAATGCAAACTGGTTTAGTCACTTTGGAAAACAGTCTGGCCCTTTCTCAAATGGTTAAACAGAGTCGTGTGAGCAACAAGTCCACTCCCAGGTGTACACTCAAGAGACACGAGGACACGGTCCACACCAACATCTGCATGTGAGTGTCCACAACACCATTATTTGTAACAACACCAATGTCCATTAACTGACGAACAAGCGAACAAAACGGGGTCTATCCATACAACGAATCATTACTGAGCTGTAAAAAGTGAAGTACTGACCCCTGCTGCAGCGGGGACGCCCTTGAAAACATTATGCTCAAAAGATCACATGTCGTAGGATGCCAGCTCTATGAAATACCCCATCAAGTGAGTCCACAGAGACAGGGTGAAGATGACGCTCTGCAGGCTGGCTGGGCGGCGGCCGCACAGCTCTGATCATCCACCGACCACCACTGACTCGCATACTTTAAGAGGGTGAATTGTACGGTAAGCAATTTCAGTGAAGTGTTATTTTAAAAGTTATCAGCCACTTTAAAAACATGTCATTCTCGGAAATAAGAAGCTGTCCTGCCCCTGGGACCCTGGATCAGGCATCAGGGATTCATATTCGCTGACTGGCAGGGTCAACGCCCTACTCAGCCCTAAGGTAGCCACAGAAGACAGACCGTCGCCCCTCTGCTCCCCATAAGGTTATGGGAGTAAAATCTCTTAACAGGAATGAGACGGGGGGAGGGGGCAGGGCACAGCCACTGAGGACAGGACACACTGGTCACAAGCAAGGTCGTGGAAGACTCGGCTTCCAGGGGACCCCGAGTCCCACGGTGCACCCGCAGCGCCATGACAGGGCCTAGGCTGGCCACAGAAAGTCAAAGAGTAGCTGGGGAGGAGGAGGGTGTTTCCTAGAAATCCTCACCCCTTCCCCAAAGGAGTTGGCATAATCCTCCTCCTCGTCAGCACGTGAAATTACCGAGCACACAGAACCTCACAGCTCCGTACCCTCCTGCCTTCTGGGAGGCCCGCACTGTCTGTGGAGTGTGTTTCCCTCTAAATAAACTTGCTTTCACTTACAAAAAAAAAGGTCATTGTATCATTTCATCCCGACTTTCTCCGTGCCTTTGGCAGTTAAGAGGAAACTGTTAGGGCCAAACTATTAACCCGACAACTTTTTTTTAATCACAAGGGTTCCAAGAGTCTAAAATGTTTTAAATGCAGTCGTCCCAACGTTCAGTTCACTGCACCCCTGCCCCGTAGTTGAAATGACAACCTTGAACCAACACCGCCAGGCTGATGAGCACCTGCAGGCTGCGGGGTGGGCAGTCCTGGGCTCCTAAGGAGTGAGTGCCTCCCGGGGGACTGGTCACTTCTTTCAAAGGTTCTGTTCAGGACGGAATCTCGTGGGCAAATTGCAGCTTCAGGCGACGCTCCACTAGGTCCCCCCAGCCACTGCCACCCCGCACTGAGGTCACTGCCTCGTGGGACCTCAGCCCAGTTCTGGGGGCTCCTCAGGGTGCCCACCTGTCACTGGACAAGCCCCAAGCAGATGTTAAGCAGCACAAATCCACTTCCTCAGCCAGAAGTGTTCCAAGTCAGATAAACACCGACTGCTGAGCTCATCTGTCCTCAAGGACCGGGCACCTGGAACCCACCATGGTCTCTGCTGCACTGACTGGTGTACCCCAGCCTGGGCCAGCTGCCCCTCCTCACGCCTCTCCCCGCAGAGGCTGCAACCACCTGGTCTAAATGGAAACACAACAGCTCAGCCCCTGTGCCCTCAGAGGACGTTACATTTTACTCCACGTACTCCATGTAGCTTTCAGAAAAGCGATTATCTGAACATTTTTGTTAGATTTAATTTCCCTCTGCTGCTAAATTGATGGAAATAAAAACAACATAAAGAAAATTATATTAACTAAAAATGATATGAGATGAAGTCACCTCACAACTTTGGAAACAGCCAGGTGGCCAGACATGCACACGTCACTGGGACACTGGGTGCCACACACTGTCTGAGCACTGGCCCCACAGGGCGGGCAGACAGGATGGGCTGACATCACCAAAGCAGGTGGACGCCAGGAATGGCCCTTTCACGTCTTCTCTCCATCTGAAGCTCCCATTTGGCCAACAGTTTCTAAACAGCTGTCTGTGTCCACCCCCCCCCCCCGCCCCCCGAAGTTCTGTTTAATAAAGAGGAGCCACTGTTGGAAAGAATAAAAGGCAGAGACAACACCAACGGGTCCAGAAGGACAATGTGTTTATTCAAACGTGTGGGCATCACTTGGGACACGGCTAGGGCCTCCCTTCCTCTCAGAGCATACGGGCTGCAGCACAGGCTTGTGAAAAACGAGTTTAACATAAGACCATTTCTCGTTTCCAATCCACGTGTCACACGCTACAGCTTTATTTAAATAATAAGAATTAACCATGAGTTTACTTGTCTAACAGCCTAAGTTAAAGGTAACTTTAAAAGGAGAAAAACTCGCAACAGAGTAGCCTCTGCAAGTGGCTGTGTGAGCCGGACAGGGAGGAAGAGGCCCAGGGACGCGGCCACCAGACCTGGGGACAACGGGCACCACACATACAGAGGTGACAAGATGAAACGTGCTCACGTGCTACCTAAGCCACCTCTGTGTAAAGATACAGGTTACGGAGAAAGCAACCTGGACCCTTCAAAGACAGATGGAAGATACTTGCTCTCCATTTCCTGCGAACAGAAACCTGGGCTGGAACCCAGCACAGATCTGCGACCCAGACCCTCCTCAGATGCTGGTAACTGCGATGCCCACCCTGGGCCCAAACCCCCGAAGAGCAGGGTCCCCAGGTGTCCACAGGAAGGTAGGTCCTGAACACACAACCGAGCTCCGCTGAGCGTGACAATGTTCAAAATTAAAACCATAACATGTGGGAACAGAAGCCGCTCCCGGCCGCTGCCAGTCCCGCCCCGCAGACGGCGCCCCGACAGCAGGTGGGGCCTTCAGCGTCTGTCCGACAGAGGAATCCGGACTCGGACCCGCTGGAAGCCCCCAAGGAGCGGTGACCGCAGGCTGCAGGGGGCTGTAGGGCGGCCACACTCCCGACCCAGGCCTGGAACCCAGCTGCCCCTGACACGGAGGTGCGGCCGGCCGAGGCCTGGCTCCTTTTCACGCCCCACCGCGTGGGTGACCACGACTGCACCCGCCTCCGCAGTCGGACCCACCTTGCGGCCCGAGCGGACACGCACCTGCCCCGCGTCCTGGACGCCCCGAGGGCCCCGCCCCAATGCAGAAGGACAGACGCTTCAGCGCCGACTCTTCTTCGGGAAAAAAGTGTACTTCGTAGGGTTAAACTCCTCCCAAATACGCTCAAATTCTTCCAGAAAGAGCCTCACGTACTCCTCGTCCTCCAGGATGAGCACGTTCTCCCTGTTGTTCTGAATGGCCTGAGTGGTCCAGTTGAGGGAGCCCGTGATCAACACCTTCTTGTCCACGATCGCAAACTTATGGTGCATGTAGCCCAGGTCCTGGTCGTGCCGCACCTGGATACCTGCGAACATAGGTCCTTCACTGCCGCCTGGCCTGACCCCGCCAGTGAGCGTGAGCCCCGCCCACAATCCCGCCCCTGAGCACGAGCCCCGCCCACGGCCCCACCCAAGAGCGTGAGCCCCGCCCCACAGCCCCGCCCCGAGCACAAGCCCGCCCACAGACCCTCCCCTGGGCGTGAGCCCCGCCCACGGCCCTGCCCCAAACGTGGCCCCGCCCTGAGTGTGAGCTCGGCCCCGCCCGGCTGCCCAGCCCTTGGTCTCTTTCTCCAGAGCGGACTTTCTAACACGGCTGACTGTTGCCCGGGTCCTGGGTGGTGGCCACGGGACGCTTGTTACGCCTGGACTGGTGGCAGCCGCCGAACCCAGAGCAGGAGAAGGTCCGTCCGGAGGGCCGGGGCAGCAGCGATGTGCTGGACAGGCCGACACTGCTCTCAGCGGGACTCTGCTCCTCTGGAAACACGCCTCAGGGTTCCAGCCTCGCCAGCCCCGACAAGCGTGCATCATCCTCCAAGGTTACTACTGCTCAGCGACCGGCCAGCGGCCTTAAGGGTAAAAATCATTTGCTCGGGTTTATGTGCCCCCAAGTTCTCAGTCCTGTGATAACCGTCCTGTCCGGTGGCCAAGTGGGAGTTAAGCCCCCCTGAAGCCACAGCTTCGGCCTGCCCCCACCCAAGCTCGCATCCAGCCTCTCTGACTGCTGACGCCCTAAGGGGAGCCCCCGGCCCCTCATTACTTCCACATCTGTCCACAGGACTTCCTGCCCTTCCGCACATGTGCCTCCTCACACTAGAAGGCTCTCCCTGCAGAAGAGGTTCTTTCCAAACCTGAGGTTCTACAAGTCTATAAAAGCTAAACGAACAAAACAGCTGTGCCCAAACGTAGACAGGCTTCCCCCTCAAAAGAACCCAAAGATCAGGACAACTCATCACGACCAGAAGAGCGGAAGTCCACATCTACAATATTATTACACTAAGTGCACAGCCCTGCCCGCACGAATGCGAACCGCAGCGGAGGAGTAAAGTGCGTTCCCGCCTGGATCGCCAGAGGGGGACCTGCCTTCCGGGCCAGCAAAAGACCCAAGCTGTGCCGAGAGCAGGCCGGACAGTTCTCAAAGGTTCCGGTGGCCACCAGAACTGACAAATCAAACGGATGATGGAGCAGGAATGACGTTCCTGGGTACCCGAGTGATGGAAAGGCATGAGGTTCAGACTCTGAGCAGCTAATATACAAAATCTCAGGCACAGAGCTCGCAGGTCGCGGCGCTACACGTGGTAGAAGGGGAGGAAACAATTCGCAGGTGAGGCAGGATGTGAATTTAGAGGGTCTGCAGAATCATTCACACATCCCTTTCACCTGTCCTCACCCCAGCGAGAGAGGCAGGTGGGCCGGAGATACCTAACTTCCCTGTTGTTTTGCAGCTGGAGAAACAAATTAACCACTCACCAACTAAACATTTCAGCTCCACGTGTTAGTGCATTGTTTTATTCATTCCAGAAGCCTCAGAAGAAAATTCCCTAGTGAATTCAAGTGAAATGCCTTGCCTCCCCTCAGTCCCAAAGGCGATCACTGCCTCTCTGCACCCCTGCGCCCAAACACGGAGATTTCTAAGCTCCTGCCAGCCTGCGGGCAGATCTGCTTTTAGCCTTCACCTTGGATTTACTGAGTGCTTTCAGGCCAAGCCATCATCATTTCAGGCTGCTAAGGTCAAAAGCTGAACTGGCCAGGCTTCACTCCAGGCACAGGCTTTTCCCCCAGCTCCCAAGGCCAAAGCGGGTCATGGGAGGGCAGAGAACCGCAGGGCTCCATTCGCTTTCTGGGTGATCTTGGGCAGACCTTCCTCCCCAAGACGGGTTGCACAGCGGCTCCTCCCAGGACTCACACCCAGATTTCCGGCTAGAACTCTACACAGAAGCAGACCCACCGTGAGGCCAGGACTACCCGAGCTCTACCGGGGGATGTGACTGGGTCTCCCGCCGGTGTGAGACCCCTCCCCAAACACCCCTGCAGTCCTCGCCTCTGCCCAGCCCCGCACCTGGCTTACCTGCCTTGCGGAGCAGGCCGATCTGTGAGCCGTTGAGGGCCATGTAGTCGCAGTCAGTGACGACGCGGACACGCACCCCGCGCTGGTGCAGCAACTGCACGGCGCGGCCCAGCTGCGGGCTGGAGAAGGCAAACAGGCAGAGCTCGAGGCTGGCGCGGGCAGCTAGCAGGGCGCGCAGCAGGCGGCTCAGTGAGCTCTCGCAGTGGGGCAGGCTGCACGGGCAGCCCGAGAGCGTGGCGCCTGGAGCTTGCAGCAGGGCCTCAGTGCAGGTCACCTGCGACGGGAAAAACAGCACTTCACGCTGTGGCCGCCGCCGCCCGGCCCGCAGCCAGCGCAGCACGGCGGGCAGCGCCTCCAGGGCCAGCGCGAAGCCTGCGGCAGCCGCAGCCACCACCTGCCAGCTTAACGGCCGCATGTTGAAACAGGCCCGCAAGGCCCGCCTGCCTGCCGGCCCCGTGCGCCCACTGCGCCACTCACCGCCCACTGCGCTTGCGCATTCACCGCTCGCCGCCCACTGCGCCTGCGCGCCAGCCGGCCGCCACGTGCGCCCGCGGCCCACTGCGCATGCGCAGTCAGAGCCCGCTGCGCCCGCGCCCCTGCCATTCCTGCGCGTCCACCGCTCGCTGCCCCAAGGCCCGAAGCCGCACCCCACGGACACCACCCCGCCCCGCCAAGCCCGCTGCGCCCGGGCCTCCCTGACTTTCTCGGTGAACACCGCCCGCGCTGCAGGCGGGGGGCGGTACGGAAGCAGAGCCCAGTAATCGGCGCTTAGTGGCCAGTTCGAGTCCAGGGTGCTGGCGGCGGGGGCGGGAGGCGCCTGGCTTCTCCTGACCGTGACCTCCCTGCGTGAAGACGCGCAGCCAGCCTGCGGAGCAAGGATTCCGTGGCCCTGACTCAGCAAGCCTGGGGCCCGTGCATGCCCTAAGCAGGCACGACAGCTCCTCTCCGCCTCCACCTCCACATCTGTTAAAAACACCAGACCCCCACCCCACCCCACCCCACGGGGGGAAGAAGGAGCGGACCTAAGTGACCTTGGGAACCACAAGGCTGAACACGAAAGGAACTGTTATGAACACTGTCTTCCAGTTGGTACCTTCATTTCTCAGAGAGGGAACTGGTTAACAGTCCTGAAACGCTGGACACCCTCACTGGGGTTAAACGGAACAGAAAGATGCCGTCAGTGGGAACACTGGTGGAATCCAAGTCAGGAGTTTAATTAGTAATGTACCAATGTCGGTGGTGTCCCTTGTTAGTAAACAGCTGTCAGACAGGGGACCCAGGCCCCCGCTGTTACACCAGGAGGTTAGAGAGAAGCAAGAGGCCAGAATGACCCCCTTGGCCCCAGGGTGGAGTCACAGACACCAGTGTGAACTCTTGTTCAGCTCAATATGCGTGTTAGCATACGTGTCACTTCTCACATACGTGTATCACCCTGCAGTCCCCTTGGAGGCTCCAGGGCGAATGGGTCTTGGAGAAGTACACTGTTCTCAGGGTGGAAAAGGCCACAGCTGTCCAGAAAAGCTAGTCACTGTGTGGCCCTGCCTCCCCTTCTTGTCAGGAAGAGATTCGTGACACGTGAAATTTAGAGCGAACGCCTAGCTCCTACTTAGCCTGGAAAATCTTTGAACATAAGAACAGTGTTCCCAGGAAATGGGACCCCAAAAAACAGAGAGATCTGTACCGAGTGACAGACGCAGTGGCAGTCATCTCTTCCCTTCACTTACCCTTGGCCTGATGAGCGGAGGCCCCCTCCAAGTAGGTGACTGAACACACAGCCGGCAGGGCAAGGGTCCCTCTGTCACCTGCGTGTGCTGCCAGCCAGCTTCTGCACAAATGGATGTAGCTTCTATATCTTTGGGGAATGGGCTGTTTACAAAAGTTGAGCAAAATGCTAAGCAAACAGTTGCAGACAGCTAACAGATGTCTTTGTAATAAATGAGTATTATCTTTCCACCAGTTCCAAACACTAACTTCGGGAAAACTGTCCAAGATCACTAACGCAGTTTAACCCTCCACACCACAGAGAACTGGCCACTCACTGGTGACATTTTTTTTAATTGTGTTAAAAGACGTAAAACTTGTCATCTTAATAATTTTAAGTGTATAGTTCAGTGGTATTAAGTACATTCACACAATTGTGCAGCCATCACCACCATCCACCCCAGTCACTCTTTTCATCTTGTAAAACTGAAATTCTGTGCCTATTCAAAGTAATTCCCCATTCTCTCTCCCCCAAGCCCCTGACAACTACCATTCTACTTTCTTTAAAATACAATTTTTAAAGGTTACTTTCCATTTAGTTATTACAGAATACTGGCTGTATTCCCTGGATTGTGCAGTACGTCCCTGAACCTGTCTCACGCCCAGGGGTTTGTCTCTCCCACGCTCCCCACCTCGTGCCCCCTCCCCCACCACTAAGCACTCATTTGCTCTCTGTATTGGTCCCTTTTGTTACATTCACTAATTTGTTGTATTTTTTGGGTTCCACATGTAAGTGATATAATACAGTGTTTGTCTTTCTCTGTCTGATTTATTTTTCGTAGCATAGTGCCCTCCAAGCCCACCCACGTGGCTGCAGATGGCAAAATTTCGTTCATTTTTGGGGCTGAGTAGTATGCCGTAGTGTACATATATACCACATCTTCTTTACCCAGTTATCTGTTGATGGACACTTAGGTTGTTTTCATAGTTTGGCAATTTGTAAATATTTCTGCTACGAAAACTGAGGTGCATGTATCTTTTCAAATTGGTGTTTTTATTTTGTTTTGTTTTTTCAGATATATACCTAGGAGTGGAACTGCTGGGTCATACGGTAGTTCTGTTTCTAGTTTTTTGAGAAAACTCCATACTGTACTCCACAGTAGATGCACCAACTTACAGTCCCACCCACAGTGTAGGAGATTCCCTTTGCTCCACATTCTTGTCAGCATTTATGGTCTTTCAGATGATGGCCATTCTGACAGGTGTGAGGTGATAGCTCACTGTGGTTTTGATTTGCATTTCCCTGATGATTAGTGATGTTGAGCATCTTTTCATGTGCCTGGTGGCCATCTGCATGTCCTCTCTGGAGAGATGTCTATACAGTTCTTCTGCCCGTTTTTAATCAGGTTGTTCTGGTTTTTGATGCTGCGTTGTGTGAGCCGTTTGTATACGCTGGACGTTAATTCCTTATCAGCTGTATCATTTGCAAATACTTAGTCATTCAGGAGGTTGTCTTTTCATTCTGTCAGTGGCGAGTCCCTTTGTTGTGCAAAAGCTTTTACGTTTAATTAGGTCCCATATGTGTATTTTTTTTT
This sequence comes from Camelus ferus, assembly GCF_009834535.1. Lineage (NCBI taxonomy): Eukaryota > Metazoa > Chordata > Mammalia > Artiodactyla > Camelidae > Camelus > Camelus ferus. Next base: position 19,182,459 of record NC_045711.1, on the reverse strand, counting down.
TCTATTTCACTTTAGGAGACAGACCCCCCAAAATATGCCTGAGGCTCATGTCAGAGTGTTCTATGTTTTCTTCTAGTTTCATGGTTTCTTGCCTTACATTTAGGTCTTCAGTCCGTTTCGAGTTTACTTTTGTACGTGGTGTGAGAAAACGCAATTTCATCCTTTTACCTGCAGCTGTCCAGTGTTCCCAGCACCCCTTGTTGAAGAGACTGTCTTTTCTGCATTGTGTGTTCCTGCCTCCTTTGTTGTAGATTCGCTGACCATGAGTGCACAGGCTTCTTTCTAGGCTCTGTATCCTGTTCCAGTGACCTGCGGGTCTGCTCGCCTCCTTTGCCATTTTGAATCGCGTTCTTGTTACCGCTGCTGCTGAAGTGGGTGTCAGAGTCCCTCGGCAGACACGTGGTGAGCACGTACCGCCTCCTGTTCCGCGGGCGGCCTACTTATGCTGTGGATAGTGTCTTTTGATATACAAAAATTTAAAATTGCCACGAAGTCTAACTTGTCTACTTTTTCTTTTGTTCCTTGCGCCTTTGGTGTCATATCCAGTAATAACTGACAAAACCAGTGTCAAGAAGATTGTGTCCTATGCCCTTCAAAGAGTTTTACTGTTTGAGGCCTTGCATTTAGGTCCCTGGTCCGTTCTCGGCTGGTTTTTACGTATGGTGTTGGGCCACGGTTCAACTTTGTTTCTCTGCATGGGGCTATCCAGTTTTCCCAAAACCATCTGTTGACAAAGACTGTGCTTTCCCCACTGGTCTTGGCAGCCTCATCAGAAGCCTTGTGGCTGCATTTCTGAGGTTCTTTCCTGGGCTCCCTGTTCTCCTGCACCAGCCCTCACGTCTGTCTCTGCACCAGCGCCACACGGTTTTGATTACTTTAAGTTCTGAAATCAAGAAGCAGGACTCTCCAACTTCATCCTTCTTTTTCAAGGCTGTTTGGCTATTTGGAATCTCTAGAGACTCCAAATGAATTTTATGATGAGTTTTTCTATTTGTTTTAAAAAAAAGTCACAGATTTTCACAGAGATTGCATTGACTACGTGTATATATATAAATATATGTATGTATATAACTTTGGGGTAATACTGACTTTAACAATATTAAGTCTTCCAATCTATGAACATGGGATGTGTTTCCATTGATTTGTGTCTTCTTTAATTTCTTGCAGCAATGTTTTGTAGTTTTCCTTTTTGGGGGTGGGGAGAGATAATTAGGTTTTCACTTATTTGTTTGGCGGAGGGACTGGGGGTTGAACCCAGGACCTCGTGCCTGCCAGGCACACGCTCTCCCCCTGAGCTACACCCTCCCCCTTTGCAGTTTTCTTTATACAAGACTTCACCTCCTTGGTTAATTCTTAAATGTTTCATTCTTTTTGATGCTTTGTGAATGAAACTGCTTTTGTAATTCCCTTTTCAGAACGCTCATTGCTTGTGTATAGAATTACAGCCGTTTGCACTACTTTGTATCCTAGACCCTGCTACACTCACTCACTAGACCTAATAGCTTTTTCGTGGAGTCTAGGATTTTCTACATGTATCAGCTTATCTTCTGTAAACAGAAGTAACTTCCCAACTCCCTTTCCAGCTTGGATGCCTCTGCTTTCTCTCTCCCGCCTAACTGCTCTGGCTAGAACTTGCAGCGCGATCTGCACGAAGGTGGTACAGCTGAGCACCCTCCCTTGTCCCAGATCTCAGAGGGGAGGCGGTCAGTGTGTCGCCACGGAGCATGACGTCGTCCGCTGCGCCTTTTTCACAAGTGGCCTCTGACTACGCGGGGGCAGTTCTCTTCCTGGGTTTGTACGCCATCTATTTTGACGGTCGGTCACGAGCTGTGTAAGTGGCTTGTAGCTGTTGCATCTCCTCGCGGTATGTTACTACACAAAAAGCCTTTTGTTAACACACAATGTCCTTGTTTGTCTCTTGTAAACGCTTTTTGATTTAAAGCCTGCTTGTCTGTAGATAACCAGACAAATAAATAACCAGTATGACCACTCCTGCTCTTTTTTGGTTACTATTTGCCAAGAGTATCGTTTTCCATCCTTTCGCTTTCAACTGTGCCTTCGGCTCTCAAGTGAGTCTCCGCAGACAGCATGTGGCTGGACTTGGTGTTCATCCATCCAATCTGTTTTTTTTGCTTGAAGAGTTTAGTCCTTTTACATTTGAAGTGATTTCTGAGAAGGAGGGACTAACCTGTCATTGTGCTGTCTGTTTTCTATAGCTTTTTTGTTCATTTCCTGCATTCTTGTCTTTTTTTTTTTTAATGAAATGTTTAAATTCCGTCTTAATTTCTTCTTGTGTATATTCTATAGCTACTTTCTTTGTGGTTACCATGAAGATTACATTTAAAGTCCTAAAGTTATAATATTTTTATTTGAATTTATAGCAGCCTAACTTCAATAACAGACAGAAGTTCTGCTCCTTTGCAGCTCTGCCCTGTCCTCTTGGTCACATCTTGATACACCATGTGCCACAAGACAAACGTCATTCTTCTAAATGCATCAGTCTCCTAAATCATGTAGAAAACACAACTTGGTAGTCACAAACTGAAGTTACATATTAGCATTTTTTTAAATGTTTAAGTTACAGAGAATGTATAGAGAACGTAAAAAGTACAGCTAGAAGACAAGCTAGTGAGTGCAGTTTTCCAAACTGCCCGAGCATCTGCCTTTGCTGGGATCTGTATTTCTTTACACCGCTTTGAGGTGCTGTCCCGTGTCCTTTCCCGCCGCCCTGCGGGACCCCCCTGAGCACTTCCTGCAGGACGGGTCTAGTGGTTACAACTCCTCGTCTTTCATCTGGGAGTCCTGACTTCCCCTCACTTCTGAAGGACAGAGTTGCTGCATAGAGGATTCTTGGTTTACTTCTTTGTTTTAGAGTTTCGATTAAGCAGCCCTCTGTCTTCTGGCCCCTAGGTTTCTGATTGGGAATCTTCGGACAATCCTGTCGAGGATCCCTGTGCGTGATGACTCACTGCTCTCTTGCTGCCTTCAAGATCTGCCTCATCTTTGCCTTTTTTTCCCACACGTATCTCGGTGTGGGGCTTTGGGGCTTCACCTCACTTGGGATTTGTTCGGGCTCTTGTACAGGCCATTTGCTTTATCGTGCTTTGCAGATACTGTGTTTTTTACAGACTGAAGGCTTGTGGCAGCCCTGCACTAAGCAGTCTCCTGGCACCGTTACGCCAACAGCATTTGCTCACTACATGTCTCTGTGTATGTTTTTGTCATTCTCCCAATATTTCAAACTTCTGAATTATTATTTTGTTCTGGTGACCTACAGTCTATGATCTTTGATATTACCACTGCAACTCACTGAACTCAGATGATGGTTAGCATTTTGCAGTAATACATTAACATTAAGGTATGTACTTTTTTTTTTTTTTGTAGACAATGCTGTTGCACACTTAGTAGACTGCAGTATAATGTGAACATAACTTTCATGTGCACTGGGAAACCAAAACATGCGTGTGAGCCTCACTTGATTGCAGTATTTGCTTCATTGCAGTGGTCTGGCCCCAAACCCACAGTATCTCTGGTGTATGTTTACATTCATGTCTTCTATGAAACCTGGGAAGTTTTCAGCCATTATTTATTCACATATTCTCTACCCTCTTCTCTCTTCTTCTCAGGCTCCCGTGACGCACATGTTGGTCCTTCTGTTGGCGTCTCAGTCTCCCAGGCTCTGGCCCTTGGCCACAAAACAGTCCCCGTTGTCCTGTCTTCAAGCGCCCTGATTCTTCCTTCTGCCTGCTCAACTTTGTCTTTAAATCCCTCTAGTGAGTTTTTCACTTCAGTTATTGTGTTTCCAGTTCCAGAAGTTTTTTGGTTTCTTTTCTGGTTTTCTCTCTCTCTGATGTTTCCATTTTGTTCATACATCATTTTCTTGACCGTCTCCACATCTTCCTTTAGTACTCTGAGCACCTTTAAGACAGTTGTTTTAAAGTCTTTGCCTAGTGTATCTGCCTTTTGGTCTTTCCTGGGACAGACTCTGTTGGATTCCTCCCTTTCGACAGGCTACACCTCCCTATTTCTTTGTGTGCCTTGTGACTTTTGTTGCTGTTGTTCAACACTGGACATTTAAGTCTAGTAATGTGGTAACTCTGGAAATCAGACCCTCCCTCTTCCCCAGGGTTTGCTGGTTTGTTGTTGTTGTGCTTTTATCTTTACTGCTGTGAGCTCTTTGCCAAGGGTCACCTGAGGTGTAAACTTCAGTTTTTCTCAGCTCTTTTCTTGAGTCCTTCCCTGGGCACACACAGTCATTTTCTAACTTTCTCACACGTGCAACTGTTTCTGAATGTTCTGTCTTTAATGTCTGGCTCCTGAACAGGGAAAAGGGAAAAATGAAGCAGGGAAGAGGGCGCCAGCCTGCGACACCCCGGGCATCAGCTCATCGCGACGGGAGGTGCCACGACAAGGGCCGCCCCTGTCTGCACTGTCACCAGAGGCAGCAGTCAGCAACAAGCAGAGGCCAGTACCTGGAGGACAGGACCCTTCTTACGCCCCGTTCCTGCGAGCAGTGTGCAGGCTGCTCCAGGAAGGTATGCACGGCCCTGCCATGCCGCTGGGGGCGGGCAGAGACCTGCGGTGTATGTACTAACAGCTACTGAAAACTAACCACAACTTACTGTCCGAGTCTTCCCCTGGACACTCTAAGTGTTCACTAGAGTCCAGAGTTCCAAAACAGTTGTATTGTTTGTGTTATTTTAATCACACTAATTTCAGTGACTGACCCCAAGACAATTTTAGACATCAAGCCAATAAAACCACGTAGTCAGCAGCTTATAAAATACATGTTATTCCAATGCTCTTGCATGACACAGACAGCTCGTCATTAAGTTAAACACGAAAAACTACAAACAAATCAGCAAAGTCGCTGGAAAATCCCCCCAGACCACAAGTCCTCATCAGAAACGTGCACGAGGACCACACCCTGAAGAGCAACTGCAGCCAAACGCAGACGTTTCAAGGAGCAATAAAGGGCAAAGCGGCCTGGAAAAGAACGCTGACAGGCTTCTCGGCCCCACAGCGAGCGAGGCCGGCCCCAGGGCCCCATCGAGTATTTCAGCGAAGTAGCATCTCTGGGTAAAAAAGACCAGGGCGTGTCTTCAAGATACGGGGAGACTTCAAAGCAGCCCGGACAGCGTCGCCAGACACTTCAGAACACGCCCTCCAGGGGATCCAGAGACAAAGGGAGCACCCACTCCGCCCTGAGAGCCTCTCCCTGCACCTCAACTCAAACCCAGGTTTCTGACGACTGCGGATCAGCACGCTTCCTGAAAACTCCCAACTGCAGCCAAACTCACATACACATAAAGCCTGGAAATTCACTGCGTTTCAGAACAGAAAGGCTCAAACCCTCACCTCAAGAGACAACGGGATATGGCAGCCAAGACACCCAAGTCGGGGCTGGCCTGACAACACCTCCCTATAAATTCTGAGCTCTGCGTCCACAAGAGGCGCGAGACGCTTTCTTTACCTCCTCCTCCACAGCACTGCACAAGTGCAGGGCCTCGAGCTTGAAGTCTCCCACTGCCCCCTTCAGGGCTGGAGCCACTCAGTTTGCAGGACAGTGCCAAGGAGCACACCAGGCCCACAGCCCACACAAAGGGCAAAGGTCAAGACCTAACAGTTTCCGTTTCTTATTAGGAAAGAGCTCCACGCCAGCAGATGGGAAATGGGAGGGCAGCCAGGGAGTGCCATCAGAGGCCTGTCTCTGAGCTGGGTGGCGAGGACGGCCTCCACCGCTTCCTGGCAGGCAGACACGGCCTCCCACAGCGGGGTCAGGTGCGAGGCTCAGAGGCTGTGGGGCTTCGGACCGTGGACATGAGGTGCGACTTGTAGGTTTTGCTCAGGCCTGTCATCCAGAATTTGAGCAGCTTGACATTGTCCTCCTCGGACGCTCCCAGGATACTCAGGAGCTTCTGCGTGTCCTCTTTGGGTCGACTATCCACCTTGGTGAATTTGAAAAGGACCTTCACTTTGCTGCAGAAAACCAAAAACACACATTCAGACAGCACAGCATGAACACCAGCGTCCTGGCCCTGAGACCTGAACGGCTTCAAGACCAACGAAGCTCCCCACGCACGCACGCACGCAGAGCTGGAGCTCAGACGCACACAGGAGATGCACGCAGCAGCCCACACCTGCACACTCGGGGCCCCCACTCGCCCACCAGGCCAACCCTGGGCGACGCGGCTGGTGCAGCAAAACGGGAAACAAGCAAGAAAGATGTCCCTCCCGTGCGTGAAAGGAGCTGCTGCTCCTAAACTCTGTTACTTGAAATTAGAACAAAGCATGGCTAATTAAATTTCACAAAAATTACTAAGAAGGCAGGAGAAGTAATTTGCTTTATAATAAAAGGGGAACATCTTTTATCTGACCTTCCAATTTTCAAAGTTAATGAAGCATCAGAAATACCTGCTTCCCTGGAGGCAGGCGTCGCCCCACCGTGCAGAGGGCAGTCTGTGGCCGGGGGTGCGGGCCACCCGCGCCAGGGCACCCTGCTAACGTGGCAAGCGGTGGGCCGTGTTTAAACCCATGCTCATAACCCTGCTCTGTACCCTCTCTCCCAGGGGCCACAGAATATCGCTTTCTCTGGAAGTTTCTGACTTCCCACAGCAGAACACAGCGCTGCCACAGCCCAGCCCCCCTGGTCAGACAGCGCAGACCCAGGAGCCCAGCGGGGGGGGGGCTTACTTCATCCACTCCTCCTTCAGGCAGACCAGGCACTGGTCCACCACATCCACGGACAGGTTCTGGTTGGTCAAAGCAGCTTCCATTTTATTCAGGATGGTGGGGCCAACTGGGGACACAGATGGGGGCAGAGTGGGACAGGGCTCAGCGCCCTCCTCCCCATCTGGCCCCAGGGGGAGGCGGCCCGGCAGCACCCACCTCGGTCCGCAGCGACAGGACTCCCACTGGTCACCACGAACTCGTGCTTGCTGAGAGACTGGGCGTCCTCGCAGCCCACTGGCTGCGGGCCAGAGCGGGTTGCCGGCCGGGCCTCCACGACGACCGCAAACTCTGCGGGGCACAAAGTGCCGGCTCTGGGGGCCCCGCCGCCCTCCACACGCCTGACCCGCTCTGCTGCCCCCAACCGCTCCCGTCTCCCAGGGGCAACGCGCGGGCATTTAACACCTCCTGTGGTTTACTTGTGAAGAGTCAGGGTTACCGCCTGCCGGGGAGAAACTACGCGCACCGCATTACAGCGATGGCTATCACGCCGCGCACCTCGGCTCACTGAGCACTAGCAGCACCAGGAGAGGGATCCCGCTAGAGCCCCCGTCTCACAGCAGGGAAACAGACCCAGAGAAGCTGAGTGGCTTGCCCAAGGTCACACAGCCAGTGGCGGTAACCGTATCACCCTCATCTCTTGACGCCAGGGCTTATATTCTGCACGCCACCGGGAAAAAAGGCGCTGCCTTGCGGACTCGCGCCCTGGCCTGGGTGCTGAGGCTGCTGAGCGCCGATTGCGCTGGGACCGACGTACTCAGAGGAGTCCTGGACTCACCTCGGGAGGCGGGGATTTGCACCCAGGCTAACTCCCGAGCTCCCCAAACCGGAAATGAGGGATGCTGACTCAGCCCACTGCGCTGAACACCAAGGACGAATTTAAGGGACGCAGGAGGAGGAGGAGGAGTTGCAGAGGACAAGGAAGCACGACAGGAGAACAGTGAGAGAGGAAGGAAGACCCGGGGCCGGGGACTCAGGAGGCGCACAACCAGCCCAGCAAGCCTCCTGCCTCTGGACGGCGTAGGTGACTCACACCCACGACAGCACTGAAACCCTCTAACCTCCACTGGTGCTGGCCCCACCCCCAGGACTGTGATCCAGCCCCATGGAGACCCACGCCCAGCAGGCCTCCCTCACTAGGAAGTTGTCCAGTCCAACTTTCCCCCACTCTAAAGACAGAAAATAGAGACTCAATGCCACTGGGAAAGCTGGTCCAGCAGCCAGGGTCTTTGTGCCTCTGAGCCCAGCAGCCGTTGCCCTCAGATCCAGCCGTGCAGCTCCACTTCTGAGCCGAGATGCAGGGGCTCAGAGCAGCAGCAAAGGACGCACCTGAGGACAGCACGTGGGAGGGGATGTGCACGTGCGGGCTGAGCCCTAGGAAGTTGCAGCGGTAGGCCTCCTCGTACTGGCTGCTGTAGGGGATGACGCGGACACAGCCCACTGGCAGCATGGTCTGGGGGGAACAGAGCAGCTCAGAAGTGATCCTGTCCCCGCCTGTCCCCATCACCCACATCCCGCATGCACTCTGCAGCTCAGCCCAAAGCCCTCTCCTCCCAGAAGGCACCCCAGTCACTCAGGCCCACTGGGGCGTCCCCCACACAGCCCCATGTCTCCTCCTGCAGCCGGCCACACGGCTGCTGCTGCCTCTGCTCCGCAGCGTTAACTCTTCATTATTCTTTGCCTCCTCACGTGCTCGTGTCTCCCCCCGTCCTCCTAGAGGCCATAAGTTCACTGAGAGGTTGCTTCATCTTGTCTCCACACGGCCAGCACGCACACACTTTCAGAGCGAGACCTGGGCCTTGGCACCCACCATGCCCGCTGCTGAGGCAGCCTGCCTCAGGTGAGTCCCACCCACTCATCAAGACGCCCCGTGCACTGCCTGGTGACCCAGACCTGCTTCTACAGCAGCTGTGAGCCACTCCAACAGCTTCTGAGAAGGATGTGGGGGCTGGGGAAGGGCAGGTGGGACAGTTAGTTATCAATCTGTCAGGACAGCATGGACTCCTTACTGGAAGTGAAGACCACGAATGGCTACTGTCGTTAACAGTGGAAAAAACGCAGCTCTCAGATTCAGGCACGAACCTTTGCCCTGAGTCCCCGACACACTTAACATTCACACCTCAAGTCCAGATTTTTTAAAAACCCACTAGGCCAAATGCACAAGGAAAAAGATCCTCTCACCCGAAGAACTTCAAAAGCTGAATGGACGAGGTCTGCATCTCTGCTTTTCCAGATCACCTGGTTCCCCATGAGGACGTGCCAGGCCAACGTGCGAAACGAGGGCGCGCCCAGGACCTGAAAGAGACAGTTCTGCCCTGAACTTCCTCCCGCCCCACGGGAGTCACTTGTGCGTTCGTCCAGAAGCTCTCTGTGGAGTAAAGGAAGTTAGGTCAGGAAGAGGCGGGCGGAGCCTATGCATCCGCACCTGAAACCCTGACCCCAGAGCTCCTGCACACTCTGAGACCCTTTCCCCAGTCTTCCCTTCAAGAACTTGAAGCAGACAAAACACCAGTGTTCTGCGACATTTACCTTCTCTCTCTACACTCAACTTTCACAGAACCACCTGAAAGGGAGCCAGGCATCCTGACTCCTCCGCGCCCAGGAGGCGCACGACTCTGGCACGTGGTCTGGGGGCGCACCACCCCCAGGACCGCCGCCCGCCCGCAGGCAGCAAGCTGTATCCAGAGCCCCGAGCCCAGCAATGCCCTTCAGAGCTGTGGGTCCTCCCACCCAGGCGTCGCTGGAGAGGACTGCCTTCCCCGTCCTGCCTTTACCCTTTGCTGACTGCTGTGACGCTGGCGTTAGCTGGGGGTCCTCCCACCCAGGCGTCGCTGGAGAGGACTGCCTTCCCTGTCCTGCCTTTACCCTTTGCTGACTGCTGTGACGCTGCTTTATGGTTTACGAATACGGCCAGAGAGGAAGGGGAGGCTGTGACACAGCACCTCAGCAAACCCCAGCAGCCTGGAGTGCTCCCACCTTCCGCGGAGTTCAAGACCCCTTCCAACCTGAGTGCCCGCAGGCAGTCGACAGGCACTGCGGCCAGACCAGGACGATTCTGGGGGGCGAATGTTTCTCACCCAGAAGCCCCACAGAGCTTCTGCTGTTAAATCAACCTTTACTTCTGGTAACATTCATGCTCATCGTAAACACCGGAAAGTGCTATAACAAGAGATGTGCTGCCTTGGTAACCTAGCAGCCTGTTCCTCCCGACCGGTCGGCCCCGCTCTCTACGACCCACGGCACCGCACTTCCTGCTGGTGCTTGGTGACTGTCCACTGTCCCCATCACCCACATCCCACATGCACTCTGCAGCTCAGCCCAAAGCCCCAGACCATGCTGCCATTCAGGTCATTTCCATGCAAACTCACAACGCTGCTCAACTCCTTTAGAAGGTTCTAGAATGGCAAGGACCACAGGCCTTCTTTTAAAGAAACCATCTATAACCTCACTGATCCTGGGGCCAAGACACCCCGGACGCCCACCACCATCTCCAGCACCCGCCGAGAAGGCTCTTGGCCCCTCCTCCCCAACCAGACCCGCTGGGCCTTGAACAAGACAGGCCGAAAGGCCAGCGTCTGCTGGACAGGGACCAGCTGGAGGGAGAGCACCCAGCTCTGCTCCAGGGCGTCTGTTTCAGGCCCCACCCCGCCACGGCCTACCTGCCTCATATGCCGAAGGGACTTAAAGACAGATGGCTTTCGGGGCTGCCAGTTTCCACAGTCTGAGAGTGAGGAAGGGTCTGCTGGGCCTTCGGTCAGCTCCCGCCCTCCTGCGCCCTCCGGCAGGACAGGAGCTTTTTCCTCCTCTTCAGCCTCAGAGTTGTCCCAGCCTTCTGACTCCTCTTCTAAGTCTGCAAGACAGACGGCAAGGACAGTCATGACATGCACTGCCGGGACACCCTTATTCTCCAGATGCAAGTCTCTTCCCAAGACAACTCAGCCCAAGGCATCCGAGGTCAGGCCAGCCAGGAGGCCTGCGCCAGCGGCTGCGCTGCTTGTGGCTGCGGGAGCCCTGTGCGCCGCAAGCTGTGCCTGCCGGTGGGGAGACTCACACGGGGGCCGGAAGACACAGGCTCGGGGTCCCTGAGTGCACACGCCTCGGGCAGGCACAGCCGCAGGGCTCCGTGCACCCCTCGTCACCCTCCCCGTTTTACGGAACAACTTGTTGCTGCCATTTGTCTTCACGACGAGCCTCACAAAACACGGCGCCTCTGCTCCGTGTCACAGAACAGCAGCTGCAGCCGGGTCGGTCCGATGCCAGCGTGCGCCCTGAGCCCTCTGCTCACCTTCCCTGTGACCAAAACACACTCCGAGACGGGACAGGAGCCCAGGGTGCCTGCCCTTCGCTCCCCAAACACTGCGCTCTCTGTGCAAATGACCAACAGACTACCCGCCACCTTCACTACCACACACGGCTCTGGCAACAGAACCACGAGGGCACGAGGGGTCTGAAGGCTGCTCTTTCTAACGTGTCTGCCCTTGCTGCCCTCCCCTCCCCCCAGGACAGCAATGCAGTCACCAGACTGCAGGGATGAGCTCGAAACAGCGCCAGCTGTCAAAGCCAGCCGCTTGCAAAATGAAGCATGTCATGCGTTGCTAGTAACGAAGCACACACACAGTGTCACAGGTCTCATCCACCCGCCCCCACGTTTAAGGCCGCGGGCCCACAACAACGAAAACCAGATCATCTCTGGAAGGCAGGCAGACCCCCAGGAAGCTGCTTAGCACACACAGGACCAGAGCCCCAGACCCGGAGGGCTGGTCAGGTGCCAGTGAGGTCTGGGGACCACTGTCCCTGGGGAAAACCTTGGGTCCTTACTGTTAGAGAGCAAAGGAGGAGAGACTGTCTAGAAAGGCCACACACATGGCTGTTGTGAACCAGGGACACGAAAACATCGATCGACCAGTCCTCTCCAGAGTGACAGCCCTAGGAGTGACCCTCCCAGCCTGCCTGCGGACAGACTCTCGCTTGACTGTCAAGGGGAACAAAACAGGAAACCACAATAAAGACACAAAGAGTAAAGGGCCAACTTCTGTGGGCTCGCCCCTGGGGTCCCCTTCCTCAGCTCCTTCTGCTGGGATTGGGGAGGGCGGGGTGCGTGAGGCGGCCCCTGCAGCCGCCACAGGCAAAGGCTCCCACACAGGCACCTCCCAGCTCACCCGCAAGCTGTTCCATCTGGACCAAGGTGTCCTCAGTGGGCGCGCCTTCCAGGAGCTTCTCGGTCAGCCGGCTGCCGCATGCTTTCAGAAGCCTGAGGAACAGAGCCACCTGTGAAGTGCCCTTGCTAGAAGAAACGCTGGACCTGAAGCCAGCCAAGCCTCTTCCTCTAACTACCAACTAATCCAAAACGGGTACAAAAGAATGAGCCAAGCAACACCACGGGGCTCTGGCCAGCTGAACCCCAAAGGGGAGGCCCAGGCCCTCCCGCAAAGGCAGGTGTCCCGCGGAGCAAGGAGGAGCTGGCGTAGTCCAAGGGACTCGGCACATCTGCCCACTGCCAGGGGTGGTTCTGATGACCCCAACTCAAAAGGCAACTCCCAGGCAAAGGGGGGAGAGCAAACGTGGATTGGGGTGGATGGTGCTAAGAAATTAGTCCACTTTGTTGGATGCGATCATGGTTTTATGGTTGAAATAATACAACTAAGATTTGCTTTAAGAGAGAAGGCAGAGCTCAGTGGTAGAGTGTTTGCTTACCATGCATGAGGTCCTGGGTTCAATCCCCAGTGACTCCATTAAAAAATAATAATTAAAAAGATAAACAAATAAACCTAATTAACACCACCCCAAAAAATTTTGCTTTAAAAAGTATTCCAGAAAAAAAGTGAAGGAATGAATGCAAACACAATAAAACCGGTAACTGCTAAAGCAGGACAAAGGTGGGTAGTTCACTGTACAATTCATTATACTTTGGCTCCGTCTGCAAATCTCCCTAGTTAAAGTGGTTTTTAAAAGATAGGAGGAACTCTGTGGGGGAGACAGACGCTGCCTCTCCAGACTGCAGGCTCTTAGGAACTGCGCTCAAGAGTCTACAAGGGAGGGGCGTCAACCTCACCGGGGCCTGCACAGGAATGAGAATCTGGGGGAAACTCTGGAAGGAGCATGTCCTGCAAGGGAAGGAAAATGGACAGTCTGTAGCCAGAGGACAGACCGTGGTGGTTTTCAAACATGCCCACACTCCCCTCTTCAAAAGATGGACACTAATCCTCTCCTCCTGCCTAGGCCGGGCCCAGTGACATGGCGCCCTTCTAACACATGTGGCCTCTCAGGTCATGAGAGCTGACAGACCCCGCCTCATTCTCCTGAGTGACCACCCAGCAACCAGCAGAGGCCTCCTGCCCACAGCCAACACCAACCTGCCAGCCCTGAGAGGGAGCCAAACCTTCAGACAGCAGCTCTGCCTGATCCAAAACCCCTGAGAACCGGAGCCAGACTAGCCCAGCTAAGCCGCTCTCCAGCTCCCGCCCCGCTCCCCCGCCACCCAGAGCTGTGTGGACAGTTGCCGCGCTTTACGGAAACAGGAGAGACCACCGGTCCTGGTGCACAAACTTCAATTTAAAAGCATCACTGGAAGTGAGTTCCACCTGAACGCGTTTCCCATGTACTTATGGGACGAGGAGGGCTGAGTCCAGTTCAGTGGTCACTAACAAGTCACAGCACAGAGGCACCAAGGGACCTGGCCAGCGACGGTCCCCCCAAACCCGGAACAGTCCTACCAACACCCTGTGACTGCTCTGACCCCAGTGGCTACGTGAAGACCGCGAGCCCGGTTACCAAGCGAAGGAGGTGTGAAGGCACGCCCACAAACTGTCGTCGTTGGTCAAGGACGTCAGCGAGCGGGCAGCGTTCCCGTTCCTCTGGTGCAGGAACGGCGTGAAGGCTGTGTTCATCCTCTGTGCGCGCTGCGGGCATCCAAACTGCTCCGCTTCAAACACCTGACTAGCAAAGGGGAAACGTGAGCCCTTCACAACAATGCCAGCCCGCAGCCCAGACCCAGCTGGCGTCCTGCTCCTGAAGACTGTCCCATCCTGCTTCTGGGCCAGGAGTAAAGAAGGACCAGCAGTGTCATTCCAGACGGAACAGCTCTGTCTCCCAGTGGATCAGCAGCCGCGGGAGAAGGGGAGTCAGTGAAGAGCGACTGCTGGGCCCACAGTGACTCGCCCGGCACCTGGAGGGGCTCAGGCAGCCAGGAGTGCTGTTCCCCAGCATTTCCAGTCCCCTCCAGGCTCTGCGCAGACCCTGCGTGGGTGGACGGGGGACCACCTCTGGCCAGGAGAGGAGAGAAGAGCCAGGCCTCTGGTCCCCTCCCCGCCCCACAGCCGGCAAAGGAGCTACAGCGCAACGCGGCTGCCGCTCCGCCCGCCAGCATGACTCCAGCGAGCAGACCCCCGCCTGCCTGCAATGGACGCAAGAAACAAATTTCGTGGTTTCAAGCGGCTGAGGCTTGAAGGCTGTTTGTCGCCAGAGCACCAGCCGGCCGTCCTGAGACGTCCTTAGGTGTGGGTCTGCACCGCGATTAGCGGTCAGGCTTCCGACATGACGGTCAGAAACAAAGACAGCGCGGACGAAACCGGGCGTCTGACTGCGGGAAAGCCGGACAGCAGGCTCGAGAGGGACCAGTGGAGCCCGCAGGCCTGACCGACTTGCAGGCTCACCGCCGTGACACCCACGGCAGCCAAAGACCGCAGCACAGGCCCAGCCGAAGAGGCGCGCCGGCCTCCGGCCCCAGGCCCCGCCCCCTCTAGCCCCGCCCACCCCACCCCCACCCTGCTCTCGCCCCGCCCCTCTAGCCCCGCCCACCCCACCCCAACCCTGCTCTCGCCCCGCCCCTGCACCTTGAGAGCCTTGTCCTGGAGCTCATCGATGATGCCTCGGATCTTCCCAAGCAGGAAGGGCCAGGAGTTGATGAGGTAAATGCGGTCCATCATGATGGCGATGATGCTGTACCAGCGCTGGAAGCCCCTGGCCAGGCTGTCTTTGATGAAGAAGGTGTGGCTGAACACAAAGCCATGCTGCTCGTCCCCGAAGAAGATGGGGCCCTCGCGGCCGGGGCAGACCTGGGGCCAGACAAGAGCGCTCCAGGCACAGGCCTCCGCCGCGGTCACATCGTCACACCAGACCTTTCTCTACGCTCATCAACCAGCGCCGGCTACCGGCAGAGCGGGATGAGCGAGGAAGTTTGCCGTCACCTGGCTCCTGGGGTCAAATTTCCTCAAGAAAACATTGGTTTCCATGTAACGCAAAGGCCAGTACAGCAGGCTCACTCACTTTTCCTGCCTTGAGCTGTGAAGAACCCCTGTGCAACACGACACCTACCCCGGCTCCCTCACCTGCAGCACGCCGGACCACCAGCAGGCCAAGGCAGCCACTGTGCACCCCCGTCCTCAGAGTGGCATACTCTGTATGCAGGAGAAGCCAGGCCTCCCCCACGACATGCCACACAGCTCCATCAGACATGGCCGCCTGCCGCCAGCAGAGGGGTGGCAGGAAGAAAGAGTGGGCCAGCCAGGTGGGCCAGGGGCAGCGAGGGCCGGCACAGGGGAGCCTGGCGTCTGCTCCGTGGTATAGGGACAGGAAGCGTCAGTGACTAGACTCTCAACTCTCTGTGACATGAGAACACAGAAGCTAAGACTCGGCCACAACCGCCCCACCGTGCATGTAGGACACACAGACCCACTCCTTGGCGGCCCACTGGGGCAGGGATGCCCACTGAGGCAGGAAGGAGGTGTGTCTGCTATAGTCGGCACGCCGGAGCACGTGTCCACAAAGAGTGACTGACGCAAGTCTGGCGCTGAAAACGGCAGGCCAATGACCACTGGGAAAACTGGGATCCAACAGGACCCATCCCCGACCCGAGGCTGCCCCACGCCCTGCTTGTGGGTGTGCCGTCTTCCTCATGCCTGCATGTCTGCCTCCTTCCATGACCAACACCTACCCTGCTCAGGCCTCTCAGCATGTGTGCCACGTTCCTGCAGAGACCCGGTCAGACGCTCACCTCGCAGCTCAGGCTCCGCACGCAGGCCTGGCGGACAACGCTGAAGAGCTGGGGATGGTTGGGGTGCTGGTGGCTGACGTATTTAATCGAGGTCTCCTGATCATGGCTGATGTACCCAGGGTGCCCTGCGGCAAGTGACCGGCAGCCCTGACCACGAAAAATAAAAGAGGAACAGTCAGCCAGGAAGCAAGCAACACGTTTTCCTACTCTCATGTGACTCTGAAGCAGAAAACTCAATCTTCGTATAAAAATAACCGGCTTCTAGAGTTACATTTCGCTGAGGATGTCAGTGTTTCCTGAATAGGAAAACCAGGAGCAGGCCTCACAAAGGTGGTCAGATCTAACCCACTGAGCATTTAAGTAGCAGGGCTTTCAAAGAGCTCTGCATTATCTCATTTAATCCAGAGCACAACTCCGTGAGGGAATCACAGGGAACACCCCCACATCACAGAAGGCGAAGCTGAGCGGTGGCTCACACAGCACGCCGTGCCAGCCTCTGCCCTGACCCTAGCACAACCACCTGGCAGGGGCCTCGGGAGGCTCCAGACACTGGCGTTGTTGTGCAGCCTGAGAACACAAGCCCAGACCCTCTGCTGCAGGGAACGGACTGGACAGTGGCCTGGCTGCTGTGCCCTGAAGCCACCTCCATGCTGGGGCAGGGGCTGTGCCTGCTGGAGGCTGCCCTGGACCTGGGCTGCGCGCAAGAGGGCCCAGAAGCAAGCCTGTCCCTGTGCGATGCAGGGCCCCTCCCCTCCAAGCCCACTGCAGCTCAAGGACACTCTCCCGGACTCTAGTTGCCCAGACCTCCTATCTACCTTCTTCTCCATCTCAGGAAGGAAAGCTCCCCCACCTTTGGCCCCCTCCCTCTCCATCCCTCACAGGTGTCTCCAGCAATAAGTAGATCAACCTCAGGCTTGCCGGCTGCTCTCAGCGGAGCCAAACTAACGTGGCTGGATTTCTGCTCACACCATGGTGGCAGGAGTGACACTAGCCCTGACTTCGGGTCCCGACCCAGGTCCTTCAGGTGAAGCAGTGGCCTGGTGAGGGAACTTAACCCTCGTTCCCCAGGGCTTAGGAAGCTGCACAAGGAAGAATGCCCAGACAGGCCACCCATGCAGCGAAAACTCCCGAGAACGCTGGGCCGAGGGCAAGGTATGAACACGAACATGAGGGGAGGACGGGGAGGCAAACTCCATGGTGCTGCCAACTGCCTGGGGCACAGAGCGGGCTGGGAGAGCTGACGCCAGGAGGAAGGGGAAGAACCAAAGGGGATGAAGGCAGCAGCGCCTTCCACCGGCCCCCAGGGAACAGTCAGCTGCAGTGCCGGCTGTGAGGTCACGTCCACTGTGCCCTGGGCCCATGCTCCCCCGCCACCCCTGGGGGTCAAGCACACAGCACCGGCATGGGACCCCGCAGAGACACCTGCCTCGCACATGTCTGACTTTTTGGGTCCTGGGCTGCTGGACTCGGCGCTGGCCCCCTCGGCGGGGCTGTGGGCGCGGATCCGACTGCTCATCTGGATGCCGCCCTCCTCCTCCTCGGCCTGCTCGGCCCGGCCAGGGCTGTCCCCGTTCCCAGCGCCCTGCGGGAGTGGTGCATGCAGGACCTCCGTGCAGAAGAGCGTGCGGGGCCCATGGAGCTCGCAGAAGTGGCAGAGCGCAACAATGGCATTCATGGTGCCAGGGAGACAGCGCAAGGCCTGCGTGGGAGGGACACACCGTTAGCCCACCAGCCCACCAACACCAGCACCCCCGTCCTGCCCCAGGCCATGTGGCGTCCTCCACCGGGTTCCTGCCCGGCAGAGGCAGCTGGCTCTGAACACCACCTGCGCTAGCACTGTAGCAGGTGCAGGGGAAACAAGACAGACAGACAGCATCCCCGCCCATGGGGAGTGATGACCAACGTCACGCGGGTCCCACAGAAAACCCCCCGGGGAGAACGGGTAGGGCTGCGAGGTGGGCAGGGGGATGCGCGCACAGGGACTGCGCAGCACACCCATGGGGCGCTCACTCCAACACGGCAGGGAGCACCTGCCGCGTTCCAGGTGCCGTTGTGGGTGCCGTGGTGCTGCCTCATGGAGCTGACCTTCTGGAGGGGAGACCTGCGATGAAGTGCTTGCTCTCACGTGGTGACAGGTTTAGGACGAGAACAGCAGGCCCAGGGCAAAGAATGACAGGGCAGGTGGGATGTGGGTACAGAGGGTCTCCCAAGTGAGAGCTGAGGAAGGGGGGAGCCCCAGGGGCTGCACGTCTGCAGAGCTGGGGGCGAGCGCGGAAGACGAGGAGGAGACAGATTTTAGGGACCTTTCCAGGCCGTGGCAAGATCTTGAATTTTTTTCAGAGATTAAAGAGCCTTTCGTGGGTTCTGATAATAAACCTGAATCTTATTTTAAAAAGAACATTCTGGCTGCTGTGCAGAAAAGACTTTGGGAGCCAGGGTGGAAGCGGGGAGGCCCGCGGAAGGGGATGCAGACAGCCCGGAGCGCGACCACACCCCAAGTCGGAGCTACAGACTCTGCTCCAGCCGCGCTGTGAGCGTGGAGAAGGCAGAGGCCATCTAGACCAGCGAGAAAGGGACTGGAGGACAGGAGGCAGCTGAGGCAGCTGCTGGGAGGCCTCCGGGTGGAGGGGGACAACAGGCGGGAGCCGGGGTGGGGCCCCAGAGCTCAGCTGTGGAAGGGAGAAGGAGCTGGCCAAGGCCACAGAGAAGGACAGGCAATGAGGCGAAGCCCACTGTAACTCCAGAGGCCAAGCGCCCCCTGGTGGGGGGACTGTCCCCTCGGCTCCAGCAGGTGGAGGAGGCCTAGAAACAAGAACACAGGGGAAAAGGCCCAGAGGGGGGACAGCGACAGCCCACTTACCAAACACGTGTGACAAGCAGGGCCAGGGAGTCAAGCCAAAGTAGGGACAAGTATTCTCCAGACCCAAGACATCAGCAACTCCTATGTAGACTGGCTACACTGAAGGGCCCCGCCCCTCAGTCTCACCAGCCCATGGGGCTCATGGCCACCGCCGGGAAAGGACAGCACAGGCACGGAGTATTCCCAGCGCCACAGACCCTTCTCCTGGGCGGCCTTGCCCAAGACAGTGAGGGGCGACCCAAGTGTCCAATGCCTGACTGAGTAGAAGACGCTGGCCAGGATCCAAAGCCTCTTTTCTCTTTTAGCGACCCCAGCCCACATCACAGAGACAGAAAGTCAGACGCCCTCTGTGCTCGCCCCCTGGCAGTTAGGTACAAGCTTGACCACGGCTGGGCCAGTCAGAGCGCCTGCCTGGGATGCTGAGACTGGAGGACGGAGGAAAAGCAGCAGATGGCAAGAACACACACGGGGGTGGGAGTCCCAGGACAGCATCCTCAACTGCCCGGTGCTAAGGCATCCCTCAGTGGGTCCTCCCAGTGGCCTCCCTGCCGGTGGCCACGCTCAGAGCTGCTCCTCTAGCCCACCCGCCATTCCGCGGTCACCCTCTCAGCTGACGTGAGCAGCTGACATTCAGTTGGAAGGTCTTGAGTTCCATGGAGGTTGGGGACTGCAGCGTCAAAGGGGCAGGGCTGGGGATCAAGGACCGGAACACTCCCCAGACCTCCACCTGCTCAGTGCTCAGCATCCAGCCTCTCTCTGCACAGCCCCGTCAGCTCCCCCGGACAGCTGCTCCCTCCACCCAGCACTCCCTCCTCCTCTGCTTTCCTGTGCTGGGAGGGACATTCCCTAAGCAGGGAGGTTCTGTCTTGTCTATAACAGTTCCTGACACAAGGCAGGCACCCAATACATGCCAGATAAATAAGTGAATTCATGAACTGCACAGAGAGAGATGACAGCTGTTGCCACAGAAAGTGGAAAGCTCACTGAGGGTACCTACAGGCGGGAGGCTCATGGGCACAGCACGGGAAAGGCCGAGTCTGAGACCAAATAAACCACATTTAAATGGCTCACTACGGTGAGGTCAAAAAAACGATCGTCTAAAAATCCACTGGAAGAAGGGGAGAGGCGACCACTGATGGAATAAGAACCTTAGAAGAAGACGTATTGAGACCCAAAATAAAAGCAGAGGCATTAAGCCTCGAAAAGGAGATCACAGTTTCCTTTGGGAAGCGCTCAAGGGAAGAGAAGTAAGGTTTCTTGCAGCAAGACATCCAAGCAGAAGCAGCACTTGGCCAAGGGTCACCCCAGGTGGACGGCATCAACACAAACCTGTACACTCGGCAGTCACTCGGCCACCACCCGGCCTCGGCCACTTCCAGTCAGGCGGCAACAGCAGCAGTACTTCAGCTCCAAGACCAGACGTCTTCTAGGGAAGGAAAACAAATCAGAGCTAAAGCCAAGAGCAATGGGAGTGAACAAAAAAACTCCAGCAGCTTGCGGTCAGCCTCAAATCAGACCATCACAGAAGAGGATCTGAGGACTCCCTGGCTGGGAATGGCTGGCAGGCCACCTGCCTTGTGAGCCGCAGCAGACGGCAAGCTGATGCTGCAGTTAAAGTCCCAGCTGAGCGCTCACACCTCTACAGCTGTTTCATAAAGGACCTATAAGAGGTCCTTTATCATGACAGTTATAATACAAGTATTTATGTTTAAACGTCTTTGAAAAACATAAGACATTTGAAAATAAAGTCCTCATGGTCCCGGCTCTCAGCTATCCGAGGACTGATCAGACAGCACCCACACCAGGCGGATTCAGCCCTTCAGACACAGGCCCACAAGCTTCCAGCCCTCGACCGGAAGGAGAGCAGAGGTGATACTGCCAAGTCACTTTCCAGCATCCAGGATCAAAACGGGCTACTCTCACACATTTTTCTAAGTGAAAAGCACTCCTGTGTGACAAGACTTCTGAGTATTACTTGGATCGTGAGGGCCACAGCCCCAGGCAGCCAGTGGAACGCAGCGAGGCTCCCTAGATAAACCTGGTCCTAAGTCACGCAAACCTAAGGGCCTGTCTCCAGCCCTTAGCAGCCAGGTGACCGCAAACATGCTACTTAACCTCTCTCAGCACCACCCCGAAGCTGAGAAACACAGGCCGAAATCCACCTCTGGGAGTTAACCACCGCACGTGGAACCAGAATTTCGGGCAGCGCGAGGTCCGCTCTCCAATTCTAGTCCCTACCAGGTGCCTAACCGGTCTTCCCTCCCAACAAGCTTTCCAGAATCCAAGGAAGAAGCAGAGATCTTCCCCTGCCTGACAGTCTCTTCGACATTATACTCCACGCAAGAGTTCGAATACCTTGAAGCGGTAGGGCCCCTGCCCGCGCCCCTCCCAGCGCGGCCGAGCCCCGGGACCAGGCCAGCGACGTGGGGACTGTCCTCCCTGCCCCCCTCCCTGCGGCGCACCCTGGCCCTGGGTCCGTCTCACCCCGACCGGCTGTGGTCTGCTCGAGGACCACGGGCGGCGGAAGGTGCTACCGAGTACGAACACTCTGCAGGCAGACGCGGCACACAACGGCTCCTGGCCGCGGCGAGCACGAGGACGCGCCGCGGCGTCGCGCACCGGAGCCTCCCGGAGGCATCCGCTGGGCCGCCGGCAAGTGCGGGGTCCCGAGCTCCGCAGGGCTCTCCCCCAGCTCAGACCCCGCCCGCGCGGCCTCGCGTGACACCCCGTGGCCCTGGGCGGGCAGACGCGGGGCTAGGCCCCGCAGCACGTTCTCTTGGGGCCACGGGCCCTCCTGCGCCCCGACGGCCACGGCGGCTGGTGCCGGGGGTCCCCGGGCTGGGGACCTGCTCCCTTCCGGCACCCTCCCCCCTGCCCTCCGCGGCGACCCACCTCCCGGGCCGAACCTCCCTTCTGGGACCGGGCCGCGCCCGACCGCACCGCCCGCCCTCTCCGGCGGGCTCAACCCGCACCGCCCCGGGGCGGCGGCCCCACTAACCCGACAGGCCTGGGCGCCCCCAGGGCCCGAGCCCTCGCCGCCCTCCGGGCCCCGCGGGGAGGCTCCCCTCACCGTCTCCTCTGTCTCCCCGCACGGGGGGGCGGCGCCCGCCCCGGGGCGCGTGACTCGGCCGGGTCGTACCACGCGCGCAGGCCGCGGAGGAGGCGCGGGCCGCCGGGCGCCCCGCCACCCCCGCACCGAGGCGCGCGGAGCCCCGCCAGGCCCGCAGCCGGGAAGGCCGCGCGAGCCCGGCGACTCCGAGGTCCGGCGGGACCCTGCAGCGGCCGCCGAGCCACCGTCTCCGCGGCCGGAACCCGCGCCCCCTCCCAGGGGTGGTTCGGATGGTTCCGCCCGCGCGGGCGGGGGATGCGGAGGAAACCATTCCAAGGGGGTGGCTTAATTTAAAATTTTTAAAAAGAGGTTTGACGGTAAAATAGCCATATTAGGACTCAGTCCACAGCGAAGAAAAAAAGAAAGAGGACGTCGCAACGACTCCTTTTGGTTTCACCGTTAGTTTTTTTTAACTTTCTGATAGAACCAGCCGTCGATGGAGCGCGCGGGCAGGGGGCGGGGCGGGAGGCGGCCGTCTGGTGACTTCAGAACAGCGCGACGCCAGAGGGCGGCCGGGCAGGAGCGCGCATGCGCCACTCACTCCCTGCCTCCCCATTGGAGCAGCGTGTCCGGTTTTCTAAAAATATAAACAAACTTCAATGCTGGAACCGGAGGCCTGGGAGCCTGACCTGGGGCTTAGAACTCTCGCTTCTGCGGGAGGGCCTCTATCCGGCAAAGCTCTCGTTCGGATTTGATGGAGAAATCAAAAGCTTCACAGATAAACAAAAGCTAAAAGATTTCAGCACCACCAAACCAGCCTTATAACAAATGTTAAAGGACCTTCTCTAGTCATCAAACCGTAAGAAAAGAGAACAAAAAGTTTTAAAAAACCTACGAAAGATCGCTTTGGCTGCTCGGGGTCTTTTGTGGTTCCTTATAAATTTTGGACTTGTTTGTTCTAGTTCTGTGAGGAGTGTCGTGAGTATTTTGACGGGGGCTGCGATGGCGCTGTGGGCTGCTTTGGGCAGTGTGGCCATTTTGATAGTGTTGATTCTTCCAATCCGAGAGCACAAGCTGTCGTTCCATTTCTTTGTATCATCTTCAATTTCCTTCATCAATGTTTTGCAGTTTTCAGAGTATAGGTAACCTCTTTGGTCAAGTTTATTTCTAGGTATTTTGTTGTTTTTGATGCAATGGAAATATTTATGCCCGTTATAAAATTCTGGGTTTGAAGTGGAAAAAAAGTGAATGAAGGGCTGCAAATGGCAAAATACCCTTCTTTCTTATGGGTGAGTTGTGTTCTATTACATACCTTCTTTATCCATTCATCTATTGGTGTGCACTTAGGAAGCTTTCATATCTTGGCAGTTATAAATAATGTTGCTGTTAATAGCGGGGATGTACGTATCTTTTTTAATTAATTCTTGTTTTGTGGTTGGCTTTATTCGCTTGATAACTATGTAAGTTTAAAAAACTAAAGCTCTAAACGTTCTTAGAAACAATGAACAGTACATATATGTAAATTTTAAAATATATGTGCAGCAAAAAAAAAAAAGATCAAGCCATGAAAGACATGGAAGACACTTAAAAGACATATTACTAAATGAAAGAAGCCGGTGTGAAAAGGCTACAAACTGTACGATTCCAACCAAATAACATTCTAGAAAAGGCACAGCTACAGAAACAATAAAAAGATCATGGCTTCCAGGGGTTTGGGGAGAGGGAGGGAGGAATGAATAGATGGAGCACAAGGGATTTTTAGGGCAATGAAATTATTCTGTATGGTACTATAGTGGATACGTGTCATTATGCATTTGTCAAAGCCCACAGAATGTACAACATCAAGAGTGAACCCTAATGTAAACTATAGGCTTTGGCTGATAATAATGTGCCCATGTTGGTTCATCGATTGTACCAAATATGCCACACTGATGGGGGATGTTGAGGGTAGGGGAGTATGTATGTGTGGGTGGGGAGGGCTATGTGTGAACTCTGTATTTTCTGCTCAGTTCTGTTGTGAACCTGAAACTGCTCTAAAAGAATAAAGTCTATTTAAAAAAATGTCATCCACAAGAAAAAAAAATTCAACTGACAGCTTTTGTGTGTGTGTTTAATCTAATACTAGCTGCCTATTAGCTGGCGATTTAATATAACACTAGCTACTTGTTAAATCCCAAGTGGTTACTTTTTAGTCTAATGATATACTTCTACAGACTATTATGATTCCAGTCTTATTAAATGCCTTTTACAATTAGTGAAAGGTCTCTGGCTTCAGCTTTTGATTTTAGGAAAGGCTACAGATAGGATTTTGTCTTTTGTTCACCACCATTAAGTAATTTAAGTGCCTAAAGAGTAGCCAGCCATCACATTTTCCTATTCACAAGAATCTCACCCAGTCGTTTATTTTCTCTGGGCCCCTTGCAACTGCTCAGACATACCTGCAAATAATGGTTTTCTTCTATAAATTGGCTATTGTTTCACATTGCAACCCAGAAACATAAAACGTCCAAGTCCAAAACTGCATCTTTGAAAAGCAAGTAACAGGAGAGAATTAGAATACAACTTGACCACTGGCATGGAGGAGAGAACTTGAACAAGGAAGGTCCAGCAGTTCAGCGTGCTTAGAAAGCCAAGACTTAGCTTTCCCCCCTGCCAAACTATTTGCTGGAGAAGTAAAAGTATCTTTCCCTGGTTAGATTACACAGGCATTATTCTGTTACTAAGGCGAGTTGGTATCTTTTACAGTAACATTCTACTCTCCAGCTTCGTTTGGGATTTCAATTTACTAAACGAAATAAAGGAGGTGCCTTCCATGCAGGGCAGAAAAATTCCATTCCTTTCTTGCCCACTATTCTTTGGCTCAGAAAACATCGACAGCCACTTCAAAAACATGCAACCAGATGTTTCTTTACAGAATACCTTACGCCAGTATATCTTGATAAAGGAATTTAATTTTCACATATTGAGATAGAGGGAAGTCATTCTGGCTTATACATGAGTTCACTTGAATTTTATGCTAAAATAGCCTGTTTGTGGCCTATCAAACATACACAGTCCATCTGCTTTAATTAGTAAAGAAAAGGGCACACTGGCCAGAAGTAGAGTGTCCATGTCAAAAATAAAGATTCAGTGCCCTCTTCCTGGGACGCCAGTGCTGGTCCTCCTTCGACGACAAGACTCCAGTCCCAGGTGCCCAGGCCACGCTGAGTCCTATGTATGTGCAGATCTGGTTTTTTGTTTTGTTTTGTTTTGAAACCTTGAAGAAATGTACCCCTGACTTGTTCAGTGTTCTTTGTTCTGACAAGATATAAAACTGTGCTCGAAATCACATCTCCGGAGCAGTTTCTCAAAGTCATCTGGGAAGCAGGCTTCAGGGCTGGTCCTCAGACTGGCTCCAATAAAACTTTTGTTCTTATTCTTGATTTTTTATTATTTTCATCGACAATCCCAAACTGGAGATCTCTCAGACCAAGCATACTCTTCTAAAAAAGTCTATACTGAAAGTTGAACACTGTCCCTTGGGGGGCTTCACATGGCACCAACACAAATGGAAATACAAGTATTAAATTCTGAGGGAAATGAATTATTCTCATAAATCCAGAGTATTTATTAACATTTGAGATTACCACGAAAAGACAACCTTGAAAAGCCCCCAGGGTCGGGGAGGGCAGAGCTCTGTGGTAGAGCACGTGCTAAGCACGCACGAGGTCCCGGGTTCAACGCCCAGCACCTCCGTTTAATTAATTAATTGAACAAGCAAACAAACCTAATTACCTCCACCCAAAATTAAACCTAAAACAATTAAAATTAGAGAAGTCACCAGCCTGAGTCCACCAGTGAAGCCCCAGCCCGGGCCACAGCCTAGGGCCTCAGATGCCCTCACTCCCTAGGTGCACACTCACCATCTCCGGGCCCCACCAAAATGCTGCAGGTGCCGTGAGTGTGATGTGCTGCTGAGAATTAACTGAAAGCAAGTCTTAGCTACTCACGCAAACGGCTCTGGTGACCACTCAGGCGGGAGCCCAGGTGCGGCAGCAGCATGTCCCTCCCACGCAGCGCACGTGTGCAGACTGGACGGCCGCGGAGGCCACGGCAGCCCTCACTCGGGCCTAGCTGTCGGGGCCGGGGTCGGGCCAGCCCTAGCCCGCCTCCTGGCAGCACAGGAGTTGTCGTCACGATGAAGCCCGTGACCCCAAAGCCCATCAGGGCGACCTTTTAGACACGAGGTGTCAGAGTTTCTTTTTGTAAATGAAGAAAACGTGACTGACTACAACGTGACACACCTGAAAAAGTGAACGTTACCAGCAAGAGAGAAACGTTCTTCAAGGACCAAATTCCAGTTTAAACTGACCACGCTTCACAAAGCCTCCCCAGCATGGCGGGGCCAGTGAGGCGAACCTGTGGGGACGCACTTCAAGGGTCTGAAGGGAGCAACCCTGGACACATCCAAATGCAGCCGTGCAGATTAACAGAAAATGCTTCCAGGAGAAAAGCAGGAAAGTCTGGCATCTGTTTCACAACAAAAAGCCCTTCTTGAGACTAGAGGAGTGCAGCGCAGCGAAGGCCAGAAAGCACACGACACCCGTTACTCGCGACTCACACGTCTCTCAACCGCCCGTCACTTCTAAACCGTCAGCCTCTGCCTGGCGGCCTCGCCTGCCTTTCTCTTTCTCCTTTTTTTAAAGGCAAATGAAATCAACTTTAGATTCAAATCTTCCAATAATTTCTAAAAGCTATTTCTGGTCACAGTGTATTCTTTAAAAACTTCTCAGAGGGGAAAAAAGTAATACAGAAGACACACCAATGTTCAAATAATTTAAAACAAAAAAGCAGATTTAATGCAATAACAACATTAATCTGAGGATAAATAAATCCACAAGCTTTAAAGTTTGAAAATTTTTTCCTTTCTTTGCAGAGAGAATGGTTCTCTGAAAGCACACAGGACTGAAGATGTCAAAACAAAATGTAACGTGGCAGGATCCAGGCGAAGTGGCTGGTCCTTCCTGCTGCCCTCCCGACACCTGCCACCAGCCGAGGGACAGTTTCCCTCTAACGCAGGACGAGCGCTGGCCTCAGGAGTAACTGGATGGTTTGTTTCCTGAATCATCCTCTTGTGAGCCCATGCTCTGCAAAGGAGGGAGAGGCAGTGTTCACGGCTGCCCTGGTCGAGGGCTTCCCACCAGCACCCAGCACCCGCTCCTCCAGAGGACGTCACCCTGAATGCGACTCAGGGCAGGCCACCCCAGGGACCCCGACACGTCCCAAACACTCCCAGCCCGGAGCCTGAACGCTGGCATTAGTCAGCACTCGTCTGTGAACTTTACTCCTGGGATTTCCAAGAGCTCTGGGAAGTAAACACTCAACCTGAAACCAGGCTCACTTTCCTGGTGGGCCCCAATCCTTCCCCACCAGGGGCCCCGCACCTTCTGCACAAACTGGGGGTTCACGGTGATCTCCTGGTCCATGGCCTTCAGCCGCTCGTCCAGCTCTATGCACTTGAGCATCTGCGTGGGGGACGGCAGGTGAGTGCGCCGGGCAGGGCTCAGGGCAGTCACACCCTCCAGCCTAGACCACGCACACCAAGCGACAGGCTCGCAACCTGGAGGCTGCACGGGTTTTCCGGTCAGAGTTTGTTGGATTCAGAATGTGAACACAGGACAGTGCTGTCTGTTAGCCAACAGCCCGGCAGGGCCCGGCGCAGCACGCCGTCATCACACGCATCGGCGTCTTCCGCGGTGAGGCCTAGAAACGCTCACATTAAGGGGCGTGAAGACTAGACACCATTTCAGGGGACAGTTCCCATCAAGTGAGTCACCAAAAAAACCTTCCAGTTCTCGAGTTTCTTAAAATTTTAAAGTACCAACCAAGGACTGTGGAGACACCCTGTACTGGCATGCGCTGCCTGTAGGTTTCCTAGTGAGACCTAACGTTTGGCCCAGTCCGTTTCCCTGATCGCAGGTGGGAAACAGACCGCCCACACACCCCCAACCCACGTCCAGAACCAGAGGCGCGCAGCACAGCACCCAGCAGAGGGCGCAGAGGCGCCACGGCTGCTGCCCAGCGAGACCCTCGGGATGGCCTCCCTCTCTGCCGCCCACTTCCTCAGAGCGAGGTTTCCTGACCTTCCAACCCGGAACTCCAGACACGGCTCACCAAAGACACGAGGCACAGTGCTGTAAGTGACGGTGGGGTGTGGACAAGACTGTGCTAATGACAAGACCCTTCAAGTGCTCCGGGAGAGGAGCAGGCTGCGGCGAGCGGGACGAGAACTCCAGCCCACCATCTGCTTGCAGCCACACATCTGGCAGTTTCAAGCAGTCCATTGCCAAGTTAACTTTCTAGGAAATAAAATGTTCTTAGAAATGAGTTGGGAACTACTTGTATTTAAAACTAAAGTGGCCCTGGAACAGAGGCAGCGTCTCAGGTGCAACATGGCAAACGCCCGGCAGGACAGCCTGGGGCTCGCCCTCACCTCCTGGTCGATGCTGTGAAGCATGGCGGGGTTATTGTACTTCTCAGGGTTATCGTGGAAACTGACCATCCCGTCCTTCTGATTAATACTTGCAAAAATCTCGCCATCTTCTATCTGTAAGAGAGAAATCAGGAAAGCAGTTTAGGCTTGAACACTATGTGAGTATGGAGTGTTCAAATACAAACGTCACGGGGAAAGCAACCAACCAACCAAACACGTATGTGTATTTTAAGTACCACCTGTTTATTCAACAGGTATTTATCAAGCACCTATTATGTCCTAGGTGCCGGTACAGATGCAAAGGGGTCTCACACACACACACACCCCTCCTTTCATTTTTCTCAGATAAAATTCACATAATGTAAGTTAACCACCTTAAAGCGAACAACTGGGTGCCATTTCTTTATACTTCAGATGTGCGACCACTGACTGGCCTTCAGCCCCGTGGATCTGCCTGCTGGGGCATCTCACAGAAGTGGAACCACACAGTGTGCGGAATGTTTTCGAAGTGTCTGCATCTTCAAACAATTTCAGTGAGATATCATTTACACTGCACCCTTGCGTTTTAAAAACTGAAACCCTATAGACTGGGAGTTCAGAATGTGCAGATACTGACAGGCATATGTAGACTAGATAAAAGAGATTATACTGTGTAGCACAGGGGAATACACACAATCTGGTGGTAGCTCACAGCGAAAAAGAATGAGGCAATGAATATATGTATGTTCATGTATAATTGAAAAATTGTGCTCTACACTGGAATTTGACACAGCATTGTAAACTGACTATAACTCAATATAAAAAAAGTAAAAAAAATAAAAATAAAAAAAAAAATGAAACCCTAACACACTTTCATTTCAGTAGGAACAATCTTCTGATGCTTCAAGAAAACTCTGCCGCCAGTGCTGACTCCAAGGCGGCGCCAAGGTCTGCGGTCTTCGCTTGCGTGAATGACTGGGGATTTATTTGATTGACCCTTGTAGCCAGAGCCTGTCCATGAAGGGAAAAAGTAGGAAGCCAAAAAATCCCAAACAGGTTTGCTGTTCCTAACAAATTACTCCACGGGTGACAGCAATGAGTCCACCGGTCACAGTGGAGCCGAGCTGCCTAGAAGGGACGGGTGCTACTTAAGGAAACAGACGGCAGCCTGACACACTGAACTAAAGGCGTGAAAGCTGTGTCTACAAGAAGTGAACGGAATACGCCAAGAGGAAACGCAGGCCTGGTTCACCACAGCAGCGCTCTCTGTGACAACTACCCCTGGAAACAACGCGAACGTCCTCGTAGTGAGAACAGAAAGCTTTACTCACCGTGGCCCTGAAACGAATAAACCACAACTCTATACACAGTGCACGAATCTCATAATGTCGAGCAAAATAAACTGGACCCAAAATGTGTGTCCTTTCATTACAGAGCTCAAGAGTAGGACACGACTGAAAAAGATGTCAGAGGTCAGGAAAGCAGCCACCTCTCTGGCCACAGGGAGGGCTGGGGCAGGTCTGAGAAGGCTGCACGCTGCACGGCTCCTACTGCGTGACGTTCTGGGAAAGGCAAAACCGCGGGGTCCGTGAGACCAGGGGTGGGGGCGGTGAACAGGCGGAGCACAAGGCAGAGCAGTGATGGTGACACGTGTCCCTGCGCTGCGTCCAAACCCACAGCACGTACAGCACCAAGCATGAGCCCTGGTGCGAACTTTGGGGTTTGGGTGATGACCACACACCTGCTGGTGCAGGTGTAGCCGCTGTAACAGACGTTCCATCGGGGGGGGGGGTCCCAACAGTGGGGGAGGCTATGCATATGGGGGGCGGGGGATTTGTGGGGCTCACTGTACCTTCCCCTCAATTTTGCTATGAACCTCAAACTGCTCTAGAAAAATAGTTTAATTAAAAGAAAAGGAAAATCCCTGCCTTTCTAAACTTTACCTCTCTAGGGACAGGATTTTCCAAGCTGTGGCAGTGCTAACATTGTGAGCCAGACGATTCTTCGTGGGGTCTGTCCCCTGCCCTGCAGGGTCGAGCAGCACCCCTGAGCCCTGCCGCCAGGGGAGCAGCACCCCAGCTTGACAAGCAGAAGCGTCCTCAGACACTGGCCCTGACAAATGCTACGTATCCCCTGCAGACGAAACCCCGGCTGAGCCAGAGCCTGTCCAGGCCTGTCCGTGTCGGTTGAGCATTCCACTGGCCGTGTCCTCGCCACTCGCACACCCTCTTCCCTCCCGCCGCTGGGCAAGACCAGGGTCCAGGGTGACCCACTCGGCGGAGCCCTGGGATAGCACATGCCCCCTGGCAGGCACTCAGAGGCTGGTGAAGTCGGACGGGTTCTGTTTGTCTGGGGGGTGTTCCTGTTTTGAGGGTGAGGCTGAAACACCTCCAGGCACTGGCAAGCTGAACCACAGAAAGAAGGCGCTCCGTTATCACAGCTGAAAGTACTTTTGTCACTCCTAATCCCGACGGGCACTGCCCCTGAGACCACGGGGGGGGGGGGCGGGGCGGTCACTGGGAGGAAAAGGCAGAGTGCCCTCCGCACACAAGGAGAGTGCCTGCCCTGGGCTGAGGACCTGGGTTTGCTTCTGGTGGCTCAGGTCAGAGCCACGCCCTTTACATCTGAACAGGCAGGGAGATCATGCTATTTCAGCTTGGAGTGTTGCCATGTAGTCATTTAACCAAACTGGGGAGCGAGCATGTGAAACTGGGAAGCGGATGGGATGTCAGGTGTACTGGAGACGTCTGGACGTCGAAGCTGGGTCTGAGCGCGGTGCGTGAGGGCTGAGGGCTCGAGTCAGGCCACCGTCACCCGGCTGAGCTGCCGGGCTGTCCTGGGGCAGCAGGGCTGGGCTGGCCCTCCGGGAGGCACTGGTCTGTGCCCTCGTCACCAGCCAGCAGGTGGGCAGCGCTGCTCGGTGCCTCTGTGCACGTCGAACACTTCATGAGTGTTGCAAGTGGTGCTTACGAAGTCTCCGCCAACGAGAACACAAACAATGAGCACAAACGGGACACAGCCGTGCACACGACGTGAGCACATGTGACCCGACAACGCCCCAGACTGAGAGGAAGTCAAGAAACACGCCCAGTGGACGTCCCCTTTCTCCTGCTTTATATTTTCCATAATGAACGCCTGCTACTTTCACAAGGAAAGAATCCACGAACTTCTGAAAAATGTAAACACACTTACCATGTGCAGGACGTACTTTTCTGCCTCCTGAGGCCCAGATAACTGCACACGACTCGCCATGTCTTGCAACGACAGCGTTAAAAAGGTCTGAAATTCAGAAGCTAATCAATCACAAGTAGAAGCACTGACGGAAGAAACTGCATTAAACATGCAGAGTTGCACTGAGCCACTGAAAACTGCTTTTCATGACTATACAAAACAGTTCTTTGCTGTGCAGATGACCTGAGAGCTTCCTAGGGGGGTGATGACGTGAGACAGAAGCCCGCACAGGCTTCCTGACAGATGCACAGGGCCGCCCCCAGTGGGAGAGGACAGGAGCCTCCATGTGCGACGGCGAAGCCAGGTTCGCCAGTGCAGCACAGTCACACAGAGGACCGCTCTGCGGCTGTGGAGGGGTGACGACGTGAGAAAGGGCCCGAGCTACGCTTACACTAAACACAGAGGAGGAGGCAGGGCAGGGCCCACAGTGCTCACGCCTGCGAAGGGAAGGGAGCCTGCAGATGAGCGGCACACGCGCGAACGATGCGCTCGCAGGTACCCAGGTGACCTCCAGAAGGGGCTCAAGAAACTGGAATGCTGGCTGCCTCCGGGGAAGAGAAAGGGCGGCTGGGGTAGAGGGACTGGCCGGAGACTGCTCTATCTCTGAACTCTGTACCATCAATGTATCACCTTTAAAGAATATAATACTGGAAAAAAACCATATTTATCCTTCAAAGTTCAATGCTAAAACGTGTCAACAGATGAGGGGTTCAAAGGAGACCAGAGCTCACCGCAGGTCCACCTGGGACCGCGTGAAAACACCCCTTCAGGAGCACACTCAGAGAGCGAGCTCCCTTTCTAGGGCAGGTGGTGACGGTCACCACGACAGCAGCTTCTGAGCAGGCACTCGAGAGAGTGATGCTGAAAATTCTGGATAAGCTAGTGACCAAAAACTACACATATACTTTAGTTCGGAGAGTAGCACCCCCCAGAAATGAAAGTATTGTTAATTGCAAGAGGTGCCCAAGGGCTTTAACTCGATGAGGACTCAAAAGAGAGCATTTCTAAACACACAGAACTATCATGTTTCCTACTTCACAGTAAGTAGGAACCTCCACACGCACGCCTGTCAGAAGAGGGCTGGCCAGCAGAGGACGAGCTCCTGAGCAACACAGTGCGTGAGAGGTCGCCAGGACACCGGCTCATGCTGCCATGGCAACGGTGACAGCACCGAACCAAGAGCAGGCGCAGAACACGGGAGTGTCTACACCTACAGGAGGGGGAGGGGATCCAGAGAAACGCCCACCGAACATCAGTACGGCGCAGGCCTGACCCCACGTGATGACCCCTTGCCCACAGCTGCCCTCCAGCCAGCCATGCCCTGGGACATGCCGCCAGTCCCCAACACCGACACCGGCACACCTGCTGAGACTTTTGAGAGCTCCTGATTCCTCTCCTTTTGAATCAGAACGAGACTGCCTGCCAGGCTAGACCGTCCTCGCCTTTCCCCTTCTGTTACTCTTCTCGGGGACACGAGGCCACACCCTGCAGCGGCCCCGCCCCAGCAGGCCCCCAGTCAACAGTGAGGCAGCACGCACAGGACCCAGGACACTGGTGGCCGCAGGGCCCTGCCCAGCCCTGGACTGACCCTCGTGTCTGGGCAGCTCCTGTTCTGGGTTTATCTAGCCCACAACAGAAAGCTGCACTCCCCACCCGGGCTCCTCCCTCCACACCATCACCTTGCTCCACACGATGGCCCGAGGCTGCCGACCTTGCAAGACAGCCACTGACGTTTGCAGTGATGCCGACTCACGAGATTCCTCAAGTTCTAACTCTTCATTTCGCCTTTATCTGCCACTCTGCAATTTAACGCTATTTTCAACAGTGCACTGTCTCGTACCCGTTAACGTTTTGATTTTTCATCTGAACTCCCAGCACTAATCTCCTGCGTACAGGTGTGGCTGTTTCCCAGGGGTCCTCCTGGCGGGGGGACAGGAGTTTACCTAGAGCACCGGGACAAACAGAAAACCCTGTGGGGAGCCAGGCTGCCGGCGACCTCGAAGCTCTCAGGGCCGGGCTTTCCGGCCTGTGGGTCGCGCTGGCCTCGCTCCGGCTGACAGCGGTAGCCGTTCCAAGCTCTCTAGCTGCCTTCTCTTCCTCCTCTTCATTTCCCTCCTACAAGCCAGCTTTACGACGCCTCTGCTGATCTTAGTCAGGAGGCCACAGTTACTCCGTCCAGCACGCCCTCCTCGGCCCCCCACCAGCCTCTCCAGGCCCTGGCGCTGTCAGAGCCACCATTGTCCCCCCACCGCCCCAGGGCAGAGGGTGTGCGGTCACCACGTCCCCCAGCCCTGAGCTGCTGCCCCCCCTCCTCCGCAGGGTCCTACCACCTGCGGCCCCACCTTCCTGGCTCTCGGGGCTCCGTTTCCCTTTACGCTTTCCTGTATTGCGTGAACCCTCCGTAATAAGCACATTTCCTATGACCAAAACCGATCAGGTTTACTTTCATCGTGAAAATAAAAACTACACAGGCTGACCTCCCACAGCTGAACTGCACGTGGCCATGTGACCCTGGCCTGAGGGCACACATGCCCACGCAGAGGGCAGGCCAGCTCAGAGCGTCACCCTCTGCCCCCAAGGCTGTCTACCTCTCTCGGGCTGCCTTCCCTGCCTCCCAGGCAAGCCACGTTGCCTACCTGTCCTCCTTGTCACCTGTCCGCTTCTCAAATCCCCTGCGCTAGACTGAAACATGTACGTCAAAGTCTAAGAAACGCGCCGAGTCCTCAGGACTGCGACCCTGCCGCACCTCATCCCTGCACCCGCTTCCCGAGCACGACAGGCGCGGGGAGACGGAGGCCGGGCGTGGGGCGGGGGGGTGGGGGGGGAAGGCTGGGCGCAGGGGAGGCAGGGGCTGGGCGCAGCCGCCCAGCAGCCGCACCTTGGTCAGCCTCTGGATGTTCTTCTTGTACAGAGAGGACAGGCACTGCTTCACCAGCCCCATGTTGTTGTCGCGGGTGAACGTCTCACTGTGCTTGGTCACCAGGTTGCGCAGCTCCGAGGGGTTGTTGGTGGAGTAGACCTGTGCCAGCTCGTGGTACGCGTTGCTGAGAGGCTGCAGGTTTGAGGGCAGGAGGAAACCAGACAGAGTCAGGAATGAAATCTGAACAGGAAGCAGAACACACAGCACCACGTCTGGAGCCAGTACACGGACAGCCCTTCATCCTGCTGCCGCCTGACGAGCTGTGACTCACCCAAAGCAAACGCCTGCTTTAGAGACTCACTGTGGAGCAGTTTATTGTTGAAAACCCACAACCTTGCAGCAGAGCGCGAACCCGGAAGGGCACGCAGGGCTTTTCTCCCCACCGAGCCCCGATTCTTCTCCGGGAGCTGCACTGGGAGGCAGGCAAGCACAGCCCAGCTCCCGGGCTCCCTCCTGCCCCCCACCCCGCAGCACGCTGCGGTCAGAACGGGTACAGGCGATCCCAGGGCCGGCACAGGCCTGAGGGAGCTGGGCGGCCCTGAGGAGCACAGGCAGACACGGCCCCAAACCTGTATCTGTTCCGAGCCTGTTTGCTCCCTGCCATCGCTGCTGTCGCCACGAACAAACCACTGCTCCCGCGGACGGTGCCGCGTCAGGAGGATGCCACTTCATAAAAGTGCTCCT
Organism: Camelus ferus; assembly: GCF_009834535.1. Taxonomy (NCBI): domain Eukaryota; kingdom Metazoa; phylum Chordata; class Mammalia; order Artiodactyla; family Camelidae; genus Camelus; species Camelus ferus. The sequence continues at coordinate 19,147,543 of NC_045711.1, read as the reverse complement.
TCTAAAACGAGTCACTCGAGGGCCACGGGGACAACCCGCCATGGGGCCCAGGGGACAGCTCACGTGCCCCCTCCCCCACCTGTGCCTCGGCAGCCGGAGCCCCAGCCACCACAGGGTCTCCTGGGGGGAGGACGGCACTGGCTGTCCTCAACAGACAGCACAGGGGTCTTCTCACAGGGTGGTTTTCAGAGATCTCTGGAAATTCTGAGTTTTGTACAAGGAGGATCGGCATAAGATTGTTCTCAAAATGACTGTGACCTCAATGTAAAAAACAAAAACAAAAAACCATGAGCACGTATGACCAAAAAAGAAAAAATTAAGTCACGTCCTCAAGTGAAAACAGAGGCTCGGTGAGCAGAGCTCGGGGTCCAGACAGGGGAAACCCGCCGCCCGGGACAGAAGGCAGCAGGGACCCGCCAGGCCCGTGGCTGTGACCCCAGCAGATACCTGCTGCCCGGTGCTGCCGTCGGGCTGGGAGGGAGAACGGCAGACCCGTGCACAGCACAGCTCCGCACACAGAGCACGTCACTGAGGGGAGCAGCTGCGCCTACACCTCACCTTGATGAACCTGCCCACGATCTGAGACGTGTACTTGGGCAGCTGCTGCACCTTGCCGAGCAGTATCAGGGAGACCAGGATGTACTTCTTGTACGACTCCAGCATGATGTGGCTGACGGCCATGGCAGGGGTGGCGATGGCCTGCGGGGGGGGGGGGGGGGGGGCGTGAGGGCAGCGCTCCCCACGGCGAGCCAAGCGCACGGGGTGCCCTAATGAGCTTCGTATTTCATCGACTCACCTAATTCACTTAACTTAAAAAAGAACTTAAGCAAAATGTCCTATTATTTTTTGTAACACCTTTACTGAGACATAATTCACAGGCTATAGACTTTACCCTTGGAACACACACAATTCACTGGGCTTTGGTGTTTTCCCCACGTTGGGTAACCGGCACCACTCCTAATTTCAGAGCATTCTCACCCCCTAGAGAGAAGCCCCAGACTCCCAAGCAGCCACCTCCCCTCCCCGGCCCCGCTCCCCTCCTGCACAGCTCCCAGATGTCCTCACCCAAAGGGCACCGTGTGGGCTCTGTGAACGGCTTCAGTGGCTCGTTTTGGGGCTCACCCATGTGGGCGCCCCACCCCACTGTACGGAGAGACCACGTTTTGTTCATTCAGTGAACGGGCACCTGGGCTGTTTCCACCCTCTGGCCTCAGGAATCCTGCCACTGTGCGTGGACGCTGGCCCTCTGCTCCTGGGCGCACTCCTGGGAGTGGCACTGCTGTGCCACGTGGAGACTGCATTTAACCTGCCACACCCTCTGACACCCCCACCGGCAACCACCAGGGCTCCAAATTCTCCACGTGCGCATCAGCACTCACAGCTGGCTGTCTCTCCAGTTTCAGCCATCCTGCTGTGAACTGACATCACACTGTGGTTTTCATCTGCACTTCCCTGATGCTTTTGGCCACCTGTATGTCTTCTTTGGAGAAATGTGCATTCAAATCCATTGCCATTTAGAAGTTCTAGTTTTTCTATTGTTGAACATAAGACGTCTTTGTATGTTCTGGACATAAGCCTCATCGGAATCGTGGCCTGCAAGTATCCCCAACCCATCTCCATCCACTTTCTTTCACGTGGATTTATGAAGGTTAAGAACTGAAAACCACCACAACCAAATCAGCCCAAATATTTCAAACCGAAGCCCAAGACGCTGAGCTTGGAAGGCACCTCTCCTGAGAATGACTCCACAGAAACACTCCTGTAAGCGCGTGAGGGTCTGTGCAACACTGCTTTCTGAGGGGGAGGTAATGAGGTTTCTTCACTGAGTTCTGCTTGGTGGAGGTACCGGGGATCGGACCCGGGACCTCTTGGGTGCCAAGCATGCGCTCTACCACTTGAGCTGTACCCTCCCCCTCTGCAACACTGCTTTCACAGTGACCCACCTGGGTCTGCTGAGGGGAACACCGGTCGGGAGCATGGAAGCTCGGTGCATCTGCGCTGCGGTCTGAGGACGAAACTGCTCTCACTGTTTACTTAATAAGGCTGAGATCTGAATTTCTTCCAGTATATCCTTCTTTTGGAATTTTTTTTAAAGCAAAAAAAAAAATCTGCCTCGCCTTCTGAAATTAAGGCACTAACACCATCTCTAACCAAGGCACATCATCAGCACACAGTGGCACAACGGAGGCTGACACTGGATAGTGCCTGTCATCAGGGCAGAAGAGGGAATTACCAGGTAAAAGTCTATCTCGAAACACAAGAACTGTTTTGTTTTTACGTCCTCACCACCTGCGCTAGATGTTTTCTAAGTGCACTGCATTCTGGCCCGTCAGTGCCCACCCCCCGGCTATCCCAGACCAGCAGTGTTCCACGGGGAGTCTTCTGGGCCATGAAGCGATACGGCAGCCAGTGGCAGCCAAGTGTGTGTCCGCAGCTGTCTGTGTGCTCTTAACTTAAAGTCACCTGGAGGGTTTCACCTGACAAGACACATCCTTTAGTGACACTGCCCCTGCCCACCAGCACCCTCTGGTCAGCTTCCCCAGGCGCCCCCGGCAATGCCTGTCAGCCCCACCCACTGGGGCGACGCCCAGTCACGGGCGTGGGGGTGCGGTTCCACGAGCATCTCAGACAAACAGTGAGTTCCTCGAAATCTTGGGGTCTCTTTCACTCCCTCAACAGGTGCTCTGAACAAAACAGAACTTATGAACATCTTACGTATTTGTCATATAACACTGGTTTTAGCCAGTGCCGTGTGTCTTTTTCCAGGCCCTGAGTGAGCACCCAGAACCACGGAGCCCGTCTCATCGCTCGGACGCCCGGGTGCGAGGGGCCTTCCACAGGGTCCTCCTTAATGTCCTCTGAATCACGAGCCGGGAGGACATTTTACTCGGTAAGACACCTCGAAGGCCGGTCCATTCCACTCTTCCCCAGAAGCTCAGACCCCAACCCTCATCAGACGGAGTCAGTGGCAAGGTTGGGACCAGCCCACTCCTCCCTCCACTGCCCCACTCCCCTCCAGGGCGGGCGACCACTGGTCACCTGGCCACAGAAACAGACTGAAATCTGAACGGACCCTCACCCCCAACCCAGGCCGGGACCCACGGCTCCAGCCGCGGACATGCCAGTGCCCATCCCGGCGGCCGCAGGGGCCCTGGAGGGCCACTACCTGCTCGTAGAAGTAGAGGGCTCTCTCGAAGTCCTTAAGGCCGGTGTAGAGCATGCCGCCGTAGTAGTAGTAGCACAGGAAGTGCCTGGCGTCGTACGCCCCGTTCTCCTTGCAGATGTCCATCATGTCCACGTCCAGGTACGGGAGCGCAGGCTTGAAGCACTTGGCCAGCAGACACAGCTGCGGAAAACGCAGAGAAATCAGCGCTCTAGCCGGACTTGGCAGGCTTCAGCAGAAGGAGCGAATTCACACGTTCCAGAAAGTCCTCTGTCTTACATTTACCGACCACGTTACTCCGCTTTCTGAAGCACCCAGAACAAGACGGCGCGGCGCACCCGGGCTGCTCACCTGGCAGAGGTCGGCATGGACCGAGGTCAGCTGGTTTGTGTTCATCTGCATCTTGTCGATGGCTTGCCTGAGGACGCCGATTCCTCGCAGGGGCTGCGGGAGACGACACCTCCTCAGCTGAGGCCTCGGGCAGCCGCGCGCTGGGTCCTGTGCTCTCGCCGACAGCTCCCTACGCAACAACGGGCGGTCCCCCAGCCCCTCGGGAAGCTCCCCTTCCTAGTCAGTCGAAAACGTTTCCTTAAGCTGCTTATTGTGACACTTAGAGTAACTCAGTACGATTTTTTTAAACCATAAAGACTCTTTTCTACAATGAAGATCAATTATCCAAAGCAATTTTATGTTCTCAACAGTTCATTATACTTTACAGCTAAACAAACAGAAGTTTTCCAAGTGATTCACAGCAGCCGAGACCTATGCTCAAGAAGCCTGTGGGGAAGGACGCTGGCATCTCCCACAGGGCGGCCTAGGCACCACCTGCACGTACTCGCCAGCACCCCTTGCCTGACAGTAACTCACTGCTGAAGGCGACACCACAAGTTACAGGCAGATGGTCCTCCTGCCCTGACCACGGACAACAAGCCTCGAGGGAGGCACAGCTCGTTTCTGGAGAGGAGCTGTGACGTCAGATAACCGGGTAAGTCACACGTCTCTTCCAGCAAAGGCTTGTCGGCTTTTTTAACCCTCTCTCTCTGTCACCATCTATGCCGCTCTCCTACAAAATGCCATCCGGCTCTGTCTTCAGTCTCTTCCACACCACTAGTCTTACAGCTCAATTTCAAATCAAAAAGAACCTTGTGTCAATGTCACAGAAAAGAAAGAAAAGAGTTTACCAGACCGAGGAGACTAAAGAGACACCACAGTGCGATGTATCCCACAATCTGAGACTTTCTCGTGTCATAAAAGTCATTAGAGAAACAACTGGGAGAGCCTGAATAAGGTCAGAGCTGCTGAAGGTCAAATCAAGGCTCATCTCCTGGTGCTCATCACTGCACTGCGGTTACAGGGGAGAACGTCCTGATTTTTAAGGAACTCACATCGAGGTCCTTAGGATAAGGGGCACCAGGTCTGCCACTTCCTCCAAAGGCTCAGGAAAAAGAGAGACAAGAATGAGCAAGAGTGGAAAGCCAGGTGAAGGGCACACATGGCAGCTAATCATACATGCTGACAACCTTCTGTGCAGCTAGAATTATGCCATAAAACAAATTACAAGTTTTAGCGAGCAAACGGAAGAGCTGCCTGTGACAACACCAAGGGCTCCAGAGGGCAGTTCAAACACAGGCGGCGGCCACCCCACCACCCCAGCACAGGTCTGTGCGGCGAATGCCCGGGCTCTGTGGGGACCACAGACACCATGGCAGGACGCTCAGGACCCAGCCGTCACCTAGCAAGCCAGTCCGCGGCACACGTTAGGTCACGTTAAATGGAACTATAAATACTCGAACAACATTCTTACCTGCTTCCTTTCCACAAGTGCATTTGTTAGCTGATGGCAAAGCCCCGCAACTGGATGTAACAATAACAGAATATTGAAAACATAAATGACTACAGGGCAGAGCACATCCCGCGGAGAAGAGGAAAAGGCTGCTCCACTCACAGGTGTCCGTCGCGTAGCGGATGTGCTCCCCGTTACAAGTGCTGATGAAGAGCTGGACCTGCGAGAACAGCGTCTCGAAGTCGGGCACGCTGGGCATGGAGAACTTCACAAACCTGCGGCAGAGAAGACAGCCCTGTCCTGACGGCCCCAGGGGAGGCGCGGAAGCCGCTTACTCACAAGTCCATCCTGCCCAGCGCCCTGTGACTTTAGAGGAGTCACAGTGCTTTTACAGCTGAAGAACCAGAGTCCATGAGAGTCTCCCGGCCCGGTTCTTTGCACAATCAAGACACAGAACACAGGTGCAAATAGAGGTTAAGAAAAATAATCTTATAAAATAACAATTTTTACCCAGAGCAATAAGGCAAGAAAAAGAAACAGAACACACCCAAAAAAGAACAACTTACAAAAAAGAAAACTCCACTAAATGAAGCCAAATATCAGATCATCTAATACTCGTGCAGTAACTGAATATAAACTTTTAACCAATTAAAAAAAATCTTCCTCTGAGGTCCAACGTGGCCAGCCACTGGAACCCCCCCCCTTCTTCCCTGCCTGGGGGAACAGCCTGGAGGCAGGGACTGAAGCTGCAGACTGGCGGGACCACGGCTCAGGTGCGAGATGCTGCCCCAGGACTCAGGGTGCTGGGTCCAGCGGGGAGGCAGCGCTGACGGCAGGCTAGGAGGGAGCGCGACGGTGAGAGGGATGACGAGGATGACCCAGCCCAGGCCACTCGGCATGCGGCCGTCAGGAGCCAGCGTGAACACCCTGAGGCGGCGAGGGGGCAGGGAACAGGTTTCGGGGGAGAAATCACAGAAGCTGCTACCGCCTAGACACTGCTTCCAAGTGAACTTTACGCTCCTTTTTATTTCAATGAACAGCTGTAACTCATTTCAAGAAACATGAGCTGGAAAGCATTGCCTCATCATCCTCCGGTCCTCGCAGCGCCACCTGCGCAGGTCCCGTGACAGCACGCCTACTCACACCCACGCCCACGCTCTCTGGGATCACAGCGTGTCCACACTTGGGCTTCGCAACAGGTCGCTAAGGCACTGAGATTTCCGTTTTATAAATAAAAATAAGAAGCCCAGGGCCCCACGCCTAGTAACCGGAGGAACAGAGATTCAAGCCTGGGGGCCCGGAAACAAGGTCAGGGCTGTTCCAGGTTCTCTCTGACAGCCACGCGGGGGAGAACGCCTTACAGCCTTGAATGTTCTCACACGCACCATCTCACCTGACGTACAGCAGCGTGCAAGCTGACGTGCACATAAAACATGATGCCTGCTCTTTTAATCAGAAAACACAGATGGCAGACACCCTTAGCGGCCAGCCCCAGGTGGCAGAACCCTCTGCAGAGGTGGCCCCAGTCCACATCTGTGCTGCCCAGGGGCAGTGGGCAGGTCCTGCGTCCCTGAGATGTGGCAAGTGCAGCTGAGGAGTCGAATCCTGACGTTCAAACAGGCACACGTGGCTGGCAGCACCATCCCGCAGAGCACAGCGCAGACCCTCCACCCTGGCTGTTCCGCCTGTCCACACTCTATTCCTGACACACACCTCTCAGGAACCCCAGGGTGAGTGAAGCCAGACCTCACCTGAGGCCAGTTTCTTCTCAGTTTATCTACATTATTTCAACTTTTGTGGCCACTATAAAACCCCAATTTGTACTAAAACATCAAAAGGAAGAGAATTCAGCTCTCCAGTGCACAGACTCACAAGAGTTCCACAGACCAACAGAAACAAGCTGTATTTAACTTGGTCTTAAAATGGCTTAAACTTGCACATCAACGACTTCCATTTTTAAAAAATGCCGCCGCCACCACCACCACCACCACCGAAAAAGGAAAAACCCAGCTTGAACTTGTCCGAAGGGAATCTGAAGCAAGGCAGTTTGGCTTGTGGGTAATTGCTCCCGTCACCCAGCCTGTTCCATCACTCCTCCCTATTCCCTTTTCAAATTAGAAAAGTGGAGAATCCGACAGATTACATGGATCAAAGTATTCAGATAAATGCAAACCTAGGGCCCATGCCTGAGGTAGCCATTCCTTTTTAAAAAATAAATTTCAAAATCTGTATAAACATAAGACTTAAAAAAATACTACAACAAAATATAAAAGCAATGGTCAGCTGGGATGAGTAAAATGCAAGCGTGACGCCGTGACTTTCGTCGTGCAGAAGGGCCCAATGCTGTTTACTTCCTACACCAAAAAATAAAGCCCACAAGTGCGCGGTGCTCAGTCCCAGCAAGCACGGAAGCGCAGAGGAAGGGGCCTCACAGAACGGCGAGGACGCCCAGGGAGTGCTCCTGCACGTCCAGAGCCCCGAGCACCGTGTCCAGATGCGACAGGTTCTTCGCAAGGAGCTCCCCACTCTTGTTGATCAGTTCGCAGAGCTGCGTCATTTGCCCTGGAAAACAGAACAACACTACGTTCAGTTACCGCATTGACCAAACCAGAGAAGTCAAGTCTCGGCTTCATGCCTCCGACCTGCAAGGGCCTGAAGATGACTTCTCGTGTCTCCTTCACTGCAGGGGATGACCAGGAAAGGCCAGAGGTGCGGCACGACCTAGCCTGCGGCCTCCGCACAACTCCCCACTCTCCTCCGGCCCCAAAGGTCCCCATTCCCTCAACTCCCATTTCTAGGCCTTGAGCCAGAAGTGCACACGCCACCATCACCACCCCCTCACCTCCCTCCTGGATCCAAAATGCCACCAACTATGATTTAAGCTGCCTGGGAAGCCTCCAGCTCCCTTCCCTCCCTCCCCTCCGCCGTGATGCAGAGCACCATCACTGCCTGTCTGGACCACGTCGTCACCTTCCAAGGGCTCTGCCTTCTCCATCTCTCCTCCAGCCCACACTCCATCCTGGTACCTGCCTGATCCTTCTAAAGTGCCAATGCAATCACCTTACTCTCCAGGCTTGAGGACGTCCAGGCGTCTCCCAGGTCTCACTCACCAACTGTCCCACGACCTCTCACCCTGACACCTCCTCACCGGCTGCCCTCCCTCCACCCGCCCCACACTCCTCTTCAGTCAGCCTGGGCCCCTCCCGGACTAACTCGTCCTCTGGGATCTCTGCTCCCCTGGGACCATGATGGCAGGTCACTCAAGTGGACAGACTGGGTCCTCTCCGGCTTCAGAACACACTGCTTGCTTAGCAGCTGGTCTCTCCCCTAGTCCACCACGTGACGTTTTAACAACTAAAGCACAGAATCGATGGGGCCAGAATCGGTGCACTGAGGTAGACTCACCAGTTCCCTTCCCTTGACAATGGAATTTCCTTTAATTGAGGAATAGCTGATTTACAAAATTATGTAAGTTTCAGGTGTACAAGATAGTGATTCACAATATTTAAAGGTTACATCTCATTTATAGTTACTATAAAATAGCAGCTACATTCCCTGTGCTCTACAATATATCCTTGTAGCTTATTTACTTCACACGTGGCAGTTTGTATCTCAATCCCCTGCCCCCATGTGGCCCCCCACCCCTTTCCTCTCCCCACCGGTAACCATGAGTATCTTCTCTAAATCTATGAGTCTATTTCTTTTTTGTCATATTCACTAGTTTGCTTTATTTTTTAGATTCCACATGTAAGTGATAACATACAATATTTGTCTTTCTCTGATTTAGCTCACTTAGCATAATGCCCTCCAGGTCCATCCACGTTGTTGCAAATGCCAAAATTTCATTCTTTTTTAAGACTAATATTCCATTGCATACACCACATCTTCTTTATCCATTTATCTGTTGATGGACACTTAGGCTGCTTCTGTATCTTGGCTGTCGTAAATAGTGCTGCTATGAGCACTGTGGTATGTGTATCTTTCTGAATTAATGTTTTCATTTACTTCAGATATATACCCAGGAGTGGGACTCACTGGATCATATGGTAAGTCTGTTTTTAGTTTTTAAGGAACCTCCATACTGTTCTCCACAGTGGCTGCATCAATTTACATTCCCACCAACAGTGTAGGAGGGTTCCTTTTTCTCCACATCCTTGCCAGCATTTGTTATTCTCTGTCTGACAGGTGTAGGTGACGTCTCATCGTGGTTTTGCTCTGCATTTCCCTGATGATCAGCGATGCCGTGGACGCATCCGTCGTAATGGGCTACTCTAAGGACAGAGACCACAGCCACACTCTACACTCCCAGGTCCCAGCGCTGTCTTTCTGGTGGTGGTGGAGGGTACAGTATGTCCCTGGGCACTAACCCCGAGTTGCCTCCTTCAGTAGTGCTCTTCCACACTGTCAACTTCAACTAGCCATACCAGCTATTTCTATTTAGTAGCTGATGGGTTTTTTTTTTCCTATTAAAAGGCACTTAAGTAGTATAATGCTTAAAATCCAAGAGGCTGTAGCTAGGAACTTAGATCATTTCTACTCCAGAGTTTCTTACTACACTTTTTAAATTTTTACCAAAAATAAAGGAAATACTCCATCAGTGTCACACTCACTGCAAAACAGTAGTAAAGCCCATGATCTCATCAGGCATACTCTTTCAGGATAGCAACACAAGTTGACCTGGGAAATGCCAACACACCATCATTTTAGCAGAGATCTCACTGGCAGGAAAGAAACTACTTTCAATTAATTTGCTCCCCCCCTTTTTTTAACTCTCTACCCTACACTTGCAATGATCTTAACCACCCAGAAATAAGCATTTCCATCCTTTATTTCCCAATTAAATAACCTAACCTGAGTCGAGATCGAAGAGAAATGCAGGGTCACCTTGAAATCGTAAGGCAGGTAACTCGGGCAGGCCAAGGGGAGAGCAAACCTAAGTCCCACCAGGTGTATCTGAAATGAGCCCAACCAGCCCGGTGGCCGACAAAATTTCCTCTAACCAGAGAAAGCTGGAAATTATAACACTCCCTGCACTTAATGTTCACGTTAGAAAATTCTGAGTAAGGGCAGAGGAAACAGAAACTCGACATTTGCTATTTGGGGAGCATGAGCCTCAGAAGCCCGGGGCAGTGGGAGTGTCATGTGTCTCTGCCTGGCAGACTGCTCCAAAAGCTGTGTCTTGGACAGAGCACATGTGCAAGGCTTTTTCACATCAGAAATCCTGCTTGACTGACGCTCACAACCACAGCCCTTGTTCTATCCTGTAAATAAGCAAACTGACCCAGGGAAATTAAGTGACTCGCACACCAAGTGACTAAGACAGGATTCCAACCCAAATCTAAGCACACTGCACCCCAGGACGTAGAAACTGAGGTCTGGGGCACAAATGAAGGAAGGGATAGCTTCCTCACTCCTGCAGACCGCAAGTCTATGCCTCAGCTGTGAACCTAACTTGTCGCAGCAACGTGGGAACCGGGACAGACCCGCTGCACTGAGCTGCCCACACTCCTCAGATAACCTCCGGACAGCGAGGTGGACAGCACCTGCCGTCGTCACACGTGGAGACAGGGCTGGAAAGAGGACGGGTGCCTGTCCAAGGTCACGCAGCCCCCAGACTTTACGGCTCCGCCCACCCCGTCCTCACACCTCCGTGGAGCGGGGACATTTCTATCTCGCAGATGAAGAAACAGGGAAACGGACAACTCAGCAGCAGCCAACTGCTTCAACTCTGCGCCCAAGGCCTGATGCTCAGGTGATGCGACGGCATGAAAATCAGGGGCCTAAGAGCACCGGTCACAGCTCTGCCCCCAGGAGGGACCTGCAGGCAGAGCCCGGGGGGCCGCGCGCGCCGCCAGGTCTGGAGGGGCGGCCGGGAGCCGGGAGGGTCGGACACCGCCGGCGGCGGCGGCGGCGGCGGCGGCGGCGGGCGCGGGGCGGGGCGCGGGCGGGAACGCAGGCCGGGGCCCGGGCGGAGGGGCGGCCCGCTCGCGCTCGTCAGCCCCGCCCCCAGCGCCGCGACCCTCAGCCCAGCCCAGCCCGGACGCAAGCTCGGGCCTCGCGGGGCCTCGCGGCCCGGCCCAGCGCCTCACCTTGGGCCGAGAGCTGGCGGACGCTGTTGACGAACTGCTCCAGTGCGGATGCCATGTTCCCGGCGGCCGAGCGGCAGGGGCGGCGCGCACGGGACGAGGACCGGCGACCCACCGGAGGGCCTCGAGGGCGGTGACGTCACTTCCGCCTCCGAGGCACCGCGAGATCTTCGCGCCTGGGCCGCTAGTACTGTTTCCATGGAAGCAGTTCCGGGGACGCGGCGGCGGAAGCCGCTGTCTCTTCTTTCCCTGCTCTGCGCACGCGTGAGCTCGCTCCCGCCACTTAGCGGGGACGGCGGACAAAGCGAGGAAATCAGGTCTTAACTAGGCACGTGTTTTCCGGGTTTGTCCGTTTTCCACCTGGCCGGATCCCTGCAGCCAGGCTTCACTGCCCCCTCTCCTGAGGCGTTCCTGCGACGTGCGGGAGCAGAGCCTGCGGCCAGACCCCTTTCGTGCCTCTTGGTCGCCCTGTGACTTCGGCCGGCTGCTTGGCGTCCTCTGCCTTGCTTCCCCCGTCCGTGCATCTCACGATGCGCTGCACCGCATAGAACACCTAGTGAGAGCTGTGTCTTCATTCAGGAATCTGGAACCGACCCTCCCTCCTCCACCCGACTCCGGAGCACTTTGTTCCTCTCGCGCGGACGCGTGTCTCCAGAAGCCACCCCTACGCGCTGCTCCTAACTGGCATGGAGCTCCTCGGGCTGCAGCATCTGTCTTACTCATCTCTGTTCCCTCTTAGGGTCTGGCGCAGGGTTTGGGCCACAGCGGGGAATGAGTAAAGAAACATGTATTTTATTCTTCATCGGGGGAGGTTATAGCTCAGTGGTAGAGCGCATGCTTAGCGTGTATGAAGTCCTAGGTTCAATCTCCAGTACCTCCGTTTAAATAAACAAGCCAACCAACCTAATTACCTCTGCCCCTCATAACATCTTCCCGAAGTGGAGAGACAGGACAGTGAGGAACAGTAGATAATACGTGGGAGGGAAGCAGCGTCAAGCACCGGTGTAAAGCCCTCCCACGCCCTCCATGTCTGTCTGGAGAGCCACGCGAGTCCAGGGACCCAGACTTGGATCTGAGCGTGGGAACTAGGGGGGTTAAACCTCACCTGCTATCACCAGCCCCCTCTGGCCACCCCAGGCATGTAACTTAGGCTAATTCACTCTGAGGGAAGGTCAGGACTTCTGTGAAAGCTCTACCCTGCAGGGTGGAACAAGGAAGCCCCAGGCACAGGGGCTTCTGGGTGCCTCCTTGGGGCGCAGGGGGGAGCAAGATTTAAGAAGCTAGTGTCTCAGAATCCAGAGAAGAGAAACAGAAAGAAACCAGTCCTGTGTATCACTAGATCCCTGGACCCAGTCTTCCCTGAAACAACCCTACCTCTCTAGACCTCTTAGCCAAAATCTGACCAACAAAGTCTCCTCACTGTTTAAGCTTTCATAGGCTAGATTCACGTGGTGTTTTCTCTCCCGCGTAGGCGCACGCATCCTGAGACAGCCCTTTAACTCCACTCTCCCCACGACAACCCTCCAGGGCAGGTGTTATCGTGGGGGTCCTCCAGGCTGTTCACAAACATTCCCTTTCTCTTCCTTCCACTCCCTTTGAATTAGGGGTGACTGTGTGACTTTATTTGACCAATGAAACCCAGGTAGCAGCAGCTCGTACCATTTGGGATGGGAGTTTCTAAATGCCAGCATGTCACCCCTGCCCCATAAGGGGGCTCGTGGAAGCAGGTGCTGAGATGGAGCCTGCATCAGCCTGGGTCCCTGACGAGGATGCCCCTTCCCAACTGTGTGTCCCAACCCACATGGGACACACAGTTATGCAACAAATGACCCCAGAACATAGAGGCTTGACATTTAAGGTTTCAGAAACATTTGCTATCTTGCAATTTCTGGGGATCAGGAGTCCTGTCACGGCTCAGCCGGGTGCCTCTCTCACAGGCTACAGTCAAGGTGCCATCCAGGGTTATGAGCTTATCTGAAGGCTCGATGGGGGACAGTGTCCAAGTGCACTAATGTGGTTACTGGGAGGATTCAGCTGCCCTCAGGCTTTGGGACCTCAGTTGCTTGCTGGCTGCTGGCTGGGGTCTCCCTCAGTTCCATGCCAGCTGGTCCTTGCCACAGGGAGCTCACACGCAGCAGGTGGACTCCCTCAGAGACCCGGGTGGGGAAGGAGGAGACAAGAAATGCCAAAGTCACAGTCTGTCTGGGACCCAGGTCTAACTCATACCCAAGAGCAGGGCCTTTCAAAAGCATAATCTCAGGGGGCAGGGCTCACCAGGGAGGATTTTAGAGGCTTACTACCACGAATGACCAACAAACTGAGATTTGGGGGCTGATTGTCACTGCAGCTTAACCTAGCCTTTCCTTATTTGATGCACTTTTTACTCCCCATTACTCAGAAGAGGAAACTAATGCTCAGAGAGATTAAGGGGTTGTTCTCTGTATCTGTGAGGCTGTTTTCATTTTGTCTTGTTTGTCCTGTCTTTTAGCTTCCACATATAAGTGAGATCACACAGGATTTGTCTTACTCTGTCAGACTTATTCCATCTAGCATAATAACCTCTAGATCCATCAATGTTGTCACAAACGGCAACATTTCACTTTTTATGGCTAATATTCCATTGTCTGTATCCCATGTCCTCTTTATTCATCTGTTAATGGATACTAAGGTTGCCTCCATATCTGGGCTATTATAAATAATAATGTTTTTATTATATAAATAAAAATATCTTTATTTTTCAGGAAGCTTTTAAAGTTTTCTCTTTATCACTGGTTTTGAGCAATTTTGATTATGACATGTCTTGGTTTTCCCAACCATGGGAATGCCAATCATCCATAACATAGAGGCAATGATAGATTTACAGCATCAGATTAGAGTCCCTGTGTCAGGAAGCAGAAGTATATTTGAAAAAATATTGAATGAAAACCTAAATTTGATGAAAATCATAAATGCACAGGTCCAAGAAGCTGAGCAAGCCCCAAACACAAGAAAGATGAAGAAACTATGCAAGGCACAGCCTCCTGAGACATGACAGTATTAAGGAGATCACAGGTATCAACAAAGTGATCCCACAGAGCTGTTTATGAATTCCTGACCTCTCCTCTGGGCAATGTGTGAACTGGAACCTACACCACACACCAAAGGCTTAAGGATATGAGCCCCGGGGCAGACTTCCTCCCAGGGTTGAGCACCAGTGGTGCACAGGCGAGGTACATCCCAACAGCTTGGAGACTGAATGAAGGAAGCCGTGGTCCACAGGGGGCTGGTGGGAAACAGTGAATTAAAGCAAACCTGGTCAACTGCCTGCTAAAACAAAGCAAACCAAACAAACAAAAATCAACATTCTTTACAAGAGTCAAACAAGAACTAGTGTCTCAACATAATATTTAAAATGTTCAGGATGCAGTGCCAAAATTACTCAACCTATTGAGGACCAGGAAAATGGCAGATTATCAGAAGGCAAAAGACAATCATATGTCAATTCAGGGCTGACACAGAGGTTGGGATTCTTAGAGTTTAAGACAGTTATTAGAACTGTGTGCTAAGAAATAAACATGAACACACCAGAAACAAATGGAGAAATAGACGATGTGAAAAGGAGCCAAGCAGATATCTTAGAACTGAAAACGTAGTAAGTGAAAAAAAATGCAGGATAAGATAAATAACAGAGTGGAAATGAGAGAGGAAAGGGTCAGGGAACATGAAGATAGTTCAAGATGAACAGCAGAGAGAAAAATATGAAAAATGAACAGAGCCACAGAGACCTGTAGAGCTATACCAAAACGTCTAATGTTCATGTCATCAAGACTTTTTTTGTAGATATAGACAAGCTCATTCTAATATTTTTATGGAAAGACAATGGAAGTAGGAAAGCCAACACATTGTGGAAAAGAAATTATAGGACTCATAATACCTGGTTTTGTGCCTTATTTACAAAGCTAAAGTAATCAGAACGGTCAGATATTGGTATAGGGATAAGCACATAGATCAACGGAACAGAATAAAGAGTCTAAAATGGACCCGCACAAACATAGCTGATTGATTTTTTTTTGCAAACTGGCAAAGGCGACTCAATGGAGAAAGGATACTCTTTTAAGCAAATAGTGTTAGAAAACAGGACATCTACCTGCAAAAAAGAAAAAAAAAAGGTTTCACACCCATTAGTATGGCTGTTATCAAAAAACAGAAAATAGAAAATGTTGGTGAGACTGTGATGAAATTGGAAACTTTGTACATTGCTGGTAGGTGTATACCAAAAAATAATTGAAAGCGGGGACGCCAATCCAATGTTTGTGTACTCATGTTCGTAGCAGGATTATTCAGAATAGCCAAAGGGTGGAAGCAACCCAAGTGTCCCTTGACAGATGAATGCATAAACAAAATGTGATATGGACCTAAAATAGAATATTACTCAGTCTTGAAAAAGAAGGAAATTCTGACACAGGCTACAATGTGGATGAACCTTGAGGACATGATGCCACATGAAATAAACTAGTTATCAAAAGACAGATACTGTATGATTCTACTTGTATGAGGTCTCTGGAGTCATCAAGTTCATAGAGACAGAAAGTAGGGTGGTTTTTTCTAGAGGCTGAGGGGAGAAGGGATGGGAGTGAGGGTTTAATGGGGACAGTTTCAGTTTGGGAAGATGGAAAAATTCTGGATGGGGGTGATGGTTGCACAAGAATGTGAATGTACTTAATGCCACTGAACTGTGCACTTAAAACGGTTACAATGGTAACTTTATGTTATGTATATTTTAATCACAATTTTTAAAATGAGCCCTAACTAGAACCTCAAACCTTACAAAAAATAACTCAAAATGCACCATAAATCTAAATGTAAAATATAAAACCATACACTTTTAGATGAAAACACGGGAGAACATCCTTGTGACCTTGAGTTAGGCCAAGAGTTCTTAGCTATGAAACCAAAATCATAACCTGTAAAAAAAAAAAAAACACACACACAGAAAAGAAAACATGGATGAACTGGACTTAATCAAAATTAAATTTTTTGCTAATCTAAAGTAAAAATGTTGAGAATGAAAAATCTAGACTTAGAGAAAATACTTGAAATCACACATCAGGCAGAGAAGTTGTATCCAGAATACTTAACTGTTGAAACACAACTGTAGGCAATCAAACAACCCAATAAAATTGTTTCAAAAGATTTGAACAGAAACCTCAGCAAAGAAAACAGAGGGTAAGTAAGCACATTTCCCATCATGGGCCATTAGGGAGCCACAAGGAAGAACTACTACTTAGCAGGATGGCTAAAACACACACACACACACACACACACACACACACACACACACACACCCCCCAAGGAACCAACCCAAGGAACAGGAAACTGATGAGGCCAAGTGCTGGATGGGGTGCAGGTCCCAGGGACAGAGTTGTTGGGATGAACAATGGTGCAGCTGCTCTGGGACCCCGTTTGACATTTTCTTATGTAGTTAGACACTTCCCATGTGACCCAGCAACCCCACTCCTAAGTATCTACCTGCAAGAAATGAAAACATAAATTCACACAAAAATCCGTACTTGCATGTTTATAACGGCTCTATTCATAATCACCAACATGTGCGAACCACCTGGGTTCCCCTCTGACAGGTGCACGAGTAAACCACCTCTGGTGCATCCATGTCACGAAGTGTCCTCTGCACTGAGAAGAAATGGCCTCCAGTACAGGCGTCTCGGATGCATCTCAGAGGCACTGTGCTGAGTGGAAGAAGCTAGTCTTGAAATATCACATACCGCACAGTTCCACGTTTACAACATTCTGTGAAAGACCACCCTGGGGACACAGGACCGGCCTGTGGTTGCCAGGTCAGGGAGTATCTGACCCCGGGGCAGCCGAGGGAACTGGTTTGTATCCTGGATGCTGTGGTGGTTACATGAACCTGTACATGTGTTAAAAGTCATCAAACTGCACTTCCATTAAGAAATCCATAATGCTGTATTTCAGTAATTTTTAAAATCCTAAAAAAAAAAAAAACCCAGCTAATTAAATGAAATATGTTAGTATTTGAAAACGTTGGGCCTTTTTACGTAGACCAGCTGGCCCGTAAGTGTCGTGGTACCGTCTGTTGACCCCGTATCAGAGGAAATTATGGAAGGCGTACTCAGGGGACAGTACCTTTTCCTTCCCTAACCCCAACCCCCGGGCCAGGCTCTCCTACCCACAATGCCGTTGGTTCTGGTATAACACAAAGTTGTGCAACCTCCACCCCACCCGATTCCAGAACGGTTCATCTCCCCGACGAGAAGCCCGTCCCCACGAGCCGTCGCCCGGTCGTCTCGGGGCTCGGCGCCCGGCTTTGGTTCCCTCACACTGCGGCCACTCCGTAAGTTTCCCTGCCCACCTGGCAGGTGTATTTGAGTTTGTCCGTCTGCCCTTCTAAGACGTACGCTCCAGGGTGGCCGGGCCTGTCCCCGCGGTCCGCAGGCCGACCTTCTAAGGGCTCGGCAGCGTCCTCGCGCGGCAGTGGGAGGGAGCCCGGCGCAGGGCCCCGGCAGAAGGCGCGACGGCGACCCGGGGACCGCGGACCCCCGGCAGCCACGCCCCTCGGGCCCGCCTCCGCCGGCGCGTGTCCCTTTAAGGGCCGCGCGGCCGCAGCCTCGCTCTGGGGCCGGAGTCTGCGCGCTCGCGCCCCGGGCGCCCCGCGGCCCGCGGCCCCTGCGTTCCGCGCGCCCCCGCCGCGCGCCCGGCCCGCGCGCCCCCCGCCCGCGCCCGGCCGGTGGAGCCTCCGCGCCCGACATGGCCCGGGTGTTCGCGGCGAGCGCCCGCCGGGGCCCATGATCCGGCTGCGCGGCTGGTGCGCGCGGCGGCCCCGCGGCGCGGCGGGGCCGGCGGTACCCGCGGGGCCGGCGGGCGGCGCTGGGCGTCGGGCGGGCCTGGGGGCCGCGCCCTGCGAGTGCTGGTGGACATGGACGGCGTGCTGGCCGACTTCGAGGGCGGCTTCCTCAGGAAGTTCCGCGAGCGCTTCCCCGACCAGCCCTTCATCGCGCTGGAGGACCGGCGCGGCTTCTGGGTGTCGGAGCAGTACGGCCGCCTGCGGCCCGGGCTGAGCGTGAGCATCCCCGCCCCCGGCCCGCGTGACCCTGGGGTCGCCGCCCGAGCCTCGGGTGGGCCTCTGGTAGCACCCGGTCCCAGCAGGGGCTGTCGCGAGGGCTTCTCAAAATTCAGGAGAACAGAAAGCGTAATCTGCCTAACTCTCCACCTTCAACCGACTTTTTAAGTTTTGGTGCACTTAGCCCCAAGTCACATTCCTGTCTCTTCCTCCCTGTGAGGTGCATGAGCATCTTTACTACCAAAGCCAGGCTCCCAGTGGGATTGAGGCCCAGAGAGGTTGCGTGCCTTTCTGGACAGCACACAGCAAGTCATTGTCTCGCTGGGTCCAGATCTCCTCCTTGGCTTATTCCCGTGTCCTGCCGACCCAGCTGAGCACCTGGGCTCACCACACCCCACACTCTGCTCTCTGAGGCCCGGGTGGTGGGAGGGAAACTGTCCAGGCACATTCCTGGACAGGTAGCTTGGTTTGTACATTTAAACCACGTGGTGAAAGGAACAGGACTTGCCATGCACAAACTTAGACGCGATGTTTTCTGCTGCCCCTCAGCTGGCCACCTAACGTGGCTGCCAGAGGAGTGGGTGATATTAGAGGCTGTTTTGTGAGCCCAGGTCACCTGCATTCTCTCCTCCATGAGGTGGACGTTAGTTGTGCCCTTATGAGGTGAGGAAACCTGTCCTAAATCAGCAGTAAGGGGCAGCCAGGATCTGAATGGCCTCCCTGCCTGCCATGTGCATTCAGCCCCCCAGAGCCCTGTCCTCCGTCCTGCTCTGACAGGTGACGTTCCTCTGACCTACAGAAGGCATCGTGACAGTCATTTGGTTTGTGGAAGGGCAGTGCCGTTTCTCTTCATTGACACCAGGTGCTTCAGAAGGCAACTTTCCCCGAGCCCAGTGTGCTGACTTCCCCCAGTCCTCGTAGCTAATTTAAAACTTGAAATCGGAGGAAATGCCCTGGTAATTGGTGCAGGTTCAGAGGCATACTACAATCCCCACGTGTTCATTCATAGCTGGTACACAGTGCTGCCAACCCAGCCCCTCTTTCCCTCCCAGGACCGTGTTAGTGTGATGTGTGAGCCCCCCCGGCTCCCGGCTCTGCAAGGACCACGGCTCGTCCAGTCCCTTGTGCCAGTGTGCAGACTCTGAGTCTCAGGAGATGAGTTACTGTTTTCCAAGTACGAGGCACAGGAACAGAGCTCCTGAGCACTAAGGAGGGGGGACTCGGGGGCACTCTGCTGATTTCTGTCCCTGGGAGCACTGCAGGAAAAGGGACTTAGTCGATGGACATGCACTTTGCTGCCAGCACAGCTCACAGCACCACATCCCTGGGTCTCCCCTTGGCGGGGCTGGCCCAGCATCTTTGGTTAAAAGCAACCAGCCAAGCAGCCAGCTTATACGTGTTGGCACCTCTACTTCACAAAATTCACGTCGGTCTGTGTTCCCCTAATTCTGACCTCCTCTGAGGTAAGCGGGCAGAGGTGGAAGGCATAGCTAGCTTTAACTGACGTAGAATCTTACGCTGTTTGGGCAGTTGAACTGACCCCAGAGGAAGGAAGTGCCTTCACCAGGGTTTCAGGGAAAGCTGGGGAGGGCAGGGTGATGCTGGGGCACTGGCCACTGAGGCCAGGGTGTTAGCGTGGGCCCACGACCCCACCCCCAGCCTCAGCCTCCTCACCCTCCACACGGCCTCCCTGTGAGTCAGAAGCCCCAGGTTCAAGTTCTGACAGTATCACCCATATGGGGCCTTGAAACACGCCTTCTGTGAGCCCCAGTTTCCCCATCTGTAAACTGAGGAGTGCGTTCTTTCCCCTTATGGGCTGTGAGGGTCAAACAAGAGAGACTGTGTATTAGCAAAACGCACCGATGTGTGTGACTTGTCGGGTAGTCGGCAAGTGTGGCCGGTGTGAGCTCTGTGGGCACACCGGACGTGCGCCGCGGGGTGGTGCTTGTTCCCAGCTGTGTGGCTGCTGAGCTGGGGGGCCCTTCTTCGACCCCACACGGGGGCCTAGGTTCCTGCTTCTCTGAGCCCAGGGTCATCACTTTCCCCTCGTCCTGGCCCCAGAAAGGTGTGGCCGACTGCAGACTTGGTTTTGTCCCAAAGCATAAAGTGGAGGCTCCTAGCCTGGCCATCGGGAGATGGAGTTCCCCTCCCAGCTCAGCCACCCAGTTGCTGTGTGACATTAAGTAAATCCCTTCCCCATTCTGGGCCTTGGTTTTCTCCCATGGAAAACAAGGGCCTGGATTTTTGGCTCTTTACTTTTTTTTAAAAATAAACAGTGTATTTCCTGGCATTCCAACGCACAGGCCCACCAGCTGTTGACTATAAGGGCTGTAGCCGCCCCCGCCCCCCCCCCCCCACCGCCATGGTGCCTCTGGCCATTAGAATCGGCAGGCATGTGGTTCGTGATGGCTGGCCCTCCCCCTCAGCGACTCTGGCCCGGCCTCAGCAGAGCCTCCCACCGCCCCGGCACCTTGGCTGGGTCCTGGCCGAAGCCAGGTCCCTCCAGGAGAGGGGCTGGGACCCAGACAAGCTCTGTGCGGTACCCCCCCCAGGAGATGGGGGTGTCTGGAGGGTGAGGAGAAATGGGCACCCCGTTCTTCCCCTGGGGGAGGCTGGGTGCTGAGGACCCTGATGTCACTCACTCCTCTCATCTTCTCAGGAGAAGGCCATCAGCATATGGGAGACAGAGAATTTCTTCTTTGACCTCGAGCCGCTGCCGGGGGCTGTGGAAGCTGTGAAGCAGATGGCCAACTTGGAGAGGTGGGCTGGGTCTGGAAGTGGGCGGAGGGAGAGGAGCCCCCTCGCTCCAGGCCCTGACGCCCTGGGGCCAGGGGCCGGCAGGGCAGGGGGTTCTCCGTGCGAGTCCGGGTTCAGAGGCAGGAGGGAGGGGCTGGGGAGGCTGAGTGCCCAGGGCACCCAGCCAGCAAGTGGGAGGGTGGCGGGGTCAACAGGGTGGTGCCGAGACCGCGGGGACTCAGTGACTCGACAGCCCTCTGCCCAGGGACCTCAGTCTGATGGTGCTTCTCGGGAGGCCGACTTGCCTGGGAGAACAGGAGCCAGGAAGCCCCATCCCCCGGGGCTCAGCTTGGGGAGACAGGAGATGCTGGTTCCAGGGGCAGGTGCCAGCTTGGTGAGGGTTTGGGGGCCAGCTGGCTTGTCACAGAACCACCAGTCTCCTGAGGGGACGCGGGCCTGGCGTGCTGCTCCCTGTATCCAGAGACTTGCCCTCGGTCTTCTTTGCCTCACGCCACATGAGGCCCTGACTGTCCCTCACATAACTTGCTCTGCGTTCCTTAATGCCTCCCTCGCTGGTATATGCTCCTTTCTCAGTGTTTCCCTGTCACGCCCAGAGATGGCACCCTCAGCTCTGCTGACCTTTGGGTCCAGCCGTGCAGAACTGCCATCAGTTGACGCCTGCCCCTGGCTGTGTCCTGGCCAGGGGTGGGTCCTGCTTGGCTGCCCAGGGCGGTGGGACAGGGCAGCATCCCTTGTATGGAGCCAGCGTGGGGCGTCCTGCGGGACAAGCTTGGAGCCTCACCCTCCTCCCTCTTCCCTCAGCACCGACGTCTTCATCTGCACGAGCCCCATCAAGATGTACAAATACTGTCCTTTCGAGAAGGTAGGACGCCCGGCTGGGCCTCCTCGCACTTCCCCGCGTGTCCCGGGTAAGGGGTGCTGGAGGGAAGGGGGCCCTCTCCTCCCGTCCGTCCCTCTCATGTCTGTGCCAGGGCTCCTCCCCCCAGGACTCGGAAATTCTGCCACTTCTGGGCAGACCTGGTGCGGATGCCAGGTGCTCTGGGGAGGGACAGTCCACGTGTGGGTGGAGGGTCCCTGTGAAGGTTGAGACCAGGAGGGGACGGGGAGGGGAAGGGGCTGTGGGCAAGGATTTGGGCACGAAAAGCCTCACAAGGGAGCTGTTGACGAAAGCACTTCTGACTGTGCCTTCTCTGCTTAAAACCTGTTGTTGGTTAAAATCTGTTTAAAACAAAGTCCAACAGAATACTTTTTTTGTTTTAATTTTTAGAGGAGGTATTGGGAATTGAGCCCAGGACCTTGCGCATGCTAAGCATACGCTCTGTCCCTGAGCTGTACCCTCCTCCCTGCAGCTGAGTACATTTTACAGATCTTACGGGCTTTTCCCAGCGATTCATGGATGGGGCAGCGTCCCATCTGGCAGAGAGAGAGGAGCTCCGAGGAGCTGCACAAAGTGAAGGACTTCTCTGGGCAGGAGGGGGCGGGGACAGGAACTCACGCTCGGCGGAACACGGGTTGGCCGTGGCTGGGTCACCCTCCTTTAGAGGGTGCAGGGGGCTGAGGGGCAGGCGACCTCCCTAGAGCTGAGTACGTGATTCCCGCGTCACTAAGATTCCATTTCTGGGAGAGGCTGAAACTGTAAGTGAAGTTTGCTGACGTGGGGCTTAGCATAAGTGGCTCCTTTTGGGGCTGTTGTCTTTTTTTTTTTTTTTTTTTTTTAAAACAAATCTGTAGTCCAGACAGGGTCTGTTGGTTAAGGTGCTTGTCTGCAAACGCAGAAGCTGAGAACAGTGTTGGAAGGACATCAGGTGTGGCCGGGCAGCTCCGGAGGAGGGGCCTGCCCATCTCTGTCCCTGCAAAGCTCCCCTGCGCTGCCTGCTGCCCCTCTGAGCCCGTTGGGGGTGCTTAGGCCTCACACCCTTGCCTGGCTGCACTGGGGTGAGAGAGGTCGGGGGACCTGGAGGGAGCAGCCGGGACCCATTTCAGCCTATGCTGTGGGGGGCGCACCCCCAGGACCGCGCCCTGCAGGGAAGGAGGGGGACACAGGTTGGCGGTGAGAGGCCTGAGTGTGGCTGGAGGCTGAGCCGCTCCCTGCGCCCCAGACACACCCAGCCCTTTGCGCACCCACCACTGCCTGAGACGTCCTCCTGCCCCAGTGGATTCGGTTCTCACGTGTCTTCCCGACAACAGCTCACTGTGGGAAGGGCCAGGCCTCTGTAAGGGGTTGTTTCAGCGCTCCTTTGAGCTCTGTGCCCTTTTCTCACCCCTCGAGCTTCACGGGAACAGGCTGAGTGCCTAACCGATCGATTGGGGAGCCGTGGGTCAAGTCCGGGCAGGGTTGGAGCTGGGGCAGGGCCATCTGGTTTGGGCTTCATGGTGGCGGGGATGGGATGATCTCATGGTCTCCCTGAGCCTGAGTGGGCTCCCTGGCGGTGACCCCACTGCCTGGGAAAAGCCCAACTGTGCCCAGGCCCCGGGGCACCGTCTTCCCCTCTCTGCTCACATTGCAGTACGCCTGGGTGGAGAAGCACTTCGGCCCTGACTTTTTGGAGCAGATTGTGCTGACCAGAGACAAGACCGTGGTCTCGGCCGACCTCCTCATAGATGACCGGGTGGACATTACAGGCAAGTGGCCTGCAGCGGGGGAGGGGTGAGCATGGGGGCCAGGCCTCGCGGCCCCTGACCCAGGTAGCCCCCCTCAGGCACAAGACATGTGTTAGGTGTCCCATCCAGCTGTGAGCCTGGCACCAAGCCTCTCCCTTTTGGGGAGACAAGACTCCTCTCTGAGGCCAGTCTTGGAAGTGTACCACTGGGCAGCAGCAAGAGTGGGCCCCAGCTCTGGGGTAACACGCTGGGTGGCCTTGGGGAGTCTCCTTAAACCTCGAAGCCTTGCTTTCCTATGTAAAATGAGGGCTGGACTCTGGCTTCCAAACATTTGCTTTTTTAGTAACAGACCCCCTTTTTCCCCAAAAGTAATTTGGACTGAATCTAACATGTAAAATGTAAAAGCAAAGCCAGTCTCTCCAGTTGAAGGTGATTCAGGTGATTTGTCTGTTTTGCTTATAGGTGGCCCTCTTCCAAAAAAACAAACAACAAACAAACAAACCTTGAAGTGGCTTAAAAAGGAGAGGGGAAATTTATTGGTTCACCTAACTGCAAAGTTGGGGTATGAGGGCTTCAGGCACGGCTGAATCTAGGCGTTCACACATCAGTCAGAAATCAGAGTTTCTTTATCTCCTGCGTACTCTGGCAGGCTCTCTCCTCCTGGAAGCCACCAGTAGTTCGGGGATAAATCCTGTTCTTTTGGACACAGTGGGAAAGCATGGACTGTTTCTTCCCTAATTACTTTGGAGCTCATTGGAAAACATGCCCGTCTCTACGTTGGTCAGTGTCCAGACGGTAGAATGCACAGGGGTGCCCACCCCTGATGTCCCAGTCCGTGAGGTTTCCCAAGGCGAGTCAGGGCACAGTGCCGGTTGTGACCATGGGGAGCAGGGGTGAGGCTGTGACCTGAGGGTCAGTGCCAGTGTGGACATGTGGACAAGAGCGATTGAAGCCTGCGGGGCTTGTGGGGCCCATGGTTGACGCTGGTGAGCTTGGAGCTGGAGCCGGGCAGTGAGGGAGGGCTGGGCACGGGGGAGAGAGGAGAGGGTGTCCGTGAGGGCCAGCCCCCCACAGTGGCGGCGGAGATAACCCTGTGGTCCAGGGGCTGTGGGGGGGCCCTCGTTTAACTCCGAGCGGCAGGGTTAGTGCCATCGCTGCCTCGCTGGCAGGGAGACTGGGTCTCAGAGACCCGAGCTGCCAGCCTGAGGACACGCGGGCTTGGTCCCGAGGCCACCCTGGGGCTCCTGACACTGGACTGAGGGGCTGCTTTCCCACCGCAGGGGCCGAGCCGAACCCCAGCTGGGAGCACGTGGTCTTCACAGCCTGTCACAACCGGCACACGCAGCTGCAGCCCCCCAGCCGCAGGCTACACTCGTGGGCGGACGACTGGAAGGCCATTCTGGACAGCAAGCGGCCCCGCTGAGCTCCCACTCGGAGTCCCGGCCCCTGGCCTGAGCCTCAGCACCCACTGCATGTCTCCCAGCCTCCAGCCCCGCCAGGCCTTAAACTGATCTCGGGGCAGGGCCAGCCCAGGGCCCTGGACGGGACTCATGCGGCCCGGCAGTACAGGCCGACCTCAGGCCCGGGCAGGCTGCCGCCACCGCGGACTCCAGACCGGGGAGGAGCCAGGGCGTTGTTCGGGGGGTGGCCACCCTCCCCCTCCCTCAGGGAAGTCCCCCTCCTCCCTGCTTGAGCCGTCAGCGAGGGGTCCCCGATGGCCGAGCTGCACCTGGCCTGCGAGGCTGGGCAACACAGGAGCCTGTGGGGACGAAAGGTCACCTTGTCAGCCCCAGCCCTGCCGCCCGCCCACCCGGTGCAATGCGGTGTCCCACAGGGAACTCCATGCGAGTCCCAGGTCACCCCAGGCTCTGCACTGGGGCCGCCGCCCACCCAAGGCCCAGAAGGGTCAGCAGGCCAGGATGTCTGCTGCAGGCATGAACAATAAATGCTGCTCGTGTACTGCCCGAGGCTGTGGCCTCTCTAGCCCCACCAGAGGTCCCCCGGGCACCCAGCTGCGCTGCATCTGTACCTGGTTGTCCCGTCTCTGGGCTCCTGGCCAGCCTTCAGCCTCTGTGACACCCTTGGGCTGCCGGGGGTGGGGTCGGGCAGGAGGAAGGCTGAGGAAGGCGGCAGGTCCGTCCTGGGCAGGTGTGCACCAGGGCTGCATCCCTTGACCCCAGGCCACCCGGCGGGGCAGGGCAGTGTCCGAGGAGACCCTGGGGTGCTGCTCGCAGGAGGAGCAGGAGGGTGTGTCACACACACCGTGAGAAGTGTCACCTTCCTGGGCTCCTTTACTCTGCCCTCACCTCTAGAAGGCAGCAGTGGGCCCCCACCTGGTCCAGTCTAGACCCCTCAGCCCTGGACTGTCCGGGGGCCACAGCCCCTGCCTGGTGAGACCCTCAGCCTCCCCTGGGCTTGGCCGTCTGCGTTCACTTCTGTCAGGGGCTCCTGCCACTGCTGACAGAAACCTCCCCAGTCAGGTTCTCAGCCAAGCCTGGTTTCTTGCAGAGGGTGGGCAGGGAGGCCCCCCAGCCTGCTGCTCTCCTGCGGCCGTGTCCTCCCTGCGCGTCTGGCCTCTGCGAAGTGCAGGGATATCTAGGGCTCGGAGGGGCGGTGGCGGGGCGTGGGAGGCCCAGCTCAGAGCCCTCCTCGCCTCTGCAGACCCCTGCTGCCCACTCCCACCCCAGGTGGTGCCTGACCCGGGGTCCACTCCTGGCCAGGCTGTGGCGAGGCCTCTGCTCCGAGTCCTGGGGACACTGATGCCTCTAAGGCCTGTCCTTCCAAACTGGTTGCTGCCCTGGGTCTTAAAGTTCGGTCTAGGACTCCAAAGCTACGTCTGCGTTTGCTCTCTGCTCAGCTGGAACCACTTGCCCTGAGACAGCCGCTACCTCAACTGCCTAATTAGGGAGGAAAAAATCATTGCACGGGCCGCAATGCTCTGTCACCCTGCAGAATGTGGCCCCCCTAGACAGCACTCAGAACCCCTTCCCTGTGATTATGACAAGGGCTGCTGTCGAGGTGCAGGGCAGCAGGTGGGGGCCCCTCCCCTGGGGTGGCATTGACTGAGGTCTGGGTGGAGGAGAAGGCCGTGCAGAGGTCCTGGGGCCGCCAGGGAGTGGGCAGCAGGACCAGGACTCAGAGCAGAGGCGGAGAGTGGGGGTGGCGGCTGTGCATAGTCTCCTGTGGGACAGCTGGGACACAGGCAGAACCTCAGAGCTGTATGGTCCTTTCTGTCAAGCAGAAAACCACCCCCTCATCTAAATGAAGGTGGGTTTTCTCAGAGCTTGCCTCTGAACCATGTAGTGACCTGCAGAAAAGGAACCCCCCGACCGGAGAGGCGAGAGCGTCCAGCACTTCTTTGCTGGCCGGCCTCAAAGTGCCCCAGCTCTGTTGACAGTGGAGACATGCCTTTGAACATGTTGTGAACATCCTGGGCTGGGGGGGCTTGGGGCAGAAAGACCCAGGATGGTTTCTTCACTTTTCTGGGTCGCAGTTTCCCTGATGGGGACCCATCCCAATGTCACAACCCCAGTAACAACAGTTTCCTTAGCTGTCACCGCGTCCTGGACGCTGATGCGGCCTTGTAACCATCTCTCGCGGCCACTCCCACCTCCCCGATGGGCCGAGGGCACACCAGGTGGTGCTGCCAGGATCTTGCCCAGCAGCTGTGCACTGGGCTCCACACAGCACTGCCGAGGAGGTGGCAGGTGACACTGGCCATGGTGCAGGAGCTGCGTCCACATGGAGGGACACTGGATGGCGCCAGAGGACCACCCCCCGCAGCTCTCACCTCCCAGCCAGAGCAGACCAGCCACCTGGACAGCTGGACACCTGGACCGGACCTGCCCCACATCCTGGTTCTGGAAACTCCTGTGGGCAGAGCCTGGGCCATGCACAGAAGGGACCCCGGCTACTGAGGGCTGAGCGCTCGGTACCTGGAAGAGCAGAGGGTGGTTCAGGCCCCAGGGACAGACCCGGAGGGACCCGGAGGGAGCCGGGGTCCAGGGGGCCGGCTGGGGGAGGACGCAGGCGCTGAGAGTACTCATGAGTCCCAGTTCTCCGAGGCGGCCCCAGCCTCGCCTCCTGTCGCCACAACTTGACGGGGCCCCACACGAACTGCAGACAGGAGCCCTCACACGCGTTTTCCTGGCTGACAGTTCTTCCGGGGGAGCTTTGTGCCCTCGCACTGAGGTGCCGGGGGTCTGGCCCAGGGCTGGAGTTGGCGGGCAGCCGCTCTGATTGGGCTTCTGTTATCACTCCCGGGCGAGCTCAGGGTTAGTCCCCACCCCCGCGACCCAGGCCCGTTCATACATCCGTGGGACCTCCTGGTGGCATTTGAGCCCTGACCTCTGACCCAAGCAAGGGCTGCTGCCTGGTCGCACCCTCTTCTCAGCACAAACTGCCTGAACCCAGCCCCAGTCCTGCTGGGGGTGGGGGTGGGGTCCTGCTGAGTTCGTGGAAGGAGTTGGGGGAAGGGCCCACACTCCCTGAGCAGATGCAGGACACGGAATCACGTGGTCCTTCATCCCACGTGACCATGGGGTCAAGTTAGGTGAGCTCCTTTAAATTTTGTGAAAATTGAAGCTGAGAACGTGGAGCCAGGGTTGGGTCCCAAGTCCCTGCCCTTCTAACTGTCCACAGCTGCTGTGCAGAGCTGGGATGGAACACCCGGAGACACAAAGATGGAGGCTCATGCAGTGGGCGGCTCGCACTGCAGGCCCCTGCCTCGTGGTCCCAAGTCCCAAGCACTCTGAGGAACAGTGCCTTTCCAGGAGGTGACCTGAGACCGTTCGTAACATCGTAAAGCTGGGAGGCGGCTGGGCCTCATGGAAGGAGGGAGCCTGGGGGCAGTGGCTGCGGAGCTCAAGAGGGACCAGAGGCCCTGGGGCCCCGCAGGATGCTTGTTCACGGCTCCTCAGTGGGAGCCCCCTCCCCATCACCCCCTGCACACACCAAGCAGAGGACACAGATGTCTGTGGCTGAGGGAGTGGGGAGGAGTGTATGAGAACCTGAGGGAAGCGACGGGCCAGGTCCCAGAAGCCCAGACACCCGGGGCGGGGAGAGCCCCCCAACAGACGTGAGGGGCTGGCTGGGGGGACCCTGCTCTTGCACACACGTCAGGGCAGGCTGGGCAGCGCGGGCGAACCTCAGGTGCAAGCAAGCGTTGGAGCTCTGTCTCCTCTTGGACTAGAGAGTGAAGCCTCGTCCTCTGTATCATCTCGCTTTTTTTTTAAACACCTTTATTGTGGTGTGGTTCCTGTACAGTAAACAAAACAACAAGAGAACTGATGTTAAGATGGGGAGGGGGTGGTACTGTGGTCAGGACAAGAACTTAGAACAGGTGTGATCAGTACCTGTAGACATGATAGAATGTGGGACCTTCAGGAAGTTCAAGTAGTGTCTGGGAAATTAAAACCTGGCCACTGAGGGGAACAAGTGAGCCGAATAGCTTGATGGGCATAAGTGAAGGGGAAGTCAGTGAGCCGGGAGACCAAGCTGAGGGGGCACAAAGGACGGCAGGTACAGAGAAGAGTGGGGAGATTGTTCCGTCACAGATGATGGATAAAGAAGACGTGGTGTATTTATACAGTGGAATACTACTCAGCCATAAAAAAGAATGAAATACTGCCATTTGCAGCAGCATGGATGGACCTAGAGATTGTCATTCTAAGAGAAATAAGCCAGAAAGGGAAAGGAAAACAGCATATGATATCACTCGTATGTGGAATCTAAAAAAAAGGACACAAACGAACATCTACAGAACAGAAACAGACTCACAGAGAACAAACTTTTGGTTACCAGGGGGTAAAGGGGGTGGGAAGGGATAAATTGGGAATTCGAAAATTGCACCTCTGGGGCAATAATGGAAATGTTAGCTATCTTGATTGTGGTAGTGGCTTCATATACAGCTATCAAAATTCATCAAATTGTACATTTGAAATATGTGTAGTTTACTGTACAGGAATCGTACCACAGTAAATGTGTTTAAAAAGGGGGAGAGATACAGAGGACGAGGCTTCATTTCCTAGCCCAAGAGGAACAAAGGTGCAGGGAGAGACTTCCCAGAGCTGAGAACGAAAATGTCCCAGGAGGCCACCGGGGCCAGGCTGGGTGAGTGAAGGGCTTCGCCCCTGGACACGGGGTGGACACGTTATTTAGAAAAAAATTCTAAGTATTTGTAGACAAAAAACGGACTACTTGCAAGAGAACATAACAAGCACGGGAAGCAGGAAGACAATGTAGCAATTTTCTTCAAATTCTGAGGGGGAATAATTCCACTTCCATGGAATTCACACTCAGAATCCTATGCACAGCCAAATGCAAGAATAACAACACTTCCTGAAGACATGTGATGCCTCAGGTTGTCTGGCACTGCAAACAGTTCCTTCTTGAAAACATTACTGCTTGATATGCTCTAGCAAGAAGAAAACTACTCCAGGAGATGGAATACAGGAAACAGTGACGAGCCAAGAACTGGCAAAACGTGTTACATCTGAGTGAGTGTTGATTGCTTGAGAATGAATAACAGTGTGGAACCAAAAATCATAGATATTACAACATAGCAGTTAGAGAGTTTGTGAAACAAACTGAAGCTCTTGCCTGGTTGGGGACTGTGCAGGTTTGGAATGAGTCTAGTCCTGTTAGGGTAAGATGAGTGTGTCTGTGAAAATGCTGTTGAAATCTCTATAAAAACAGAAATAGAATAAATAACTTGTAAACTACTAGAAGAAAAAACTGAAATGGAAAAAGGATGAAATCAACCCAACAAATGTTAGAAAAAAGAGAAAACAAAGGAGATAGAAAAGAAAAATTTTATCAGAAGTAAGTCCAAACATATCAGGAGCTGCAGTGCACTTGAGCGAGTTAAATGCACCTTTTCAGGAGAAAATCTGAGACAAAAACCAAAATCCCATCTTCAAGAGCAATGTGTAAATGACCGTGACCCAGTACAGGTTTACATAGCAGAAGGGAAGAGATCCCCAAAAGGAAAAGTCCTGACGAAGGAAATCGGTGAGTGTACGGCAGGGTCAGACAGAACAGAATTCAAAAGAAAACCATTAAAAAAGGGACAAAGTAGGATTCATGCTGCTAAAAGAGGCAATCTGCTAGCAATAAAGAGGTTACAAAATGTTATGCCCCTAACGACATATTTCAAAATGTTGAAAACAAAAACGGATAGATCTGTAAAGAGAAATGGAGAGGGAGGTTTTGATACACTTTCCACAGCTGACAGATCAGACAGAGCAAGGGTGTGTGTGTGTGTGTGTGTGTACACACAGACAGTTCAAAAACATATTGCACTATTTTCAAATATACATGGTTGGATGGACTGGTCATAAAATCGAAGTATCGAGAAAGAAGAGATAAAACTAGTAATTTTGTAGACAATACAATCTTCTCCCTAGAAGAGGCAGGAGGTGCCAGGAGCCGAGCCCAGCAGAGCTGTGAGGCTGTCTGTCAGGTGCGGGAACCACGGCTCCGGCAGAGGCAGAGGGGACAGGGAGGGGAGGGCAGCTCAGAAGAGGTGACATTGGGAAGGCTCGGGGAAGGGACAAGATGAAGGAGGAGGGAGGGGGTGCAGTCCCAGGGTGGGGAAGGCGCAGGCCCAGTGGCTCTCCGAGTGCCAGCCACCTCCCAAGCAGTTTGCCTGAATCACAGGCTCCCCGACGTGGGCGCCCGTAGCACCCACTTCACAGGGGAGATCCTGAGAGGGTCTGTGGTCCAGCGGGTCCAGCAGGGCCCGGCTTGGGACTTGGGTGCATTTAGTGCCAACACAGCCGTTAGCTAATCTCTAAGCCTCCCGGAAAGCGAGCATGAATCACCGTGAATACCTGGTCTCTGTTCTGCTCCGGGCCCTGCTCCGGGGAGAGTCTAGAGGTTCTATCTGCTCCTCAGAGAAGTCTGTGATCCAGAAAATGTTAAGAATCCCTGACTCACAGGTTGGGATAGTTTCCAGAATTATAAACCAGGGACCAGAGAGCCGGGCCTGGGTGGGGGACGGGGCGCTGCCTGGGGGCCCTAGGGCCCGGGTGAGACCTCCGGCCAGGTGAGACGTCTCACCGGGGGGTGGCCTCTCTGGCTCTGCTGTTGCTCCCACAGGTCAGGGCCGGACATTCGGAGCAGAGACAGACTCGCCAGACCACTCTCTAGTCCAACCCTGTGGTTTCACAAACACGGCCCCGTGGTCCTTTGGCTGGTGCCTTTCAAACTGGGGCCAGAGGAGGTGGCAGGGGTGATGAGAAGAGAGAATGTGTGAAGACCCAGGGCAGGAGGGTGGAAGCAGGGCCCTGGTGGCTGCGAGTGTGGACAGGGAAGGGGGTGGGTGGGGCTCAGCCTCCACCCTGTTATGGTCCTCGGGCCACCAGCGTCCTAATACAGTGACCCGCTCAGCCCCTGCCCCCCTGAGTGACCACAAATGTCTTCCAGGTCACTGACTGCCTTTCTCAGCCTCATCTGCACCCAGCCCGGGGACTGGTCGCCGCCTGGGGAGCATCCGCAGGGCAGATAAATAACTAGATGTTGAGATCAACCAACCAATCTCAAAGCGAGACAGAAGCCAGGATTAGGTGAGGTCGAGGCACCTGTGTCCCTGCTTTACCCCTGAGCTCCTGGGAGGGCGGGGCTTCCAGGACAGCCAAAGCCTTACGAAGCTGGACAGGGAGAGAGAACAGGTCTCCACGGCTCCCCTGGGAGGTGGAGCACCTTCCTGAAAACTTGGAGGGCTTCCTAGAAGAGGCAAGCCCACTCCCCTGGAACCCAGAGGCCCAGCCTACTCCCCTGCCAGCAGGGCACCCCGCTGGTGCCCAGGCCTGGGAGGGAGCCACAGGAAGCGGATCGGGGCAGCTGGCCCAGCTCAGGGACACTGGTTAATTCATCAGACTCCACCACTCCCCCGAGCTGTTCACCCTTCAGCTGAATATGCAGGCCGGCTCCCGCCTTCGCTCTGCCTGCGTCTGGGTGGCTCTATTTTTACAGCCGTGGGGATGGCTGACGAAAACACCCAGAAAGACACAAAACTTTAAAAATGTAAAAGCTGGGTGCCAGCTGTTTTGTTTGGAAGGCGGGCTAACATCTCAATCTGCCTCACTGAACAGCACCCTATCCCCTACCCTCCGGTGTCCTCCCAGGGCCCAGGGGCCCAGGAGACCCCGCTCAGGCCCCGCTGCCTGGCCCCTGCCCCCGGGGGTCCTTGCCAAGCCTCTTTCCTTCGTGCCTCGGTTTCCAGTATGTGAAGAAGAGAAGTTAGCACAAGCTGATTCTCATTAGACTTTGGGTGATTCAGGAACTTTTCCCTGCGGGTGGGTGGGGTGTGTGGAGGGGGAGGCAGAACCCCGATTCGGGTTCAAACCCTGCAGCTGCTGATCTTGGCAGACTCCCCTCACTGAGCCCAGGTTCTGCCCCTGTGTGGCCAACACTGGTCACTCTGGGTGACTGGCACTTGGGAACACCCCTTCAAGGTCAGAGGACTTTCACACCATGAAGACAGGAACGTGCTTCCCAGAGCCCCTGGCAGCCAGGCACATGGCCAGCCGGCGTGAGATGCTGTGGGAGCAGGTGAGGGTGGCCGGCAGGCCTCCAGGGCCCAGAGGTACCAGTGGTGACGTCCAGAGTGAGTGCAGCGTCGGCCCCAGCCCTGGTGGCATGTTCCCCGGGCGAGGGTTTGGAGAGAGCTCTGGCCTTCCAGGAGAGCCTGGGACTGGCTCTCTCCTTTAATAAAGCTCTCCTGTGCCTAAACACTGCATCCCAGCACCTGCGGCCAAGGACCCGGACTGGCACAGCCCCTCCCCAAGCCCCCCTCCTCATGTCAGTAAGTGGCAATGCCCTGAGTCCAGGAGCGCCCTGGTCCGTGCCCACCTCCCCCCGTCTCTCTCTGTTCAGGCTCGGTCTCACCACTCATCCCACTTCCTAGACGGCTCTCACCACATGGCCAGGCTTCCAGCCCAGGCCACCAGCCCCCTCACCTTTAGACCCTTCCTGCATTTTCTGTGCTTACCCAAGTGATCTTCCCGGAATGCAATCTGACACCCCTGGCCAAAACCCCAGGGCCAGTACCCCCAGCCTGCAGGCTTCGTGGGGAAGCCCTCTCTGTCCAGGACTCCCCCAGCTTCCCCACCCCCCGACAGGTGCCCCTTCTTGTACCTGGAGTGCGATTCCACCCTTCTCCCTCCACCTAAACTTTGCCTTCAGCTCTCAGCTTCTGGGGAAGTCACTTTGACCTTCCTTCTCAGGGGTCGTGCCCCACTGGGTCTTCCAGCCCCGTGTTTCCAGTTCAGCCTCCCCGACTTATGAGCTGTGTGACCCTGGGCAGGTTACCACATGCACTGGACCTTAGTTTCTTTGTTTCTTCATCTGCAAATTAAGGTGACTAATTCAGCCTCCTCCCTCTCCACTCATCCAGGCTCCCAGACGCGGACCCTCCCGCCGCCTTTCCTGGGCTTCTGGCTTCAGTGGGGAGAGCAGTCAGAGAGCAGAGGGAGGGAGCGGCCACGGGGTCCGGGGGCCTCTTGGTTCTCCTGTGGCTCTGAGAGGCGCTGTGAACAGTGGCCTTGTCCGTGTGAGTCCTGGGGGCCCTGGGCAAGCTGCTTCCCCCCTAGGATGCAGAGGGCGGAACGGGAGCACTCGTGATGACGTCCTTGGCACGCCCTTGCCTGGCCTCATTTTTGTTCGTGTTACTTTTCCTCTGGCATCACACCGTCATCTTATTTCTCAAGTGATGATTTTCTTGTCTGTTTCTGCCAACAGACTGGAACGCACGGACCTTTCTCAGCTGACTCCCCAGCACACCGTGGCACTCGATGAGTTAATGGTCCCCATTTGCCCATGTGCAGTACTGATGTGGTTCCAGGAAGAGAGGCAGGAGTGCCCACAGGCCCTCTTGTGCAGTTGTTCAGGTTGTGCACTGCAAAACTTGCTTGGCCCAGGGAACATGGGGAGCTGAGACGGGCCTGTGCTTTTCCCACCAAGCTGCACTTGGGAGAAAGAGGTGTCTCTCCTAAATTGCTCAAAGGGGCTGCACGAATGAGTAGGTATCTACCACCACCCCTGGTTTTTATGCATTTACACAGAAGACTCCACCCTCCTGCCTTCCAGGAAGCCAGCAGCTCCCCTAGGAAGAGCTGCGGCTTGAGCAAGGCCTGCAGAGACCGGTGAGGGCAGGAGCTCCGAGGTCTCCAGTCCCCCGAGCATTAGAGCCACTGATCTTCCAGGTAAATGAGGGGCAGACAACAGGAGTGGTCAGGCCCAGGAGAAAGCAGTCGTGGACGGCTGCAAAAATAATGACTCTGGCTGCCAGGTGGGCTCCAAAGTGGACTAAGATGCAGTTAGCACCAGGGCGCCCCCTCCTCCACCTCAAGCCCGTTAAACTCAGGATGGCCGAAACCAAACCCTGTCTTAAAGGGCTTGATTTCGAGTCTGCTTAATATAAATTGTTCCGTAAAGAGAAAACATCCCAGCATTGCAGGCAAGAGAGCAGCTCCTAGTGAGTCTCTGCTGAGTGGGCTGGGGAGGCGGCCGCCAAGGGCCGGGGGCGTGGGGGCGGAGTGTCAGCTCAGCTGTTCTGTTTCGCTATGCCACGGCCTCGTCTGCCCCCATGTCTTTCATGTTTGGAACCCCGCAGTGCTGTGCTGTGCTGTGGGGTGACCTGCCTCTCCGCCTCTGCTGGGGGCAGTCAGATTCGGGAAGGGACCAGCAGTAGGGCCCTGGGGATCCAGGCCTGGGTTTCGAGTCGGTGTGAGACCTTGGTCGTGCCCCAGCCCTGTGGCCCTTTCACTGGGCTCTCCCATCCCCAGGGAGGAGTGGGTGCTGACAACAGGGCCTCCCCGCTGGGCAGCGCCCCAGTGCCTCCTTCCTGGCTGCATCCCGGGACCCCACCTGGGCTCCTGGTCAGGGGTCTGGAGCAGGGCCCAGTGTGGTGACTGGAAAGGGTCCTGCCGCCACATGCAGCCGGGTTGACCCACTGGGACCCACTTGTACCCGCCCCTCACGGGCTCAGCCGCCCCGCCACCCTGGGAGACTGGCAGGGTGCTTAGGCCCAGAGCAGCGGTTTTCCCAGGGGGGTCCCTGGACCAGCAGCAGCAGCTGGGAAGGTGGCAGACACACATTCTCAGGCCCAGCCCCAGACCCTGAGTCAGGAGCTCCACAGGGCCCGGCCCTCCAGGGCGTGCTGGCGCGCGCTCACGGTTGAGCCTCCTGCCTAGAGTCACGGTAGAACTGTCGTTGCTGCTCAGTGTTTTTCAAATGTCAACGTGCCTGGGACTCACCTGACGCAGCCGGGGTGGCTGGCGACTGAGCTGCCTGCGAGGTCCGGTGCTGCGGCCAGTGGGCCACCTTGAGCAGCAAGGTGGCAGGCAGGTCGGCGCAGGACGGGACGGAAAGGTTGCTGCCCAGAGCCTGGCCCACCGGCCACACCTGCATTTCTCAGCCCCTGGGGGAGGCCCTCCCACAGCAGCTCCTCCCGGGCGCGTCCCAGGGACCCCCCAGCACCAGGGTAGTGAGGACAGAGATGAGGCGGGCAGGTGGGCTGCCCCACTGGTCGCCCAGCTGCCTGGACACCGGCAGGCCCGCCTGCTGGGCATGAAGCCTTTCAGAGAGGCCGGGGTCAGCGTTCCACTTGCTTTTCCAGAAGGAGCAGAGGTTCAGAGGACCCGGGAATGCCCTGTCTGGCCCCGAGGTCACACGGGACTTCAGGGCAGATGGGGAGGGAACCAGGGCACCTAGAGATGAAGGCCCTCGCCCCCGCCCAGCAGAGCGCGAGGTGGGCTTCCAGGAGGGGACGGGTTCCACCCAGCCACGTGTGCACCGGGGTGGTTGCTGTCTGCCTGGGCCCCGTGCCAGCGGCTCCTGCGTGGCCCTCTTTCAGGGAATCTCTCCCCTGTCACTGCACGTGCTTCTGGGGAGGCTGCCAGACACAGCTCGTCGCCTCTCCTGCTGCAGAGGTGAGCAGCCCATTGAAATGGGAACATAAGGCACATTTTCCAAAAAGCACATTAGAAGTTATAAATCCAGGCTGCAATAAGAAGCCGAAAAAATCCTGAGTGTCACAGTGGACCACAAGGTGAACTCAAGTCAGCAAGATAATGCTGCCTTTGAGAAAAACAAGCAGGGTCAGATTGGTGTCGACGGGAACAATCAATCAGCAATCCACACTAGAGGTAGAGGAGAGTTTCGCTCAACCCAGCCGAGGGTGACGACCCGGGGACAGCCTCTCAGGGCACGGGGAGGAACAGAAGCATGGGTTCCAGCACAGGTTTGCATCTCGTTAGAACAAAGGTCAAACATGGCAGGGGTACATTCCTTCAAGGTTTCAGAAAAGACAGATGAGCAGGCCCACGGGGAGTCCGTCCAGCCTTGGTGTCTGGGAAGGGGCCTAATTACTGAAGGAGTCCCGGGAGGGGAGCCGCTCACCTCTGTCTTCCCCTTAGTCTTGGTCTGTGCACCCTTTTCTTTGATGGTGAACGCAGATGAACAGCGTGCCTGACAGGCCACAGAGGGGCCGTTCTTGTTGGAGTAGAATTTAACTTAAATTCTGTGTGAGCCAGAATGACCTCCCCGCACTCGATATGTGAAAATTTCTTCCATTATTGGGAACATACCGTTTGGGGACAAAGCTATTCTTACGTCCCCCACAGTGTAAGGTGAGGAGGGTTCATCACAGAGAAGACGGAAAAGGCCAGGCTTAAAATAAAGATCAGAGAAATGGCTAACAGGTCCGTGACCCGGAGCAGAGAGACCAGACGTGCACAGCCTCCCTGCCCCCGTCTGGCCCTGACACTCCCACCTGAAATCAGCATCAGGCCTGCCTCTGTCACCCTCACGGGTACACTCGAAGTGGCTTACAGGTTTATTTGTCAATGACATCTCAATAAAGCTGAAAAATGAGAATCAGACCTGCAGGTGTCGGCCCACCAGCTCCCGGAGGCTGATGCCGTGCCTTACCTATGATTACTCACTTCTGGGTTTTTTTGGATGGGAAAACAGAGACCCAGAAAGATACACAGGCTTGCCCACAGGCCACGCAGCTGGTTGGGGGTCACCTGACCAGGCAGCCTGCCCCTCAGCCCTGCCCCCCCAGCCCACTGCTCCCTGGGACCCTGACCCCAGGGCCTAAACCTGTTTCCAAATCTGAGGCTCTAACAAAACACAACAAGAGAATAGTTTAAAACTTGAATCATTGCTTGCCTGACGGACTTTGCTCCATCGTGTCCTTTCTGTGGCCCCTTTCTGGGACAGTCGCCTTGTTACTTTTATTTTTGCAGATCGCGTTCTCACTCTGCCTCTCACCTCTGGCTTTCCTTTCCCTGTCTGCCTCTGCCATTCTGTTCTCGTAAGTGGCTGTACTTGCCTTCCGAGTGCCTGAAAGAAACTTCTACGTCTTGTCTTCAGTAACAAGCTGACTGTGACACTTAAGTGAGACCAGTGCAGCAGAATTCTCACTTAAAATTTTTCTTTCACTTTATTGTGGGCTTTTTGTTGGTTTGTTTTGCACAAGGCATGGCTTGAATTAGTTTTATTTTTCTTGACTTTAAATATATGTATGAAAATTAAAAAAAAAAAAAAAAGGCGAGGGGCTCATGGTCCTGCTCGGGGCCTTTGCATGGGCCCTTCCCTGCTCTGCGATGCTTTTCCACCAGACACCCACAGAGCTTGCCCCTCACCCCCTGCACAATTTCAGTGTCACCTTCTCCAGCTGTCCTGCTGGAGGAGGCCCAGGACAGCGCTCCCGGGCAGGAGAGGCAGCCAGCAGGGGGACCCCCGAAGGGAGCCCTGTGAAGCGGCCTCGCCCGTCCTCATCCTCCTGCCTCTTCTGGGCACCTCCCCCGCCCACCCCCCGAGGGTCCTCGGTCCCTGCGAGACCACCCAGAACTCACCCCTCGCAGCAGACGGTGAACTCTGCACCCAGAGGCAGGTACACCTGCCTCTGCCTTTCCCATGAACAGGCCTAGAGGGCCCCCGCCCATCCCTGACTTGCCCTTGGGATTCCCCACCCTCCCAGGGCCCAGGACCCAGAGTTGCTAAGCTCCCAGCTTTAACCCATCCCGAGTCACGCAAGGGCTGAAAGGCTCACGATTCCAGGGAACCCACCTTGCCCCAGCCCCGGCCCAGCTGAGGGACGTGGTCAGGCTTGTGGGGCCGGTCTGGTGCTTGGGTTTAGCACAGACATTCTTCCCTGCGGGGAAGGAAGGACCAGGCCCTCGTGAGCACCTGTAGTCTGTGCGCCTGCATGAGCACACGTGCGTGTGTGTGCGGGAGGGAGTCTGAGGTCCAGACAGAGATGTTTACCCATCTGCGTGATGGTGCACACATGTGCACTGAGCATGCTAGGGCCCCCTGCAGGGGCCCACTCCCGGCCCAGAGCATCTTAGGAGGAGTGGGGCTGAGGGGGCAGGGGCTAGTTGGGGGTCTAAGCCCCAAACCCTGGGTGTGGAGGGGAGAAGGGGGTTCTCGGGGGTCAGTGGAAGGAGTCCATCCTCCTGAAAAGCTTGAGGGCCGGGGGCTGGGACTCCTGGGGGAGGGGTAGATAAGGCCAGGGTTGGAGGGTGACCTGTAGGTCACATATGGAGCCCAGGTCAAGGGGGCGAACACACCAAAGTGAGAAGGAATGCGAATGTGGGAAGACGCTGGGGAGAGGGCGAGGGGCACAGCCCGCCCGAGTGGAAAACACACCCACCACAAGCGGCTGCCGCCCCAGGGGTGCCGGATGGAAGGCCGGGCGTGGGCTGGGTTTCAACCACCAGGACCCCTCGGTGGGATGCCTCAGGCAGGGCACAACCCACACAGCTGTACGTGGTAGCCCTGGGGGCGGGGGACTCTTGGAGACACACAGACCAAGGTCAGCTCCGGTGTGACTGTGGGAGCTGGGGGACCCGGGGGCATCGTGGAAAGGCCCAGAGACAGGCTGCTTCATCATAGCAGTCACATGTGCCCAGAAGGACCACAGATCAGCTCCCCACCCCTGGGGCGGGGCCACCACTGCTGGGGAGCATCTGGTCAACGCTCTGAGCTGGAGCTGGACACCGAGGAGGGGACCATAGGCAGGAGGGAGTCCCGCCCTCTGTGGAAAGAGAAAAAACACATCGACCGGGGACGCGTGGGAGCGATCACCGCCCAGGGTCGGGCTGGTCTGCCGGCCTTTGATTATTTATCAGAAGCAGCTGGAAGAGGCCTGAGTGCCCAGAATAGAAACTGGCTATCCAAACTGAGGTTCTAAAAATACACTGGGAAAAACGGACTTCCTGTGTCCGCACTCACCCTCGGGTGTATCCGTGGGGAGGCCTGGAGGGTGTCTGCGGCCCCCCCACCTGCCCTGCCACTAAGTGGCTGGGGAGGGTGTCTGCACACCACTCCCCTATCCACCCAGAGCCACACGCTTCCTCCCCACTCTCTGCACTCAGAGGGCAATTTGGCAGCTGCTGCCTTTCAATTAACACTGCAGACTCAAAACGGGGGCTGGGGGAAAGGCGGGTGGGCAGAGGAGAAGCACAAGCTGGCATACTGGCAGCTGGGCGAAGCCACCTGCTCCATCGGGCAGGGGAGTTAAAGGACCCTTAGAGCCGGGAGCGGGGTGAGGGCAGCCTGCCGCACCCCCACCTCCTCGCCCCCAACGTGGTCAACGCTCTGCCCCCTTCCTGCATCCCACCTGCACGGACCGCACTTGGGGTTGGACCG
This sequence comes from Camelus ferus, assembly GCF_009834535.1. NCBI lineage: Eukaryota > Metazoa > Chordata > Mammalia > Artiodactyla > Camelidae > Camelus > Camelus ferus. The sequence goes on along the minus strand of NC_045711.1, from coordinate 19,107,410 downwards.
GCAGGAGGAATGAGGATGAGAGCCTCTCCCTGCCCGGCAGGGGCTGAGCTCCAGGGTCTACCCCGCTCCTGCCCCCACTTCTGCCAGCCCTGGGGCCTTGGTTTCCCCTGAGGGCTCTCGCTCAGCCCTCAACACACTCTCCTCGGGGCCCGCGGCACCTGCGAGCTCCCATCTCCTGCCAGGACCCTGGCTGCAGCCCCCGGTGAGCGCGGGGCTGTAAGATCAGCTCCCTGAGGAGAGGGGCCACCTCCGGGCTCCCCACCCAGGCCAGCCCTCGTCACGTCCAAGGTCTTTCAGGAGGGTGACCATGACCCCAGCTGAGACCGTGACTCAGACTCAGGCTGCAGGCACCTGGGATTGATTTTCCCACCCACCTGAGACCGGCACACTGTCATCGGCACTTTCTAGATGAAGAGACTGAGGGTCCGGCCCCGAGGAGGCCCAGGTCTGTGAGCGACGTGGCCCGCTCTTGGGGCTCGGCTTCCCAGCTGGGAAACAGGCAGGCGGAGCTCCTCCTGGGCTGTCGCAGGGTAAAGGGGACATAACGGACGCAGAGCTGAATCTGGGCGTAGTGAGACTTCGGAGCCTGGTTTCCGCCCACCCCCGGCTCCCTCTGGCTCCTGCTTGTTCTGAGGACCCCTGAGACGGAGGAAAGGGCTCTGGGGTCAGCTGGCTGCATCCAGGCAACGGGGAGCAGGTTGTGTCCAAGTCCCGCACTCGGAGACAGCAGGAGCTGACTCCCACACCGGAAGGTCTTGTGCGAGGGACGTGAGGGCAGCAGGGGCCCCAGCACTGGGGCTGCTTGCTCTGTTCTGGACGTTTCTCCAGCACGTGGGGGGAGGGGAGAATTAGGGATCAGGAGTCCTGGGATCTGGAAACTCAGGGCGAGGCGAGGCCAGGGCAGGAGGGTGGCCCCAGGGAGCTGCGCTGGACACTCTGGCTGGCCCTCCCCCGCCTGGATTCTCCAGGAGAGAGGCCCTGCAAAGCGGTCAGCTCCCAGAGTCAGGTGGGGAGACGAGGAGCCTGGCGGGGTGTCCGCTGGGGTGGGGGCCTGCAGGGGGCACGGCTGGAGAAAGGCACGTAGGCCAGAGACCTCTTCCCGGGGACCTTGGGCAGCCCCGTGCCCTCTCTGGGCTGCTTCCTGGGGGAGCGTCTGGGTGCACACTGGATGGTTCATGCCCCTTCCCCCTTGGAACTGCCTCTTCGAACAGAATCTTACTGGAGCCTCGTAAGAGCCAGGGGAGCAGAGGGGCCACTGCAGGCGGAGATGGGAGGCCCCCCGGACCTCAGCCCGGCCCAGCAGAGCAGACTCTCCCTGGCGGGGGGCACCAGCCTGTCCTGGCGACTTAGCTCCCGGCCGTGTCAGGGGGCTTGGTGTCCAGCTGGCTCAGAGCTAAGCTCACCCCACGACTGGCTGGTGACCTTTGGCGTCCACGGGGACACGCTGTGCGGACGTAGGGCTGGAGGGAGGACTATAGGCTCACACACTGTTGCCAAACGCATTTTGGGGAAGAAAAGAGAAAAAGCCAAACAAACAGAGCATCGTCCACCTGCTGTTGCCCTAATGTGGCGCCTGTCCTGAAACAGCCGGGTCTCAGGGCTGGGGCTGTGTGACCAAGGCCCCCCAAAGGCTAACATGATGCAGACGCAGGCTTAGCAGGGTTTCGGGCCCAGCAGCCCAGGCGTTGGCACAGCACTGAGCACATCAGAGCTGGGAAGGCCCTGTAGGCAGCCAGCCCAGCCAGCAGGCCCGATGGTCGAGGCTGTGCCAGGGTCAGAAACAGGCTGGGACTTAGGTCCCGGCTCTGCTCTGGGCCCTTCCCTGTGCCCCCTTTTCTTGTCTTCCCAGAACCCAGCTCTTCTGCTTCCTCATCTGCACCCCGTCCCTCATGTTCTGGAGAAACATGCGGAACCAAACAATCACGCCCGTCCAGCTGCCCCGCCATCCTCGCAGGGCAGGTGCCTGAGTGCGTTCACACATTCAGCTAATGTCAGTGGACACCAAGATACACGCCCCTCGACAGCAGAGCGGCTCGGGGGACTCAGGTGATGGAAGGACCCGTGTGAGTGCAGTGCTGACCCACGTACCCTCCCCCGAAGACGTCCACGTCCTGGTCCCCGGAACCTGGGAACATGTGACGGGACAGGGCAAAGGGACCTGGCGGGTGTGATTAAAGTGAGGCTCTTGTAGGGGAGGCTCTGGACGACGCAGGTGGGCCCAGTGTCGTCACAAAGGCCCTTATAAATAAGAAAGAGGAGGGCGGGTGGGTTGGAGGGAGAGGAGAGTGGGGATGCAGGCAGGGGGCTGAGAGAGACTGGAGACACCACACCGCTGGTCCCGAGGACAGAGATGGGGCCGTGAGTCACGGACGCAGGCGCCTCCCGAAGCTGGAAAAGGCAGGAAGTAGACCCTGGCCTGGGGCCTCCAGGAGGAACACAGACCTACGCACGAGCTCTGAGCCTCTGCTCCGTGCTGGTGCTGCTGGAGGCAGAGCCGTGCAGAAAACGGGAGATTTCTGGCTGTTCTAACGGGGAGGGCGTGGGAGGTGCTGTTCACTCCCTGCAGCTGCTGTGGGTCTAGGTTTTTTATTGAAACCAAAGTAGGCCAAGTGCGTCTGGGCGCGGAAGCTCTCCGTGGGGGCGGTGCTCCCGTCCACTGTGGGGCTGGATCAGGACAGCCAAGGCCGGCTCTTCCTACTGCAGGACGACTCCTTTGTCTGAATGACCCAGTAACACCCTTCTGTCTTTGTCTCTGTCATCGGACGGAAGCCGTGTTGTTACAATCCTGGTCTTCAGGGCCACCTAGCTCAGCAGCTTCCGGACCGGGCTCCTGGGGAGCCCCTGGGGCTGGGGTCGCCGGGAGGGATGGGGTCTGAGAGCAAGGGGCTTCTCAGCCTCACTTCTTCACCAGAACAGCGCCCCTCCCCCCAGCTTACGGCCTGGGCTTCCAGCCTCCGTGTCTGAGGTTCAGAGGGAACAGAGCACCTGGAACAAACCCCAGGCTGAGCCCAGATTTTCATATTCCCTGTGAGCTGCAGACCAAGACAGAGTGTTGGGCACAGCCCCGGGGAGGACAGCGCATGGCCGGGGGTCCCCTCCAGGGAGCCCTCATCCTGCACCCGGCCCGCGGTGCTTGCGCAGTGAGGGAATCCCGGCCGTGTGCCACCCCGACCCCCAGCCAGCCGGGATCACTACTTCAACTAAATGCTGATTTCCATCCTTGGTGCCACGGACCCTCAGAGGGAGCACGTGTTGGGGGGTGCTGAGGGCCCACCGGGGGCTTCGAGCAGGTTATGCAATCGAGCAGAACCTGGTTCTCATTTGTCACATGGAGGTGAAGACGCCTGCCCTCTGCACTTCACAGTTTTCTCCCGAGGATCAAAATGAGAGGATTAAAGGCCCAGGCATGGGGCTTCCTGGATCATGAGAAGGCAGAGACGGAAAACATGTGCTGGGGGTGGCCCTCAGGCTGCCAGCTTTTGCGTCACCAGTTAAGGGCATTGAAAGGAACCTCACGTCACCATCTGTCACGGGGTCAGTGTGCGGGCTTGTCCCAGGCAGCTTTCCAGGGGCCCTTGGTCTGAAAACAGCTTTAGTTAAAATAAGGAGGGTGGTGCTGAGTGCTGGGTGGGCGGTGAAGAGAGAGGATCCCTGGACGCTTTGCAAACATGAGAAGCACTGCGGGTCACGGCGTGGACACCAGCGGCCGGCACCCCTGCAGGTCCCCGAGGGGACAGGCAGCTGGACTCACAGCACAGTCTCTAATCGTGTTCCGAGTTTGCATTTTGGGGGAATTTAAACCAAATGAGTTACAAGCCACGGATATAATTTTGACGGGAAAAGACGAGGACAGAGAGCCAGCAACGCGTCACCGCGGCAGGACCCTGCCGCCTCCTCGCTGCCTCTTCTGTCTCTGTGGGAGTCATCAGGCCTCTAGTGACGTTCGCTGGGAAGACGTGGGCAGGAAACTGCACTGTCCTGGGCAGGAGACCCGTGGAGCCTGACTGCGCCGCGCTCTGCTGGGCGGGGGCGGCGGCCGCTGTGCCGGTGGCGGCTGGTGTCAGGGCCGTGCCCTCTGGGATGCTGGGGGCCACACCCAAGAACGGGGAGGCTCAGGTGTGCCCCAAGCATGCAGGGGGAGCCCTAGGCCCTGAGACAGGCCGTCGGGGTTGGTTCCAGCATCACCACCGGCATCCTGGTTTGCAAAGCTCCCCTGAAGAACCGCGTCCTTTGCTGTCAAAGCGACCCTCTCAGCCTTGGGGATTCAGGCCCTTTGTGATCTAGTTCTTGGATTTAGACGAGCCTGGTCCCATTTCTGCCCCAGGCATTGACTGCATCCCCACGGCTGTGGTTCTGTCAGCGTCTGATTGGAACGCGCAAGCTGAGTTCAGGCCTTCAGGTAGGGCTCCACTGGGGGGCCTTCCGCTGCATGCGGCTTTGGCTGGGGTCACGCAGGAGGGCTTGACCAGCCACTGGCGTGGTCTGGAGCGTCCAAGAACACCTCCCTCACACACCCGGTGGCTGGGGGAGGGCTGGGCTTGGCGGGGACTCTCCACGTGGCCTCTGGCCAGGAGCTGGGCGTCAGCCTGGGAGCTCAGGAAACGTGCCCCGAAGCCGGCCCCTTGGGCCCAGACCTGTGTACCTGTTTATCTATTTACTATTTATCTCCTCTGCTTCATCCTCAATTTCAAAGGAAGACCTAAAGCAGGTAAAGGGCTGAAACAGAAGAGTGGCCGCAGTTCTGCACGCCCCCTGGAACCACATCCTTCCAAGGGGACTTTGCACGTCCTCCCTTCAGCCAGCTTGTCCTGTGGCCACTGAAGGCAGCAGGAGGGACACTGTGTCCGTCCCCAGACTCCCCCCCCCTCAGACCCTGCGATGCCGAGTGTGCCCAGGCCAGCCTTCTGGGGGTCAAGGCTGGTGGAGGAGCCAGGCCTCCCGGCAGTGGAGCAAGCCCGCTGGGGCAGGTGCTGCCAGCCCAGCGTCGCTGCCCTGCAGACTCGTGAACAGGAGGGAGCCACAGGCCCCGGGCGCTTTGCTGCACCACCAGCCCAACCGGCAGCCGGCACCCCCATCAGGGCTTGACTGCTGGCGTCCGAAGGTCTCTGTTGGAGAGGAGCTCAGGGGACGAATTAAACCCCGAGAAAGGGAGCGTCAGTGGAATTTGAAGCCTTGCAGCAACGAAGTAAGAAGATTTGTTAGAGCCAGGAGCCCCTTTCGACCTCTAGCCGCCAGTGCCCGTCACCACGCAGCTCCTCTGGGCTCTGCATCCAACCAGAGGTGGTGCTCAGCCAGTGACAGGTGGGGCCCAGGCCCCAAGGAATCAGAACCACTCCAAACAGGGCTCTGCCGAGTTCTGTTCCAGGTGCTGGGCACACGCCAGTGAGGAACAGTCCACATCCAACAGCCACGAGAGCCAGTGTCTCCAGGGGAAGAGCTAAGAGCTAAGTGGGTCACAGGGGACCCAGAGCCAGGCTGGGGAATGGAGGGCACTGAGTGACTGCACATGCACTTTGAAAGGTTCCCAGAGAAGGTGACACCTGAGCAAAGACATGGAGAGAGTGGGGCCACTGAGTACCTGGAGGAGCAGCATTCCATGCAGGGAAACAGCAGTGCAAAGGCCCTGAGGCAGGAGTGAGCCTGGCTTGTTCTAAAAGCAGCCCGGGGCCATTGTGGCTCAGGTTTACTGAGAGGGGCAGCAGAGGGGAGGGAGCGGCCTAGGAAACGTCCAGGTGGGGCCGTTTGGAGACGGCAAGGACGTGGCTCTGGCCCAGGGACCCAGGAGGGCTCTGTGGGGCAGGATCTGGTCCCCAGCTGCCGTGTGCAGTGGGGCAGTGGTGGCCCTGGGAGTGCTGCAGGTGGCACGGACCAGGTGGGCTGGGCTCTGATTCCAGGTCTGTGTTGAAGATGGTGTTTGAACTGCTCTGACCCCCACAGCAGCCTCCAGGAAGGCCCACTTATCAGATGAGGAGACAGCCTCGGGGAGGTGACCTGACACGTCCCAGGCTTGCCCAGAGCAAAGCGCCTGCTTCTCGCAGTGGAGCCTGCGCTTTGAGAGACGAGGGGACATACTGGGAGCCCAGGGACACACAGGTGGGGGCCAGGCCGCAGTCCCAGAGATCACACTCTTCTAGAAACTCCAGGGCCCTGCTCTTCCCATCGGTCAGCCTGACGCACATGGGGGCAAGTGCCTGGGCTCGCGGGGCTGCCCAGTGGGTGGGGGTGTCCGCCCTCATAGTCCCTTACACAGAGCCGGCTAATGCAGAGGCCTGCACCTCTCTCCCCTCAGGTTGGGTCTGGGAGGGGCCTGTGGAATGCATAGGAGCCCGTTGTTCAGATCTAGCCTGGGCTGCAGGGGCTGTCCCAGGCATAGGGGTGGAGGCAGTAAGGATGGGGTGGGGGTGGGGGGCTGAGCAGGGGACACCCTCCCCTACCTGTGTGGTGCTTATTTCAGAGTCTGACCTGGCAGAAGGGTGCCCTGTGCTACCAGCACCCACACACAGTTCCCAGGGCTCCCAGCCTCCCCAGGGTCACCACCCTCTGACCCCAACCCTACAGGTCAGTCTCTTCTCGGGACCGCAGGGCCGTCTGTGAGGCTCAGTGCGAGGTCCACCGCACCCCCAGCCACCATCCTCCTCCATCCACGGCTCTTCCCACTTGGGCCCCCGCTGGGTGTGTCCTGGGAGACCCGTCCCACTGCCGTTTCCTGGATGGTTGGACCAGTTCCATGGAAGGGCTTTAAAGGACTGTGCCGTTTAGGGAGCAGATGCCTCCCGTCTTCTCTGCCTGCAGGGTCACCCTGCACCAGAGCCCCTGGTCATCTGGGGCCGTGTAACTGTGGGCCCTTTCCTTTGTGCCTCTGTGGCCCCCGAGGGGTCCCACCTGCAGCTGCAGTCAGAGGGCGGCCTTGGGCCTCCTGGAGCCGCCCCTCCGTCCCCCTCTTTCCCGAGGTCGGCTCTGGCCTGCCCGCTGCCCCTCCTGACCGCATCTCAGGTTCTCAGACTCCACGTGTCCAAAGCAGAGCTCGCTGTCTGCCTCTCAGCCCCTCAGCCCATGTCCTCCTCCATTTTTTTCCTCCTCAGTGACCTCAAAGGGGATCCGGCAGGGCTCCTGCCGCTCAGCCCAGCCCCGGCCAGATGACGTCAGTCTGTCCTAGTGTCGCCAGGATTCCTTCTTCTCTCCACCCTACGGCCGTGACCACAGGCCAGACCGAGAAGGAGCTCCCCAGATTCTGCGGATGAGGCCAAATCCGACCCCAGCCCTGCAGCTGGTGGGGAGCCCCCACAGTCTAAATCCGCACGTGGCTCTCCTCTGCCCAAATCCTGGTGCTGGAAGCACAGCTGATCTCAGCACCATGAAGACAGACACAGAGGACGCCCTCCCTGCAGGTGGGATGCAGGCTGGGTGCCGAAATCGGCTCACAAAAGGGAAAAACAAAGAAAGGTGAGCCGGGTCTGGCCACACCACGGAGCCCAGTTTACAGGGAGGACAAGGGACACCGCTATGCTCTTGTCCCTGGCGAGTCCCAGGCCAAACGGCTCAGTCTCACCTGGCAGGACATGACCTCCTTGAGGGCAGGAATTTGGGGAACTGGTGTATCATAATGATCTAAAGTGGTGTTGACGCACAGTAGGTGCTTAGTAAGTACTTGTTGGAAATGAGTGGCTGAATATATAAATGAATTAAAAAGTCCATCCTTTTATGGCTGAATAATTTTCTGTCGTATGGACAGACCACTTCTTGTTTATCCATTCATGAGTCAGTGGACACATTGCCCTCGCCTCCTGGCTGCTGTGACTGTGGGCGTGCAAACATGCGTTTGTGTTCCTGCTTTCAGTTCTTTGGGGTGTGTGCCTAAGAGTGAAACTGCTGAATCATCTGGTAATCCTATGTTTAATTTTTGGAGGAACCACCACATTATACCCAGTTCAATTGAACACCAACTCGACAAATGTTTATTGAGCTCTGACAATTTAGACAGAGAAAACTGACGTACGTAGGAAAGCAAGGGCCTGTGAAAACAAGCCGCCCTGTCTGCTGTGACTGCCGGGAAGCAGGCCCCTCAGGACCGGGCCTCGCTGAGAGCCTCACGTGCAGATGGATGGCCCGACCCCGGAGGATTCCAGGAGGGTTCCTTTATTAGTGTGGGTCTGCGTCTGTTTCCCCTGGGCCCCAGCAGGACTGCCTCTTGGCCTTCTGGGGGAGAGGAGGGCGACCCTGGAGAAGGCGCCGTCCTACGGCTTTCAGTGTGCAGGTCTTTCCCTCCTCAGTTAAATTTCTTCCCAGATCTTTTGTTCTTTCCGATGCAGTTGTTGTGTGATTGTCTCCTCTGTTTCGCTTTCTGTTAGCTCGTTGTTAGCGTGTGGAAATGACAGATTTGGGCGTCCTGAGTCGTGTCCCGCCGCTTCGCCGACTCCCCTGACGGGCCCTGGCAGGGTTCGGGAGGCGTCTTCAGGATCTTCTGCGTGTGGTGTCGTGTCCTCTGCAAACAGGGACAGTTCTCCTTTTCTTTCCACTCTGGATCCCTTTTGTGTCATTCTCTGGCCTGGCTGCTGTGGTGAGACCTTCCAGGGCTGCGCTGAATGAAAGCAGGGGAGGGTGGGCGTCTTTGTCTTGTTCCTGATCTTCGAGGAGAAGTTTTCAGCTCCTCACGTTGACTGTGATGTTAGCTGGGGGCTTCTCACGTGGGGCCTTTATTGTGTTGAGGTGTGCTGCCTCTGTGCCAGCTTGTTGAAGGCCTTTGTCATAAGGGATGTTGAAGGAAAGGAGGTTGACACCTGCTGCAATGTGGGTGAAACTGAAGGACGTTGTGCTCAGTGGAGCCAGTCACAGAAGGACGAATGCTGTGTGATTGCACTTAAATGAGGCCCTAGAGCAGCCGGATTTACAGAGACAGAGAGCAGAAGGGTGGGTACCAGGGGCTGGGGGGTGGGGGGCGGGGGTTTCTGTTTTGTGGGAACAGAGTCTCAGTTTTGCGAGATGAAAAGGCTCTGGAAGTGGACGGTGGTGATGGTGGCAGAGCAGGGTTCACTCAAACATGGTTAAGACGGCTAAGGTGTACGTTATGTTGATTTTACCACGATCAAAAATTAAATCCGCTTCTGAAATTGACCAGGTGTTTCCAGGTGCCGCACTGTTTTCATGCTGCTTTGGGCAGAGTGTCCAACACGATACGGAAGCCGGGAGAGAGGACCAGCCCTGCTGCCCCTTACTTGGGCCTAAGGTAGAAGCCTTGCTGTTTTGGTTTTGCGCGAAGCGCCTTGGCTCTCCTGCTGCCAAGATGCCCTAAGTGCAAGCAAAGTGCTAAGATTTCTGGTGGCGCCGAGGTGGCCCCAGGGGGTGGGGGGGGGCCTGGTCATAGGACCAGGACGGGAAGGCCCGTGTGTCTGGGCTGCGGGCACCACCGGGCCCCACGAGGTGAAGGCAGCCTTTGCTCTCAGCTCCGTGCTCCACAGAAAGGAGCTAGCCTGGCCTGCTCTGCTTCTGCGACGACGGGGAAAATCTCCCCATGCCCACTGGCAGCCATACACTCTCTGTGGTTTCTGTCTGGGGGAACAGCAGCCGGGGGAAGACAAACACGAAGACGGGGATGGGCCGGTGCTGACCCGGACACTCGGTCCCTGCTCGGCGGGAGGCCACTGGGAACAGAAACCCTGCCCGGCCCTGAACCCACAAACAGCCCTTGGCTGGGATCCTACAGGGCTTCTGATGAGCACAGCCCACCCCCTGACACAGAAAACCCAACTAGACACACACAGGTGCCTGCAAGACACCAGGCCAGGCGCCGGGCACTCAGCTCCCAGGCTCTCTCCGGAAAACGGGGCTCACCGGGGTGAGGACACCGTGCTGGGGTGTGCCAGACCAGCAGGGCGGCGGGGAGGAGGGAGACGGTGCATCAGTGTCTCAGGGCGAAGCAACCCCAGGAACACACAGTAGGGCGGGACCCAGGCGCCACCTCCAGCAGCCACAACTTTGGGAAAGTTACCGGCTCCTCCAGGGCCGCAGTCTCGTCACCAGTGAAATGAGGACAATCACAGAAAGCGCCTGCCCCCTGCCCAGCGACTGGATGAGACACTGCAGGTGAAGCACTTGGCCAGCCGCCCAGAGGGTGGTTAGGACGCACTCGACTCTGGCGGTCATTAAAAGAACAAGTGTTCTGTGCTTCAGTCCATTTAAGAAGCCATTTTGTAACGTGTGCTTGTGCATGCCCATGCAGGAACTGGCGGTGGAAACAGGAGCCAGCCTGTGAGGACCGCTGAGACACGACACCTGTCCTGGCTGGTCAGCTGGACACCGGACGTTTGGCCCAAAGCAGGAGGCAGCTGGGGTCTGTCTGCGTCTTCTCATTTGTGTTAGTGCATTTCCTTGGGTGGTGGAGGAAGGGCGTGTCCATCTCCCGGAGACGGTTCGTTTGGATCATTGGTCTTTCTAAGGCCGTAATAAAAAAGTGAAATCCACTGCGTTTGCTTGTTATCGCTGTGAAACCCATTATTTCCTGGTTGTGACGATGGAATTCCACATCACGTGAACTTAAGCAAAAGTAAACAAGCAACCCTCCACCCACAGAAAGGGGATTTACCGTCTCACGTAATTGGAGAGAACAAAGATGGGTCTTAACAGCTTCAGGCACAGCAGGATCCAGGCGCTTAAATCGCCTCTCTCCTTTTCCTCTTCACTGTTTGTTAGCTGAAAGCTACACTGTAAGCCCTCACTCATGACTGCAGATTGAGAGAGAGCCTCTCTCCTTCAGAGCCCACATACTGGACTTCACGGAGGGGTTCCGATGGCCTGGCTTGGTCACTTGCTCTCTCCTTGGGCCAATAACTCTGGACAGGGAAATAGGGCACCATGCTGGCCAGACCTGGGTCTCACATTCACCCCTGCAGCCGGAGGATGGTGTGGCCAGCAGCCCCACAGGACTCACGTGAGACAGAGGAGGACTACAGCAGATAAAACTGTCTACACTGGTGAGGCTTTGCAGGGGGTGAGTTGTGTACCCTCCAGGCACTCGGGGGCCGCAGCCTTTGTCCCGGCCCTTCACCTGCGGAGTTCATTGAGGGATCATACAGGGCCACAGTCCAGGGAGACGCCATGCGCTGAGTCAGGCACTGCTATTTGGGGGAAATTCCTGCCATCTTGTTTTCCTTTGCCTAAAACTGCCACTTCCGTGTTGGAGGAGGCAGGGTGGCAGGAAGCAGGGGTGAGCCGTCCAAAGACGGCTGGTTTGCAAACATTCCTGGAAGGTCAGCGTTGACATCAGCCGTCAGGCAGGACCTCTGGGAGTCGTTAACCCACGGAAACAGAGCAGTGAGGAGGGTCGGCGCAGGGGCTGCGAACCGTGAAGACACGTCTCCTCCGTGAAGTGTGACGGTCCCCGAATGGACTCTGTAGTTGTTTCAGATAATGCCAGTGCCCGGCCCTGCCCTTTCAGATTGAGGGGACAGACGGCCGGGCACTGTGGGGTCAAGTTAAACGGCTTGCAAGGCCTGTTTAAGATAATGAATTGAACTGCTCCGACAGTTGCAGGAGCAATCTCAAAGTTGGAGAGCAGCAGTGTGCAGCGTGGAGGTGTCTCAGGGCCGGTCCGGGTCTGACCGTGCCCTGTAGCCCGGCCCGCCCTTTCCTGGACCACGGACCGCGCTACCTTCAGTTCACGCTTCTCCTAGCTCCTCCTCAGCTTGTTTGGACTCTGTGGGGCCGTTCAGAAGCTGCTGTTTGGCCCAGATCTGGAATCCGGAGCTGAGTCAAAGCACACGTCTGATTTCAGAACCCTGAGCCCATCCAGGCTCAACGTAGGAACGCACTGTGGACAAAGGTGTTAGTGGGTCCACAGAGGTAGGTTCCGCCTGGGAGCCTGTGACGGTGACTTTACTTGGAAACAGATGAAATGAAGGCTCTCAAGATGAGATCATCATGGATTGTCCCATGGCGGTGCCCTGGTAAGAGCCGAAGAAGTGACAGACGCAGAGAAGCCACGGGATGTGGCCACCGCTAGCAGAGCTGGGAGGGGCGGGAAGGACCCTGTCCTGGGGCTTCCAGAGGGAGGGCGGCCCGGCGACTCCTCGATTTCAGACGGGGAACGAGTCTGTGTGGTTGTCAGCCCCCGCTTTGTGTCTGATGGTCATGGCTGCACAGGTGGCCTTCTCAGACCGTGGGAGGGAAAAAATGACCAAAAGTGACTCGAGAAGAAGCAACTGCCCGGCCAGTCCCCAGCTGCGGCAGTCTTAGCCTCGCTCCCAGAGTTAGCAGCCGTTCCTCCGCGTTTCCTCATTTCTTTTTAATGCTCCATGAAACCCAAGTACAGTCCAGACCCCAGGCACCTGGGCTCGCATGGCCGGCTGACCCACCAGACCGTCAAACCCAGCGGAACAGCCCCTCCTGCTTCCAGATGCACCATCGCGTTTGTTCCTAACTCCACCTTGCTTGGAAGTTATTTAAAGAAGTTCTGATACAGCGAACCGAGTTGTCTTTTAACTGTTTACATACCACTTCAAAACAGGCGTTCTTCAAAAGTCCTTTGGCTGAGTCTGCCAATCTTCAAGGGCCCCGCTTTGATTGACTCAAAGCCAGGTACACCAGCACGGGATGTGAGCGGACAGAGACTGAAGGCTCTGGGCTGTTAGATAATTTCATCATTTCCCTTTAAAAAGCTCTCAGGAGTCAAATAAAACGACTTGGGGCAGTAGTTCTCAACTCTGACTCACCTGGACTCATTTGAGGAGCTTGGAAATAACAAGAGCAGTGTTTCAGCCTCTCTCCAGGTCAGTTCATCAGACTCTCTGGGGGGACCTGGGCAAGCAGCCGCCTGGTTGGGTAGAGCCCACCTCCCGGGCTCTGTGGAAGCCCCCCATACCAGACCTGCCCCTGCCTCCGTGCGGCCTGGGTCAGGCCTGGGCCCAGGGCTGGCAAGCAGGCATGCTGCCCCTGGCCTCTGAGTCGGGGCTGTGATGCCAAGCCGTAGGGCCCCGCAGGACCCCTTATGCAATGGGTGCGCCAGGCTCCCAGGGCAGCATCCAGTGTTGACGATGATGGTGGTACAAACTGAGGACACAGACTCAGAGAGGCCAGTGACTCACCTGGGACCCCAGACCCTGGACAAGCAGAGCAGAGCTGGGATCTGCAGCTCCAGGCCGGAGTTTTAGGCGGTGTCCTGGGCAAGGTGGCCCCCAGGTCCCACTTTGTGACCCGCCAGAGCCTCTATGAGCGACCAAAAGTGCCTCTTTTTTTTTTCAAATTTAACATTTTATCCAAGCATCATATCCTTACAGAGAAGTTCACAGGTCCTAAGCGTGCACCTTAGTGAGTTCAGACAAAGCAGACCGCCCTGTGACTCGTCAGACTGGGGCCACCCCCCGCAGGTGGAGAAGGGGACCAGAGGCCAGACACACACACAGAGGTCCCTCTTGGGGGTGGGCCAAGGACCCCCACAGCCCTCTGCAAACAGCATTTGAATCAGGCTCACTCCAGAAGTTGGGGTCAGAGCCCCGGAGACCCAGGAGCAAATGCATAGGTGAGAGGTCACCGGACGCTGAGACCAAATATGCTGCCCTGGGGTGTGCAGGCGAGACCTCCCTCGTGCCCCTTCCACGGGGCTACACAGCAAGGGGCAGGGGTGCCCACGCAGGGCTGCAGCACCTGGGGATTTGCAGACATGCACAGTTTTTAGTTCCGCCTGAGGCAGAAGCTCTGAGGTGGGGTCAGCGCTCTGCACTTTAATAACCTCCAGGCAGTTCTGACCTACGCTCATTGGAAAGCCACTGGTGCATGCAAGCATATGAAGCAAGTATTATAACCTGTCTCACTTCATAGCTGAGGAAAAGGAGACTCAGAAGACTTGAGCAAGCTGCCCACAGTCACCCAGTTAGTAAGAGGGACTAAATTAGTTAAGATTAGGTTCAGCTGTGAATAACAGAAATAAAACCCCGAAGAACCAGAAACTAAACAAAACAGTTTATTCTTCCTTCATGGTCCAAGACAGCTGCTGGAGCTCCAACCATTGTATCCACACTCCAGGGAGCAAAAAGGAGGAAAGGGAGGAAGGTCTTGCCCTGTGCCTTTAAGACACTTCCTAGAATTTTGTACATGACTTCACCGTTGCATCCCTTCAATTGCTTCACTTCACAGAGAGAGAGGTCGGGAAGATGAAGTCCTTATTCCAAGTGACTGTGCTCACGGGTAAAACCCAAGGTTCCACGGCTGTGGAAGGTCACAGATACTGGGGACAACCAGGCGTCTCTGCCGCTGTAAGTCAAAGCTGAGACTGTTCTGTCTGCACGTTGCCTTTCTCCTCCTCCTTCCAGAAGTCCCACAAAGACCAAGCCTTCTGGAAAGTCTTCCTACTCCCAGCTACAACCCCAGCACCTAGAACAATGAGGGGCCTGCAGCAGGAGGTCTGTCATTGAAGGTAAATTTCAGAAGATTGAATTAGGCAGTATATTAGCTGACCGTGGGCGTGGGCTTCAGAATGTGCTGTTTATTCGGCCCCAGGCTTCCAGGTCGAGCCCAGCTGGCCCCAATGAGAATGACTGACTCTGACTCTGTTTCTCACTGCTACCCCTGCCTCCACGAGGGGACCTGTGTCTTTGGGTTTTCAAGATAGTCCATGCCATTGACCAGGCCTGGAGAAGCCTGGGGGGGGGGGGGCGCCGCCTGGGGGGTGACTGGACGGGTAGGGTTTCAGGCTTGCGCCCCCCGTCCCGTCCAAGCCTGGAGGCCTAGGAACCCAGGCTGCGGCTGGGGCGCCTCCCACCATGGGCGAGGCGTTCCAGCCCCTCCCCGCTCTGGGCTGGGTTTTCCCTTGTGAATGCAGGTTCCGGGAACTCTGGCCACCCTCCTTTCTGAGTTCCCGTGGGGTCCACACCCGCCCCTGGGCTGCCAACTGGGTCAGCGGTGTGGGGGCGGTGCTGCCCACACTGGCTGCTTCCCTGCCGACTCCTGCAGCCTCGGAAACCCAATTTCACCTCAATATCGACGTGTGGGCCGAGACAGCCTTGTTCAAAGGCAGACTATCCATTGTGAGCCGGAAGCAGACAATGGAATGGCTGTGTCGCTCCATTGCCACCGTCCTAATTACAGGAGAACACTGAGCTCACAGCAGTTTCAGACAGGAGCAAATCTTCAGAAAGGATTGTCCTCGTTTTCCCTCCACAGACAGGAAAGGCCAGGAGGCCTCCTTTACTTGTCGGATGTGTGGATTCAGGACAGTCCGGCCCAGCGCCTCCCAGGACTGCTGGTGCAGACGGAGATGAGGCGCTTGTGGGGTCCTCTGCACGCGGGAAGCAGCCCCCACCGAAGGGTCCCTGCCCGTTCCGCACTCACGGCGCTGCCCAAGCACCCCCGCCCCCCGGCCCAGCTCCCCTTCCTTTGGGAAGAGGCCCCACCAGTCTCGGTCGGTCGGGGTGTCACACCCTGCGTTCTCCTGGACTCAGGCCCCTGCACTCCTTTCTTGTTATCTCTCCCCCTCGAGGAGCATCAGCACCCCGCAGTTGTCTCTGCCCCAGATCAGTGCCAGGCACTTAGTACAGACGATTGTGTGTGGGTGGAGCAACTGCATGGGAGTCTGGTTTGGGGAGCAAGTGAGCACATGGCTGGCTAACAGATTAACTGCTGTGTTCAGCATCATCGAAGTACCTGGAGCAGGTGCTGTGGAGGAACCCCTGGACTACCTGGGCACCTGGAACAGGAGCTGTGTGAGTCCCACAAGCTCACAGACCAGCAGGAGGAGTGGCCGGTCCGCAGCAGCCCAGCAGCTGCAGCTGTGGGGGCAGGAAACACAGGGGCCCTGCAGGCGGGTCTCCGGAGGAGGGGACACAGGTGCGCCGGCCCCGGTCGGCAGCCTCCTGCCACCTGCTCTGCCACCTCGGGGGCGCAGCCCTGCCCTCTCCCAGGGGGGACTCTGCTTTGGGCCTCGAGCTCCCAGCCTCAGGGAGGACCGCAGAGAGGACTCGCGGCAGCCGCATGCTGACAGAGCTCTGCCTGAGTCCGGCTCAGGTGGGCACCTGGACTGTGCCATCACTGTAGGAGCTCTGGAACATCCCTGACATCTTTCTGGAGGTTCTCTCTGTCTCGTCTCACCAACAGAATCCCCATGGCAGCCCTGCGTGAAGGCGGCTGCAGGGGTGTCGCCTGGCGGAGAGAGCCCAGGGTGCTCCTTCCTCGAGGGAGCACTGAGCAGCAAACAGAAACCTCTGCCAGGCTGAGTCCAGCACGTGCTTATTAAAATCTGTGTACGTCGAGAACTTTTTTTCCAAAGCTCTTTTATTAGAACAAGAATATGTGGATTTAGAGAATGAGGAACACTTCTCGGACAGAGAGATGGTAGAAATCTGCTCACTCCCAGCAGGCAGGCCAGGGCCCAGTCCGAGGAGGGTCCAAGCAAGAACTGGGATGCTCTGGGGGTGAAAAAAAAAAACCCCTCCAAAGGCAGAATGTATACTCTCTCTCATCCATCTCCCTGAGCCTAACCCTGCCGGCCCGCCCATCTCTGAGGAGCAGAAAGAGAAGAAAGGGTCTTTAGAAATGACCTCCTCGTAACAAAGTGAGGATGTCAGGGGTCCTGGGAAGGACTCTGCTCCAGGGAACCAGGGGGTCGGGACTGGCGGCTGTGCCCTGGCCTCCCCTCCAGGAAGTCAGCCTGGCCCCTCCCAACAGGGTGTCTCCGGAAGGAGCAAGACCGGGACGTGGGGAGCCGCCGGGTCCCAGTGGCCTCCTCTCCCCAGCAGCTCCGTGTGGATGCCGCTGTGAGTAGGGCTCAGCCCCCGAGCTCCCTCACCCTGCCGTGACACGCGGGGCCATCACTGAGGAGGAAACGGAAAAGGAGGACTGAGGCTGCGTTCACATCAGGCTCCCAGAACAGCGGTGAGGACCGAGCTCAGCAAACATCGGCCGTTCCAGGGCTACGGTCACTGCCGCTCAGCCCACTGACCCTGGGCCCCAGACCACAGAGGTGACAAAACCACCCCCAGCTTTGCGGCGTCACTGTGAGGACCACAGGGATAAAGCCATAGACCCACGCGCATTGTGACATGGGTGGTTCCGGGAGACTGGCCTTGTGCTGACGAGTGAGGGAGCCGGAAGGTCCGCTGTGTGCCTGAAACTTGCCAAGGGCACTGACTCGAAAGCAGGCAGGACTTGGGCTTCCTGGGAGCCGACCTGCTGACTCACCAGGTGCACAGGCAAGTGGGGCTTTGTCCACGAACGTACAGAGAATGTCCGCTCTTTGGAGAGATGGAAGGGTCCCCGGGTCACTGACCTGTGCGTCTCCAGCCCAGAAGTATCAGTGGTTATGCCCACGGAGACATCACAGGCCAGTTTAACCCCTGCAAGGTCACAGCCATTGTGGGCAGCAGGCCTGGACGCTTGCCCTGCAGCCTGAGGGAGCTGCAAAAGCTGGACTCAGGCTGGAAGAGGGGGCCCCGGGCCCTGCTGACATGTGGCCCTGCAGCTAATATCCCAGGTTGATTCTGTGGATGATAAAAGGTTTCACAGAAGACCGCCTGGAGCAGGCCTTAGAGACCGATGTAGAAATAGGCCCAAAGGTGTTCATAATAATCACCACCTTCACTGTAAGTGTCTGACAATAAGCTTTTGATGGCTGAGGCATTCATTTCAAAGACATCCATCTCCAACAAACATGCTGCCAGCTGTGTGACACAGTTACTAGCTGCACAACCAGACAAAGAGACAGGCCCCTCCACCCGTGAAGCCCCCCTTTTAGAAAGCCCTAGGTGACCCAGATACCCGGCCAGCTGGCCACTTGAGTGACCCTGCTTTTCCCTTCCAGCACCCTAATTCTCACTCCTATGTTTTAAATTCGTGTCAAAGTGTAAACCCATAAAACCCTAGGGACCCCACCCTCGACGCCACTAAAGGCAGAACCCCAGGCCATGCTTTCTCTCTCTCTGACCTCACTGGTGGCCCTGGGTGTGCCACGTAACCTCCAGGACTTGTCAGTAATAAACCTTGTTTTTTCAGAGTTCTCTGATGGTTATTGCAGGGGCAATCATGATAAAAACCACAAGGGCTGGTCTGGCCACAGCATTGGTACCAAAAGGAGGAAAGTTTCTGGGTGCTTGCCGCACATGGTACGGGCCATGGTGAGTGCCCCAGGCACTAGCTGATTCCTAGCCGACAGCATCACCCTTCATAGGCTGAGAGCAACACAAAATAATCACTATAACCACCACCATCACCACCATCACCACCACCACCACCACCACCACCACCATCATCACCACCACCATCATCACCACCATCACACCATCATCACCACCACCACATCTCCACCATCACCACCAGCATCACCACCACCACCAGCATCACCATTATCATCACCACCACCATCACCACCATCACCAGCATCACCACCATCATCATGACCATCACCACTGCCAACCCTTCAGAATTTACTGTGTGCCAGGCTCTTTTCATGGATTAACTCAGTCAGTCTCCACAAGCCTCTGAGGTAGGTATGTTTGTTATTACCCGGGTTTACTCACAAGGAAACAGAGGTTACACATGTCCCCAAGTCACACAGCTGGTCAGTCGCGCAGCCGGGTCGTGAACCCAGTCTGCCCAGCTTCAGGATCTGTGAGCATTTGGCCAAGACCTTCAGTGAGAGGCAGCTGCAAGGCTGCAGCAAATGTTTCTTGACCATGCTTTCAGAAGAACTTTTTGCTGCCCCGCAGTCTGCCCCGTGTACCACGGCTCGTAAGAGGTCTGGGCAGGGAGGGAGGGAGGGAGGGAGACTACCAACCGCTGAGTGCCGGTGGCCGGTGGCTGGCCCGGAGTGAAAGACTTCAGCAAATCAGACAGAAGTGGACTCTCCCCTTCCTGGGATGTGTGGTTTCTGCGACACCTATCCCAGCTATGTCGCTGGAAACCAGCCACCCCAAAGCCTAGTGGCAGAATGTCATCCTTCAGTCGTGCCCATGGACCACACGGGTCAGGCCGAGACAGGCAGCAGGACGGCCATCTCTGTCCCGCTCGGCCGGGAGGCCTGCGGGGCAGAGGCGACTCGCTGATGCCTCGACTCACAGCCCAGTGGTGGATGCCGGTTGGTGTCTGGGACCCACGCCAGGGGCCCGGCCACATGGCTCCTCCACCGGGCCCATCTGGGCTTCCTCACCACATACTCCAGGATTCTGAGAGAACCAGAAGCGGTGTCACTTTTCTTTATTGTGAGGAGGAGTCCAATTCACAAGAAAGAGAAAACAGAACAGTGATTCCAGGGCCTGGAGTTGGAGGGGAGGGAAGGCAGGGAAGCTGCGGTTTGGTGGGCACAGAGTTTTAGATCTACAAGACGTAAGCGTCCTGGAGATGTATTCCAAGGCACCGTGAGTGTACTTTACTGAACTGTACACTCAAAATGGTTAAGAGAGTTAATTGTATGTTGTGTTTTATGGTTACCGGCTGGACCACATTCTCATATTTCAAAACCTAGAGTTTTATCTGGTGACCCTGGTGACTGACCTCTTGGTGGCTTATTCGGGAATTCAAGGCGGTACTACGTTGCCTACCAGTGGTTTAGACCTTGATGAAGCAATCCTGGAGGAGTGTGTGTGAAGGCAAGGACACGTCTTCAACACTCAGTTGAAGCACCTGCCGTCCGGCTCGCCCTGGCTGGGCACCTGCCCCAGGTGTGTGAGCAGAACGGCTCTGGTGGGAGCTGGGCACCCGGCCGGTGGCAGGCTAGGGGGTGCCTAGAGGCACTCGGAACGTTCCAGACCTAGTACCTTTGCCCTTGGGCAGAAAGAGACAGCGGAAACCAACAATAAACAATTTTCCTTTTTAAAAAGTTTGAGACTGAAATAAGATTCCAAGACAGCCTGAAAAATAGGAATCCCAGAGGAAATGAAAATTGCTGCGTTTCAATAAAAATGGCCCCGGAGGGCCCTTGCTTCACTACACCCCTGCACCCTGCCGGCCCCTAGGCTGCCAGGCCCGCAGGCGCTCTCGGCTAGAGCCGCTCTCTGTAGGGATTTGATGCTTTGCTCCTGAGTTTAGTTTAGTTCAGTTGTTTTGGGGTTTGTTCTTTTTTTTTTTTCGCAGGCATGCATCCTTTTGTTAAAAACCATGTTGTATATAAATATGAGCTTAATGGGCAGCCATTCATGGCAAATTGTGAAGAGGGAAAAAGCAGATTACAAAACAACATGATCCCAAATTTGTTTTAAAAATATATATACATTTAAAAAGTAGGAGACAAACAAGGAAACAAGCCTAGATACCTTCAGGTATTTGAAGAAAGTTTTTGTTTTCTTTCGTGTGCTTTTTTGGACTTCTCAAAAATTCCTTCACTGCATATTTTTTTGGTAATAGATTTCAAAATAATAAATATTATTTTCATAATTTCAAAAATTACTTAAGGAAATTACTATTACGAATGCATGTGTGGGCTGGTAAGAGAGTGGCCTCTTTTTCCCGCCTAACCAGCAGCCGGATGCCGGCCTGTCAGAGCTCCGTGCCTGTGCTCTGCCACTGCTTCATGTCGTGGCTGCAGTCTCAGCGTGGCTGTGCGTGACCAGGCATTGCATCCCCGCTCCAAGAGGAAAGAAGGAACTAGCAGCCCCACTCGCGTTTATTTATCCATTTTTCATAGAAGAACAAGTTTTTCTGGAAGCTCCACTCAACAGGCCTCTGCTAGTAGATCGATGGCCACGTGGCCAGGTGGCCACCTGCAGCCAAGTCACCAGCGAAGGGGAATGAAATGACCGTGACTAGTTCTGCTCGAGCACATTGCATCCTCCAGAGCTGGCGTGGAGGCTAGGGAGAGCATGTGTAGGCAATAGATGGTATTTGAGCCCCCAAAAAAAGTTTTTGCAAGAAATGTCCACGTTGCGCTATAGATTATTTCAGTCTCTCCCCCACGTGCTCACCCCGCCCCCACCACGAGACCCCAGGAGCAGTGACCACGTCCTGTTCTCTAACTGCACACGTGGCAGGCTCCAGGGAATGGTCGCTGAGCAGAGCTGGTGTGTGGAGGTCGGCCGGCCGTCCTCCCCCAAGGCCGTTTTAAGAGCGCCTGTCCCTCCTGCGCCCTGAGCGTGGCATCTGCCCGAGAGGTGCACGGAGGGAGGGTAAGTATCTCCTCTGGGGAAATCCATTCTTGGCTCCCGCCAGACAGCCTCGTCACTCAGGCAACGTTCTGCTTCCCTGCAGGGCTGATGCTTCCTGAGCCCAGCACCAGTCCTCACAGCCCCCGCGTCCTCGGCACCTGATGCCTGGCCACGCACGGGGCAGGGCTCCACCCGGGTTGACTGTCACCCTTGTCTTCCGTCACCAGGGCAGTGTCATCCTGATGGCGATACGTGAGTCTGGTCGCCCGGGACACCAAAACAAGAGCTGAAATGCAGAAAGTGCAGGAAAGAGGACGCAGCAACGGGACTCCATTTGCTCTGAGTTCTGATCTGCTTTTCCTGGGTCGCTGGCTAACGTGGAGCCGTGTGTGGACAGCTCTCAGGATGTGTCACCGCACACACCAGGAGGAAGAACAGGAAAGTGCCTGAAGAAACAGGCGGGAATCACACTTTTAATGCCGTTCCCTGGGCCCCAGGCTCCAGGCTGTGCCTGACACTGGACCAGACGGTGGTCTCTCAACCACAACACCTGGGCGGGGAAGGGGACCACTGAGATGTCCACGCACACAGTGGCGGAAGGACTCACGCGAGGTCACAGAGCTGGTACTTGGCAGGTACAGGGTTGGAGCCGCTCCTCCAGACCTGCCCCTTAGGGGAGGGCTCAGGAGGTGCCCCGACAGCCTGAGATCACACAGTGAGGGGCTGCCTGGTACCGGTGATTGCTGGCTTCCGACCTCCTCTCACCGGTTCAGGTTAACTTTGCCCCGTTGCTCCTTCCCCACTGATTCTTGCTCTGAGAAAACTGTTCAGGAGAAAGCAGCTGAAAGACAGAAAAAAACTCAGCTAACAGAGAATTTGAATAAAAATGACTTAGTAAAGAGATCAGATGGTGTAAGGCATCAGAATAATGACGAACCATTTTAGACAAAAACTAGTTCCTGCAATGGATGGCCTTTCATTTTCATTATATCAAAAGCTGGGGGAGGTCTGGGGAAAATAAGAAGGACTAAGAATTAAAGGAAAGCTCTTTGGGGGAAAATTCTGAGTCTGAACGGAATACAGTCGAACTTGTGTGCTGAAATGTCCCAAAATAAGTGCTTCTGAGAAATGAAGCACTAAAGTAAGTGAGTTGACTATGTATAAAAATAGATATAAAACAAATTTCTTCTGTATAACAGGGAACTATATTCAATATCTTGTAGTAACCTTCAATGGAAAAGAACATGAAAAAGAGTATGTATATATATGTATGACTGGGACATTGTGCTGTACACCAGAAACTAATACATTGTAACTGACTGTACTTCAATTAAAAAAAAATAAAGTAAGTGAGTTGACACACTGAGCATAATATAGCATCTGAGAGTAAGGCGAGAATGGTTGAAAGGAATAAAAAGAAAGAAATCAAATCAAATTCGGACAGAAGAACGGCAATTCACAAAATGGATCTGAGGAACGGCTTCTTCCCTGCAGTTTGAGCCACTGCTTCGCGGCTTGGGTGATCTGATTTTGGGCACATGTCGCACGATGTTTGGCCTGAACAGTGATTGCTGCCTCTTTTCTTTTTTTTTTTTAACTCACAAAAATCAAAGTATCATGTAGCTTTTCCAACCTGCCTGAGGCACCGGTTAATGAAAGAAAAGGATGAATCAGACGTAAGAGCATAGCTTTGATGAAAAAGCCCCGATCATTCAATGGCATGATGGCTTTAACAGTCCTCACGAGGTTTGGCTGATGGAGAAACGACTATTTTCGGACATCAGGTAGCAGAAATGCATCACGAACACATTTGTGGGTGTTTGTGGCGTAGGTCCACCTAGAGCATCTGAAACCTCAGTTCTCAGATGCAGCCTGGTTCCTGTGGGTGTTCTTATAGTAACAGTTTGACAGGGAGTCATCATGCGGAGTCATCATTTTGGGGGGTTTTTTTGGAGAAATTTTTAAAACAAATTTAAAAAAACTAAAGCTTCACTCATGCTCATTGCATGTCGGGCCCTGGAAGCCCTCTCCAGACACTGACCCCTGGAACCACCACAGCAGCCGAGTGGGCAGGTACTGTTGTGATTCCATTTTGCAGATGAGGAAGCTGAGGCACAGGAAGGTTAAGCAGCTTGTCCAAGGACACACAGCCTAAAAGAGCAGCGCCTGGGTTCTCAGGCACCCACTCCCACCCTTGGCAATTGTGCATTTTCCCCATTCGCTTCAAGTCCTCTTACAATCCGTGAAAGAACCATAAAACCGCAAGAAAGTTTCAATGTCTATCAAATTGTCATCCTCTGTCCCCTGAATGCCAGGTAGGCCCTTCAGTCCCTTTTAAAACACCTTCACATGTGTGTCTAGTTAGGCGGAGGATACTGCTATTTTTTGTGTTGCAGACATTTGTGTAGGTAGCAACAGATTCCATTTCCTTTGTGAATACTCTCTTTTTTCCCCTCTCACTGTTACACCTGTGAGCCCTGTCTGGGTTGATCCGTGTTGATCTTCCAGACCGCACCATCCAGGTTTGTAGCAGCTGGCCACATCGGGTTCCTGAACACCTGAAATGTGGCTATTCCGGCTGAGACGTGCTATATGTGCAAAGTACAGTCTAGACCTCAAAGACAGTACAAAAAACAGTAAAGTGCCTCTTTAATCACTTTTAATACTGCTTACATGTTGAAGTGATAACATTTTGGGCACATTAAGTAAAATACATGACTAGAATTAATTCCACCTGTTTCTTTTTATTTTTTTAACATGGCTACTAGTAAATTGAAAGCGACCCCAGCATCTTGCATTTACAGCTTGTGTTATATTTCTATTGGAGAGCACAGATCCAGCCCGTTCCTCTTAAAAGCCCTAAAGTCAGGGTTCTGTTAATTGGTGAAAGAACGAGCCCCAAGTCTGAACAGTAAGAACTGATATTTACTGTTCACATTTACTTTCTAAGTGATTTAGGTGTAATAATCCGTTCAGTCTTTCTGGGAGGTTGTGCAGTTGTCCAAAGTTACGTGACTTTGAACAGGCTGAGCAGGGACTGAGCAGGTGGCTCGGCGGTGACCCGGCCACCACCAGCTGGGCTGGAGGGGCCCATGAGAGTTAGATCTGCCCAAGAGCACGGCGAGCAGAGCTCTACTGGGGGACATCAACACCACACGTATCAGTGGCACTTCTGCCCCTTTTTTTTTTTTTTTTTTTTGACTTTTAACAGGGCAGTTACGAACAATCATGCATTTGTGGTCATTTCAGCTTTAATGAAACCAGCACAGGCTGTTTTTCTGACATCCGCCTGCGATGTTATGAGATCAGCCTTACTCTTTGCCACTAATTGTATTAACTATTTTTAGGGCAAACTGTCAATGCACCCTACTCGTGTGCGCGTCCTACGTCTTCAGCTTATTTTCTTTAGTCATATCTATTTATAGCTGAAGTGTTTTTTTCTTTTTTAAAAAAGAGGTGTCTTCATTATTCTGCCAGCGATAAAGCTGGGGCTTGTAATGAAGTCATAAACACACCAGGAGGCAAAGACAACATGCAACTGCCTTGGGGGTGTTATTGCTGAATGTTGGATGCTTTTCAAATTCTGAATAAAAATCTCACGTTAACATTTTGAACCACAAAGTCCCAGAACTGGTAGGGACCGAGGTCTCCTGAGTGCGGGTTGAGACCAGAGGCTTGGTGTGGGTGGCTGTGTGGCTCTGGGGCCAGCATCTTAGCCATCTGTAAAATGGAGGCACTAACACACCTTTAGAGCACTTTGTGGACGAACTGAGATGCCTGTGCTTGGCCCCTCGCACCTGTTTTGAATCCACAGCAGTTGTGGTAGCTACTCTGTTAGCACCACCGTCATTTCCCCAGACTACTCCCCAGGCACAGCCTCTTCAAGAACATCCGTCCCCTCCCCGTCGGCCACCAGGGCCCCTGACCCTTCCCTGGTGTGGAGGGGCCCATGGTTAGCAGCCCCTGCCCTCCCTTTGCCCCACTCTGGGGTGCTCTAGGCAGTTCTTACAAGAAAGCTGTGCTGAGGCTCATTACCAAAGAGCCCCTAAGCACACCCTCCAACCTCCTGACTTCCTCTTACACCCTTTCTCCCCCAGGACCGGCTTCCAAAGACCCCTCCGGATGCATCTGAATATACTAGCATCGCTGCTTTCCTTGGGGTCGGCCACCTTCCTCTTAAGGGCTGGTGTTCATTTACCACTCAACTGTGGCCTCCTTGCCCCTCTCAAGCTGCTAAGGAAGGACAGGACTTTCCCAGCTCACATCTCCCACTCACTAGTTAAGCTTGGGCCCAGAAACTTACTAAACAGCCCCCATGTCACAGCTGGGGAGGACTTGCTTTATGGAATGTAACCACAAACCCACCGGAAGTCCTTCTGCTTTGACCTAGGATCCTAGGGAGACCTCATGCAAACAACACCTTTTGGAGGTCAGCCATGTGCCTGAAGTTGGAAAGTGGTTTAGCCCCTGCCATGACTCTGAACT
The DNA here is from genome assembly GCF_009834535.1 of Camelus ferus. Taxonomy (NCBI): domain Eukaryota; kingdom Metazoa; phylum Chordata; class Mammalia; order Artiodactyla; family Camelidae; genus Camelus; species Camelus ferus. Next base: position 19,081,869 of record NC_045711.1, on the reverse strand, counting down.
AAAGAAGGTTTTAGGGGCCAGGACACTGAGACCTAGGGGCTTAAGGAACCGGCCCTTAGGCACAGAGTGTACCTGACTGTGACCTTCCCCTCGGTTATGATATTCACTCCTGGCACTAATCCCCTTCTGCCTTGTACTGAAGCTGGGGCAGCGTTCCCACCCCTCCCCCACAGTCAGCACAGCATGTCACCAGAAGATGCATGTTAAGCCTTGAATTATTAGTCCCTCGCAATGTCTTTGCTTCTGCGTCCTTAGGGCGGGCACAGGGCCTCTCGCGGGCGGCCGGGAGCCACGGGCCCTTCCCCCGCACTCCCCACGCCCGCGGGCCAGGGCCTGACACCTGCAGGGGCTGGGCAGGTGCCGTTCATTCTTCTCGAGGGCTGATGTATCTCAAAGCTTCCTGTACTGGTTGCTTTTGAACCTCTTCGTAACGTGAATAGGAGTAGGATGTTACTCCTGAAATACATCTCCAATTTCCGACTATTTAAAAACTGAGCTGTGTTCTCGCGCAGCCAAACCCAGGCCACCCCAGACCGGCCAGCCGGCTGTTGCCTAGTAACGGCCGCCGTGGCCCCCGCCGGCCCGCCCGCGCCGTGGCCCCGCCCCGCGCCGTGGCCCCGCCCCGCGCCGTGGCCCCGCCCCGCGCCGTGGCCCCGCCCCGCGCCGTGGCCCCGCCCCGCGCCGTGGCCCCGCCCCGCGCCCTAGAGCGTGCGCTGTCAGCCGTCCTCCAGGTCCCGCCCCCGCGGGCGCACGGTGGTGACGTCAGGAGGCCGCGACGCTTCCGGCGCGCTGAGTGGCGGCACCGCTGACCGGCAGCCGGAGCCCGGGGAGCTATGGCCTCTGTGGGGGTGGCCGCCGGCCGACAGGCCGAGGATGCGTTGCCGCCGCTGGCCGAGCCGCCGCTGCCCGAGACGAAGCCGCTGCCGCCGACGCAGCCGCCGCAGCCGGTCTCCGTGCCTCAGCCACAGCCGGGGCCGAGGCCTCCGTCCCCGGCCGGCATGAAGGCGGAAGAGAACTGCTCCTTCCTCCCGCTGGTTCACAACATCATCAAATGGTAAGGGCCCAGAGGGCGGTCCGCACGCCCTCCCGCTGCCCGTCGCGTGCCCGAGCTCCGGGGGCGCCCCGCTTGACAGATGGGGGAGACGGGCCCTGAGGGGGCGGCCTTGCCGAGACCGCATGGAGTCATCCCACCAGTTCAGCCGACTTTGAGTCCCGAGAGTTGCCAGGCCTCGTGCTGGCCAGGCGGTGTTCTTAACGAAGCGGGCCCAGAGACTAAACGCACAGGCTCTGCAGTCAGACTGCTCGTGTGCAGCCTGGTAGCCTGGAACCAGCCAGGCTTCTCGGAGCCTCAGTTTTCTCACCTATAATTAGAGGTGTCATTTTCCAGCAGATTCAACGGATACGGTCCTCTTTCGCGTGGCACACTGCTAAGTGCTATGGGATGTGCACGGGAAAGGGAGGGTTTTTCACCCCCACATTGCCCACCACTTGGAAGGAAAAGGGACATGAACAGGAGTAACTCCTAATGCAGAGGGATTATAGGGGTGATGGTGGGAACATTACAGGAAAGGGCCGCTGGCCGGGCTCATCACACCCAGACAGGTGCCACAGCCTTGGCTGTCTCCTTTTGTCCAGTCTTCAGGTTCCCTGACTTTTCAAACTGGTCCTAAAGGGAAAAAGAACCCTCAGCCAAGTCTCCCGACCCCCACATTTGCCTAAATTATTTTTACTGTTAAATGTTGTTTACGTCCGCATGATAACTGGGTGCAAACCCCTGGGCTTTTAACTTTTATTCAACCATTCAAAACCAAAACGAAGTAAACTAAGACAGAATTACTGTCTCAGTAGCATTCACGTGAGCATCAGTGTGCTCTGGAATGTTTGACTGGAGTGGAGTGACGCTCACAACGTGAAAGTCGTTACTGGCCCCAAGGGGCTTGTTCTGAGTTAAGGCAGACTCGGTCTGCTTGCTGTGGGGTGACCTGATGCTTCCCCCACTTTCCAGATGACTGCAAAGCCTTTTTTCTCCCTGGACGTTGACTTCATTTGGCTTCTCTTGGTGGACGCACTGTTTAGAGGGTGAGGCAGGCTCTGTTCTGTTCTCAGAAGTCTGTGGGCGTCCAGTGGCACTTGTAGACAGCAGTGACATAGCAAACACAGATGCAGACCCTGCAGTCCCAGGGCCATGCTGGATTATAAAGGCGTTATCCAGATTTACCCAAATATACTTCCCCCGGTTTTGAGGGAAAATGGACACACTCCGTGTACACACTCTGGGAATGTATTCTTGAGCCAGGAGCCAGGCTGGGCCCGGCCTGAAGTCGGAGCTGTAATGCACACTGGAGAGGACATGGGTTTTCAGGTCACACGGTCTCAGATTCACATCTGTGTGCTGATGCTTGCTGGCCTTGGAATCCTAGCAAATATGTAGCCTTTCTAGGCCTTAATTTTCTTATCTCCAAAATATGGATAATAATAGTGAATCTCAAATGATGGGTTCAGATGATAGCTTTATAAGGGACTGGCTGGGTGACATTGGTCAGACAGCTCTGAGTCTCTTTTCCCCTTGTGAAATGGGACTGATCGTACTTAAATCGTAAGATTGCTGGGAGGTGTCCTCCTGGGAAAGATGACAGCTTGGTCACATGTGTTGATCTTTGTTCCCTCTGAAAGGACAGTGAAGAGTTGTTTGTTTGTTTTTTTTTTACATTGTTTTTATTGAGTTATAGTCATTTTACAATGTTGTGTCAAATTCCAGCGTAGAGCACAATTTTTCAGTTATACATGAACATATATATATATTCATTGTCACATTTTATTTTGCTGTGATGAAGAGGTTTTTTTAAGCATAAAACTAAAAGGGACAGGGGAGGAGGTGATTGCCACAAAGTGATGACCAAGGGCTGATCTCCCTCCCAGTCCCAGAAGCAGCTGGAAGCAGCTGCCTTTGACCGTGGCCAACCCCCACATCTCAGGAATGGCAGTGCAGGGATCTCTGGTGAAAGGGCTAAGGGGGACTGAGAACAGGAGGCTTACTTGAAAGTCTGTTTAAGAAGCAGATCCCTGGGGAGCAGGGGTAATAGCTCAGTGGTAGAGCACATGCTTAGCACGCAGGAGGCCTGGACTCCATCCCCAGAGCCTCCATAAAACACAAGGAGCGAGTCCCCTTAGTCTTGTCCCAGACTGCAAGCATATGGCCCTTCATCTCAGCCGCCAGTGAAAAGCTTGCCCTTTCCCAAGATTTATTTTTGGGAAAGAATAAGCCAGAGAGCATGTGGGGAACACCAGGCGCACTGCAGGAGCTGGGGGCTCGGGAGCCATGCTGAACAGGGGCTAAGAGAACGTTCACACACTGACTGCTGAGGCTCAGCCCTAACCTTCGCCGCCACTGCCTGCCCCGGCTTCCAGACTGGCAGCCAAAGAAAACAGGTACCTTCTGGGGGGTCTGACCCAGAGGCCCCAGGAACAGTGGGGGCTCCCCAAGAAAGACCTTAGTTCATCCTAAGAAAGTAGAACGTCACTCATCCTGGAACTGCCACTCAGCCGTTTAGTGTTTTACTCTTTTTTGGGGGGATGGGTAATTAGGCTTATTTATTTGTTTTAGTAGAGGTACTGGGAATTGAACCCAGGACCTCATTCATGCTAAGCATATGCTCTACCACTGAGCTGTACTCTCCCCCACCCCCACCCCCAATTTTTACATGTTAGTCTAGGCATGTATTTCAGTTTATAGGCTAATGAGTGAAGGAGACAGAATGGGGTCAGGGCACTGATGGAGAAGAGGCCTTGTGAAGCCTGGAAAAGTCAGACAGAAGGCTTGTTAAGGGGTAGTGCTGGTGATGTGTCTTAAATTGTGGGAGGGAAGGGGGTGGGGCAGGAAGCGGGTGGGTGAGGGTGTGATGGCAGGAAACAGCACGGACTCGTGGGGGGTCCACGCGCAGTGTGGTGGGGCGGGGGCATAAGTCCCTAGTGGGAAGGGAGAGCTGGAGGGGCAGGAAGAGCCAGGGTCTGGGGCAGTGCACCCCCTTTTGGGGGTGGGGGAGGTCTGTGCCCCCTGGGTGTGTCATCTCAGTGGACAGGCTGGGAGCCCTCGAGGACACTGGGCATTGGCCTGGCCCGTTCACCCAGGCCCTTGATGTCTCCCTTTCTGCAGCTTCCCTGCCGGCCCTTTTATTATTTACTCCTCGCCCAGGGGTGAGCAGGAGAGAAAAAGCTGAAGTGAGCTGAGCCTTTGTAACCTGCAGTGAGCCTCTTTGTGAGCTCTCGAGAATCTCTGTAGAGTATGTTTCTAGCAGCGGAACTTACGAACTTAAAAATTTGATCACTGTTAGCAAATTAGGAAGAATGCACCGATTCGGGCTTCCCATGCCCCTGCCATCACTGTTAGACTGTTTAACCTGGGCGAATCTTCTCGGGCAGAAATGATGTGTTGTGTTAATCTGTGTCTTTTATTACATGAGGCGGAGCATCTGTTCATAAGCAACTTTATATGTCATTTGTGGTTTTTTCTTGTAAGCTGCTCCTGCCTCTTTCTGTGAGTTCTTTGTACAGTAAGGAAAGTATGCCTTCGTCTGTCAAGCGTATTGAAATATTTCCCCCAGTTGTTGCTTTTCTTTGGACTTTGTTCCTGGTTGTTAGTGTTTGTTTTTTGTTTTAGTTTTTTGTGGGCTTTGTTTGGTCATTCAGAAGCGGATCCTTTTGTGTAGGCAAGTTTATTAAGCTTTTATGGCCTCTGAGTTCTGGTCCTAGGATAAAGGCCTTCTCACTCTAGTAAAATGGCAGAAATTGATGCCTTTTTCCCAGGACCTTCGTGGGTTCGGTTTTTACTTTCAATCCTGTGATGCTTCTGGAATATATTTGATGTAAGGAGTGAGGGGCAGCCCTCCCCGCTGCTGTTACAGAGGGTGGTTGGTGTCCCTGCGTGAGCCGCCTCCTCTGTCACCCCGCGTCCCGTGCCTTCTGATCTGCTCTTGCACGTTCTGTTCTTCCCTGGCACCAGGCACGTGTCGTCACCTTCCAGGGCTGGTCTCTCTCTCGCCTCCCTCTTGGCTGTGTCTCTCTGCGGCTCGCTCACCTCGCCCGTCCTTTTTCCTGGCAGCCCGTCTGGGATGTGGGGTGCTTTTGGTTACCCAGCATTTAGGCTTTTATCTGCTCCTGTGCCTCCGCGCCCGGCAAGACCACTCATGGTCCAGGCCTTCTAGCCTCTTTTTGATTAGCCTCTCTGCCTTCGCCCTCCTCTCTCTCATTCGTCCTGTGTGTGTGACCGAGGTCATTTTGCTCTGATCGCAAATCCCTGGGGCTCCCTGTTCTGCCCTGGTGGCTCTTCCAGCCTTCAGCCCTCCACTCGTCTTCCAAGGCTGTCTGGCCTATGCACTGAGGCCTGGAGCCCCGAAGCGAGTCATTCTGGCGCAGCAGTTGTTGCCCGGCTCGTGCACCCCCACCCTCCATAGGGGGCCTTCCAGCCTCCCACCCTGCCTTTGCCCAGGAAGATGCCACCTCCTGCTGCCCCTGACTCCTGCCACCTCCTGGCAGGGGATGCCCTGCCCAGTGTCAGAGAGGAGCTCTCGGGCCCTCAGCACTTCAGTCCCTGTTGGTGTCTTTCCCGTAGTTGAATGAAAGGTTAAAACTACACGTTTGTGTCATTGTTAAAGACTAAGGAAAGGGAAAAGAAAAGTCTTATTTTTATGCCTGTAAGAAATGACCCCAGCTCCTTGAGGCCTTCCCTGGTATGTTCAGAAGCTGCATTAGAGAAAGACGTGCCTTATTGTCGAGGAGGAATGAAGTGAGGCCTTTTGGATCGGGGGAAGTTACCATGTTTTTCCCCTTCAAACTTGCCACATCTAATCCGCATGGGGAACCAAGTGTCCCAGCCCAGGAGCCCTGAATCGCGGTTGTCAGGCTGTCTCAACAGGTACAATATGCTGTCACCGTGTACTTTTTGCGGTTTGCATGGATACGCCCAGCGTCTTTGACTCAGCGGGGCAGTTCATGTGGCGGCTCCTGATCTGTCACCCCACGTGGGGCTGGGCCGCGGCCCGCCAGCAAGACCCAGAGCCGCAGGCCCTCTGTGGTGGGAGCAGGCTGGGGCTGACCCGCTTCTTCCCCCGCCAGGGCCTGTCCATGGCCCAGCCCTCCACGCCCGCAGAGCCCGGGAGTGACCCAGGGCGCTGCAGCTTGCCTGTGGCCTCTGCCATTCCCTGTCTTCCCCTTTGGCCAAATCCTGGTGAAAGGCTGCGCCCAGATGGGGACTGTTGACGGACTGTTGGGAGGAACTCTTCCTGGGCCGCTCACAGACCTGTTTACTACTCTGCCACTGCCCTCCACCCGCCTGCCTGGTTCCCAAGCGCCTGCCCAAGGCAGCGGGGAACCAAGGAGGCAGCAGCCCGGCAGCAGCGGGGGTGCCCATGCTGGGTCCTGGGGATAGAGGGCACTGTGCCTGGAGAGGCCCGAGGGGCTGGGGTGGTTCTTTCATCCTGGCCCTGGAAGTGGGGGGTGGCCCACTGCCCCATCCCCCTGGGGACAGCCTGAAAAACGGACATGGTCGCCCCTCAGCTCAGCTTCCCTCAGGGCAGCCTTCTCACGTGGCTCCTCCTTTATTACCTGAAGACTGTCTCCTTTACTCAAGCTCCCCAGGTAGAGGGCGGGCAGCTCCTGAGATGTGGGTTTTCAGAAACAGGCATCTTCAACATGGCTCACTTTTACTTTCAGAATTAAGTCTTCTTTTGGGCCAGCTTATATTTGCCTCCAGAGCTGGATTGTCATAACTTCTCCCACATTTTTATCTCACGTGTTTTTGCTTGTTTTTACTGTGACCTTTCAGACTTAAGTGCTGTGAATCAGTTTTCTTAAAACTATATTTTAATTTCAGAAGTCCAGGTGGTGTCTGTTCAGAGTTTTAGATCTGAGCTGAGACATGAAAGAATTAGGAGACGGCCCCTCAGAGCTGGGCTGAGGTGCACCACGGACAGTCTGCCTCACTCTGGGGAGGGCTGCAAATGACAGCAAGAACTGTTGGCTGGCCGTTTGTTCCCGGAGTAAACAATTGTTTCTACGAATCTTGCCTGAGTTTGAGCTGTTGATAAATAGTGAGCAGGCCCTGGTGCGTCTTGCTTGCCAAGAGTGAGCCGTAACCAGCAGATCACCAGGAAAGATGGATATTCTGTCTGCGTAAGCGGAGAAATGATTAGTAATAAACATGAATTAACACCATCTGGGTTGAAGTTTCCCATAAGCAAAGAACATTTATTAGAAGAAATAAGTAGTCATTGACAGTTTTTGCCTCTATTCTCTCAATGGGTGATTTTTAAAACCGCCTGTGAATCGGCTTTTAGATTTTAGTCTCAGCTGCCTGTTTCAAAAGCTCTTCCATCCATTTACTAACTTTTAAAAAATGGGTGGGAGCAACCGGCAGGCTGTTTCTTTGACCGAAGGTGAGCGTTTTGTTCTTGCTGTTTCTGATTTAGCAGTGACAGGGACCATGGGTCTCTGGGCAGGTGATAACAGCTGTGACACGGAGGGTATGATCCTGCCTTTAGAATGAGCCTGACCCAAAGGCGAGCGGTCTGCATGGCTGTGGGGGGAGAGGGCGCCTGCCCGCTGAGAATCATCCGGTGCTTGTTACTAGTTGAGCGTTTGTGAGCAGATCTGTGGGAATTGGACTTCATGTGAATGCGCTCAAGCATCAGAACATCAGCTAAAATTCTCTCTTGCTAGTTGGGAAAGCCTCCTGATTGGCCTGGGTGTCTCAAGTTAGAAGAAATGTGGTATTTCAGCAAGTTTCATTTGCCATTTGTCACCTGATTTTGGTAATGGTTTTTTTCATTAATTAGCAGACTCTTACTATCTTATTTGCCAAGTGCTCATTCTTTCAGCAAATGCTGCTTCAGCGCCCGCAGTGCCGGGGCCCGGGTTGGGGCTGTGGCTCTGGAGGAAGGCTGAGCGTCCACCATGCGGGTGCAGAGAGGGGCTGCGGCGGCCCTGCTGGGGGTCGCGTGCTGAGCCGCGGTCACACACCGGTGCTGAGGCCGCGGGCACAGCCGAGTGGGGGACACAGCCGACAGGTCCCGATACTGTTGGGGCAGCACGCTCGGGGGTGCGAGGAGGGCGTGGTCCGGGCTGCGGATGCTAACCACTGCCCTCTGCCCCTGCAGCATGGACAAGGACAGCCCCGACATCCACCAGGACCTGAATGCGCTCAAAACCAAGTTCCAGGAGATGCGCAAGGTCATCAGCGCCATGCCTGGCACCCACCTGAGCCCGGAGCAGCAGCAGCAGCAGCTGCTCAGCCTCCGGGAGCAAGTCCGCACCAAGAGCGAGCTCCTGCAGAAGTACAAGAGCCTCTGCATGTTCGAGATCCCCAAGGAGTAGAGGCGGGGCGAGGGGCGGGCCGGGGCCTTCCTACCCCGCCCCCCCCCCCGCGTGGGCGGGGACTGCCGGGCTGCGGCTCAGCTGGACGGCGCTGCCGGCTTCCTTGTGGCGTGAACCCACAAGTCTAGATGCACGGTGACCTGAGTGCCTGCAGGTGGAAGGAAGAATGTTCCCCAAGGCTGGGGGTGGGGGTGGGGGACTTTACCCCCTCTGCGGGGGGGCCCTGCTGCGCTGGCAGGCTGGCAGCTGGGGATCCGGAGGCACAGCAGGGAGGGGTGGCTGCGCCCTGATCTCCGCCCCCCCGGAGCTGGTGAGTGTAGCAGGCACACAGCGTTCTGCGAACAGCAGTGTGTGTGGCATTCACCGGGCAGTAGGCCTACACGCGCTCAGTGAGGATGTAAGCCGTGAAAGAAGACGGGTGGCTTTCTGCCCCGGAATAGCTGTTTCCTTTCCTTCTTGCCCTGTGGGTGTGACTGGGGGATGTCGGCCTGGAGCCCTGCCTCCGCGTTCTCTGTCACCTACATGTTCTTGTTACTTGTAGCTCTTGCTCCTTTGTCCCCTGTCTCCTTCAGTCAGCTTGTTTAGCCATTTAATGCCCAAGAATAGCCAGACCACCTCAGCCCACGCAGTACTGGTGGCCTTGGGCTCCAGGTGAGCAGACCCGCCTCTTCCAGCCTTTCAGAGTCCTGCTCCCTGGTTTAAAAACCGATTTCCCCTCGGCCTTGTCCCTGAAAAGTCGGCCACAGATGTCCTCTGCACCAAAGACAGGTGGTCATGATGGGGCTTTTTGCTCAGAAAAGGGCAGCTCAGAGCGCTGGTTCTGACGGCCCCTCGCGGTTGGGGAGGGCTAGGCCTGGCAGCCAAGCAGCCAAGGTCTGGTTCAAGGTGTTTATAAACACCCCTTGTTTCTTCCTGGCAGGACATTGAATGTGTGTGGTCAGACTGAGACCAGAGCACTTCTTTCCCTCGCCGCTGAGGGATGAGGGAAAAGTCAGCAAATCCTGTTTAGATCTAGAAATGAGCTCGTAACCTGTGCTGACCAGTCAGGGGCTTAACAGATGGCCGCCACTGGCAGGATCCACCACTGGCAGGATCATTGGGTGAAGATGTTCTCAGCAGGAGTTCTGTTCGCGTTGACCTGCGCTCCCGCCAGAAGGTCTGGTGCGTTGGGAACTCCGGGTGTGCAGGAGAGGATCCAGTTCCAGTGGCCTCGGAAAGAGGAGCAGGCTCTGAATTTCAGCGGGTGTCACCTATTAGACCAGCTCTACTGTGGGGCGGTATTAACTGAATCAGTTATTTTCTTGAGATTTCAGAGTAGTGTGTGGGCCAGTTTTAAGGCCCTGACCAAATAGCATGGAACACGAAGCACGCAGAAATGCCAGGAGGCCGGGCTGTTGCGGGGCTGCAGCGGACGAGGGCTCCTTGTAGGCGGAAGGGGACGGAACCTCTCCTGTGCTCCAGTGCTTTGACTTGTGGCAATTTTCAAGAGAGTAATTTTAAAAACTTGTGCTCTGCTGTCAGGATATCTTGGTTTTGTACTGAGAAATTCACAGTAGTATGTCTCTTCTGGACAGTTTGGAGGAAAACGTTAACTTTGCTCAGAGGAGACCGAGCAGATTTTGAGGACCTCTGTCCGCACCTCCTCCCACAGCCCCAGCCCCCAGCACTCACACAGCCAAACCAGTGAGACCAGCGTGAACATGGCGTGACCTGTCCTGTGAGCCACACCTCTCCCCAGAGGCACTGTTGGCCTGGTGGGTCGTCCTGCCTGCCTGTGACCAGCCCCCAGGCGTCCCTCCTTGTAGGGGAGAATTTGTCTGTGGTGGGCACAGTCACAGCGCAGGGTTAGTCCCTCCCTGGGACAATATTGAGTGCATTATTTGGATTACGGGGGATGGGGCCTGTACTGAGTACTCAGGCACACGTGACCCTCCCCGCACACCCGAGCAGAGGCGCGCTGCTCTCTGTGTTTCCCGGATAGGGACTGAGGCTTGGCAGGCGTCACTTGCCCCAAGCTTGCATGGTTACAAGAGGCAGACAGAGCTGGGCCCTCAACTGCAGAGAGAGACTGCAAGACAGAAGGTGCCGGACCTGACCTGGGTGATGAGCTCTTCCTGGAGCTGGAGGGGCCGGGCCGGGCCGGTGACCATGACTGGGTCCCACAGCTACGTGGCCAAGCCTGCAGCTCCCTGGGGACTGGAGTCGCGCCCAGAAGAGGGCCTGAGTGACCCCTCACACCACCTGTTCCCGGGGTGGTGATGCTTCATTGGACCTGTGCTGAGTGGGACCAGGCTGGCGGGGCCCTCGGTCTCAGCCATGGGAAGACTGGGCAGGTGTGCGGCTAGAAAGGTGCAGTCTCTAGGAGGGACCCTGAAGTCCTTTTTTCCCCTGGCTTTCTGAGGACTGGCTCCTGAGATAGACGGGCCTCCAGTCAGTTGTCTGAAGCTTTTCGGGAGCCTTTCCTCCAGGAGGGCTGCAGCTGTTTTCAGAAGGCAGAGTTACTTTCCCACTCTGGGGAAGGTGAGCCTCATTCCTCAGAAGTAGAAACTGCCCCTCCCTGCCCGCCCCTCTGTCTTCCAGCCACTTCTAAAAGCAGAGGAAGCAAGGTTTTCTATTTTAAAGTATTTTATTTTATATTAAAAAAAATACAAATAATAACTTGAGAGACTGTCTCACACACACGGTACAAACAGCCGTGCACGATTTTGTTCATGTCACAGCGACACCGGAGCTGCTAATAAAGTGCAAGGTTTCTGTTTCGCTTCACTTTGTGCCGTTGCACACACATGTAAACGAGTCACTCCCTCCAGTCTGACCCGTACCCTCGTTTCAGGCCAGCCAACACGGGGACCCCCAGTCACGGACAAGTTAGTGCCAGTTTGTCCTGGCCCTCCTGCCCAGCCGTGGTTGGTTAACTCCCACCTCACCCCATTCGTAGGTCTTTGTGAGAAGTGAGGCAAACCCACCCTCTGCTGGGACTTGTCCCCAAGTCGTGGGGGTTGGTGGGGGGTCCGGCCTCAGCCAGTCCTCTCTCCTTCCAGAGCAGATGATGGTCCTTTCTGGTCCGGATCCTCCCCCGCGCCTGGCCCGGCTCCGGGAGGGAAGACGCCCGTCCGTGCTGCGCTCAGCCGTGTCAGTAGACTTTTGGACAAAAGGGCCTCCTGAGGTTCTGCGGCCCCGCGGGGGCGGGGACTCCTAGCTGATGACGCAGCGCTCCTTGTCCTTGGCCTGGCCGCCGCTGGCCTTCTCGCGGATGTACATGAGGTCGCTGTGCACGCTCGGCCGGCGCGCCCAGGGCGCCACGATGCCAAAGGCGTCGTCCGGGTCTCCGCTTGCGCGCCGCAGCCTCTTGCCCCGCAGCGCCTTCTTGTACAGCGCGTCGCAGTGCTGCACTGACACCCTGCGGTGCAGGTCCGGGCTCATCTCGCAGGGCAGCTTGGCCATGGCGAAGAGCGCGCGGAACATCTGGTCCAGGCTGCTGTTTCTCTTGGCCGAGATCTCGAAGTAGGCGCAGGGCTGGGAGTCGGCGCCCACCAGCTGCTCGATCTCGCGCTGCTCCACCTCGCGGTAGAAGTCCCGGTCACCTTTGTTGCCGCAGATGACGAGGGGCACGTCCGCGTTTTCCTTGGTTTTGTTCTTGAGGCAAGACTTGGTGTCGAGAATCTGCTGTTTGAGCCTCTGCACCTCCTCGAAGGAGTCGCGGTTGTCCAAGCTGAACACCAGGATGAACACGTCTCCTACGGGGACAGCAGAAAAGGAGAGGGTGAAGGCGGTGGCCAGGGGCTGCCTAAGCGGGCTGACTCTGGGGCTGCTGCGCGGGGCGCGCTTACCTCTCCAGCGCACCTCGCGGCGTGAGAACCGCGCCTCCAGCCGGGGCGCCCTGGGACCAGGGTCCCCCGTCTCCCGCGGCGCACCACCTCCCCCGCCCGCTGCCCGGCCCCGGGGCTCACCAGTGAGGATGGAGAGGCGCCGCATGGCGGGGAACGGGTGGTTGCCGGACGTGTCGAGGATGTCGAGCTGGTAGATCTCGCCGCGGATGGAGTAGAACTTTCGGTGGAAGTCCTCGATGGTGGGCGTGTAGGTGTCCTCGAAGCGGCCCGTGAGGAAGCGGGACACGATGGCCGTCTTGCCCACCTTGGACGAGCCGAGGACCACCATGCGGTAGCAGTTCTTGGCTGGAATACTCGGCTCCGAGTCACTGGGGCACATCTTCTTGATCATCGCAGCCAGTTTCATTGAGCACAAGGGCCGCGGGGGCGGGCGCGGAGCCGCAAGACGCGCAGACGGTGGTTGAAGGCGCGGGGCAGAGCGACCGGGCGGCCGGGCTGGGCTGGGCTGGGCTGGGCTGGGCTGGGGATCGGACTCGTGCTGCAGCTGCGCTCTGCTCCGGGACCAAAAGCTCTGGCCCTCTGCACCCTGTGGCGGCCCCTATATGCAGCCCGCGTGGTCGCCCCGCCCTGCGCCCGCCCAGCCTCCGTGCGTCACGCCCGCGGGCCCCACCGCGCCCTCCCTCCACCTCCGCGGGCCGCTGCCCTCTCCCGCCCGCTGAGCCCGGGAAGGAAACAGCTCTGGGTCTGGTCGCGGCTACGGGCGCCCCGAGGCTGCCCTTCTCCCCTGCGCGGAGCTCAGCGGCCGCAAGGGGGTCAGGGTCGCAGTCCCACCTGTGCCTCTGACTTCAGGCAAGGAGCCCCCACTATCCCTGCAAAGCACACGCGCGCGCGCACTCTTTGGGCTGCAGTTTCCCCAGAGAATACACTGGGCTCGTGCTGGCCACAGAATGGCAGCAGGTGCTTGCCAGGTGCCAGGCACCGCGCTGGGGGCTCTGCACACCTTCTCACCCACCCTGGGAGCCGGCCCCTTAGCATAGCGGACTGGTTTTGCTCCGCGCAGCTGTGCCAGCGCAAGGTGGGTGCCACCCACTCCCGCCACCAGAGCGCAGCAGAGGCCCCGCCGGTGGAGTAGGGAGGCCGTGGGTGCCTGGCTGTAGTCCCGTAGCTGGAGTGTCCTAACCCTGCGTCTACTGCAGGTCTCAGCTTCTTTCTCCCAACCAGAGCTGCGCTGGAGCCTGGCAGGGGATTTGCAGCCAGAGGCTGCCCACCTAGACTGGAGGGACCAGAGGCTTGCCCTTCCTCAGTCAGGCCTAGGCGAATGTCCCCTCCCTCCCCTGCTGCATTTTGTGCCTTTGGAGTCCCATTTTATAGTTGGGGGAGCTGGTCTTCAAGCACAGCTGTCCCTAGCCTTCTCTGGGCTTCAGAGATAGTGGTCTGTGGTGATTGTGGCTGAGAACTTGCAGTTTAGGGGGCGGGACCTGGTAGTAAGAACAGCAAGTGATCCTTGAGGCCTCAGGTCTGGGTGGAGGAAGGTCAGGACAGCCCAGGGCCCCCCGCTGGGGAGGGGGACATGTGCACCCTCCCTGGCACTCTTGCCTGTGTCCCCCACAAACTGCACTGGTTTTCGGTTGTCCAGGTTCATGGTGTTGGCCGTGATTTCCTGTTGTTTGGATGTAAGGCCACAAATGGCACTAATGAGGCCACGCCTGCCTATGAGGACCGATTACCTGCAGTGTGATTTTCCAACTCAGAGTGGAATGGAAAGTTCTTAAAACATTTGACCAAATGTTGAGGGTGAGTTGGGGGTTGGACAGTGACCCCCGAGGCAGGAAATGTCCACCACAGGCTGGTCTGTTGGCAAAGAGTGGTTCAGAAGTTTCTCGAAAGCCATTTGAGGAGTGTGGGCAGGCCCGGTCAAGGGGCATGTGGACACTTCCAATAAGCGCTACGTGCCGGCCTGCGCTCACCCCAGCCGCTCCTTGCACAGGGAGTCCTGGTCACCCTGGCCTGCAGCCGCTGGCTGAAGAGCGCAGGGCTGAGCGGAGCCAGCTTCCCTCTGACCGGCTCCTTCATCATGCCGAGGTCATAGGTATCCAGCAGTTTCCTCCTCAGCTGTGAGCTGCTGGGTCACAGGAGCCCCTCGGGCAGAGCCAGCTGGGCCCGGGCTCTGGCCCCACCCCAGGCCCCGCCTCCCACGCGTGACCCATGGGTCAGAATGCCTGGAGGTGCTCAGTCCTACCCTGACAATGGCTTGGCTCACACCGTGGGAGCCAGCGTGTCCTCAAAGGCTGTGTGCAGACGTGCCTGCAGAGGGGTGAGCGTCCTGTTTCTGGAAGTAAGTGAGCACAAGGCATTGCATCAGATCAGCCTCCATGCCTCCCATGGCCCCTGGAGCCCACTCTGGACTTCGGAAACCAAAGGGGCAGGCTTGAGGAGCTCTGTGGTGAGGAGGTGGCCCGGCCAGCGCTGCTCCAGCACCAGCGCACCACGGGCGGCCACGTCACCGGGGAGGGCGCTGAGGCTCTGGGCCCACCTGTCTCCCAACCCGAAGGGAGGAAAGGCCCGCCCATCCTGTGTCCTTAGAGGGCTGGGGGCTGCGAGGTGAGGCTGGGGCCAGGACAAGGGGCCGGCCCGGCCCCCACAGCTATGTGGTCAGGCATAACAGCAGGCCTCTAGTGGTCCAGGAGGGATCAGGAGAGAAACGTCATTAACCAGAGACGCGTTGTCAGCCGGGCCGGGGGGGGGGGGGTATCGCCTGGCGCCAGCCCAGTCTCTTTCCTCTGAATCCTCTCACCTCAGAGGGAAAGAGGGAGGCGTGGGCTTGGAACAGAGCTGTCACTCACTCACGTGCCCCCTGGGACAAGTCACCCAGGCTCTCTGCACCCCAGGTCCTCTGTTCCCAAAAGGGGTGACCAGCCTGCACGGGAGTCAGGAGGCAGCCAGTGCAGAGGGCCTACCCCTACCCAGGCTCAAGCATTGGAGGCAAGTTGGCCCCTTCCCCCGCAGTGCCTCCAGGGTCTGCCACGTGCCGGCTTCTGGGGCAGGAAAACCCTCAGATCACCCACCAAGGGCGACCTGTCTCCCAGGCCAGCTCTCCTGGGCTGGATCCAGTGGCGTGGGGCTCCTACATTGAGCTCACCCCACCTCAGGGCCTCTGTAGTCACCTTTCCTGTGCCCGAAGGCTCTTCCTCCAGTTTGCTCCCTCCGGACATGTGGGTCTCAGTTCAGCTGTCACCTCCTCAGGGAGGCCTCCCCTGACCACCACGGCTGAAGTCTAGTGTGCCTCCCTGGCGGCCTACACAGGACCCGTCCACAATTTCTTGTCACTTAAATTTTCTGCATAGTATTTTTCACCCTTTAGTCATTTTCACTGGACAGCAGCTCACAGAGCTGGGCACCATAGTGACACCTCCACCCTGAGGCTGGGCTGGCTCACTGAAGGGCAAAAGTGGAGTGAGGCAGGTGGCACAGGTGGCTAAGGCCTGGGCAGGTTTCCCCAGGTGTGGATGGCAGTGCCCCCTCCTGGCTCAGGAACCCCCTCTCGGAGCCCCAGCCTGCTCCTCCCAACCTGGATAGACAGACTGACGGGGGCTGGAGTCAGGCGCCTTTATTGGTAAGTTAGGAGGCGGTGGGCGGCAGGGGCAGGGGGCTCTGTCCAGGGCCCCCAAGGCCGCGTTCCAAGGCACTGGAGCAGCTGCACCGGGCACCATCCTCCCCTCCCTGGGCGTGGCGCAGGGCAGGCTGGAGATGGCAGACCCTCAGCGGTGTGGCCACGGGCCCAGTCAGCTTCTCTTGCAGGCCTGGGAGGCTTTCTGCCGGTAGACCTCAGCGGTGAAGGGCCTGTGGGGGCAGGAGAGAGGCTCCGGTCAGCTGCGCTCGAGGTTGACACTGCCACCCAGGCCTCCCTTCTCCGATCTGGGGTGGATGGAGTGAGGGGGTCCGTGTGGGACCAGGAGGCTCTAACACTGCCTGCCCGCCCCCAGGCTGTACTGCGTCTGCCCTAAGCTTCCCAAATGCCACCCTGTGCACGGCCCAGCTGCCTGGGGCCCAGGAAAGGCCCTGAGGGGAGAGGCAGGGCCAGCCGGGGGTCACACAGCAGACAGCAGCCCTGGCCCCGGCCTACTCACTCCTCGTACAGGATGGCGACAACGTAGATGAGGGCCACCACCAGCGGTCAGCAACAGGCCGGTGGGGCTGGCGTGCCTGTGGAGAAACGCTCAGTCAGGGGCAGGCCTGCTGCAGGCTCACCCGCCACGGGCCAGGCAGCCCCTCCGCGTCTGGCCTTCCCTCAGACCTGGGCCCCCGAGGCGCAGGCCCTGACCCGAGGACCAGCTCGCTGACGGCCTGGCCTGCCCGGCCCGGTCCTCAGGGTGGGGCCACGCTCCCTTCTCTCCAGCCCCCAGCCCCCTGCTGGGAGCTCAGGACAGAGTGGGAGTGACGCAGGATAGGGTGGAGGAATGACTGGCCTCCTCAGATCTCCCGAGGGGCCAGGTGTGCTCTTCTGCACTGGAGGCTTTCCCAGGAGCAGAAAGTGCTCTCTGCCCTCTAGGGGCGACGTTCTCAGGCTGTTTCCTGGAAATGGGTCTGGGGCCCCCAAAGCCTGGCAGAGTGTCCAGGGGGTTCCTTCATGGGCCCTTCTGGCCACTGTGGCAGCAGCCGGGTCCCTGTGTCCAGAGAGGCGGGGAGGAGGTGGGGAGCTGGCTGGAGGGGCCACCATGGAGCCTGGGGGCCGGCAGGGAACATGGCCCCCGGTGGGCTCTGCGCCCCCAGCACGGCCTCCTTCACGGGCCCCAAGGCAGAGGGGCTTGAAGACATATGAGTGCCCTCTGTGGGCAGGGACCCTCTGCCCTGCCCACTCCCCTCCCCCCAGGACCTCACTCTGTATCTCTGTCAGGGGCTCTGGGGACAGTGGAGGCAAAGTGTCCTCTCTGAGCCCCCTGGCCCCCATTCCGTGGGCTCCGTTCGAATCAGCCTTGAAGGCGGAGCAGGCCCCCTGGCCCTCAGCACTGCCACCCGGACATGCCAAGGCCACAGGAGCTTCAGGGCTGAAATGAGATCTGCCCTCCCGAAGCCCGGCTCACTGCCCCGGTGCTGTTTCCTGGGGTGAGCAGAGCCTCCTCACCCACAGCCAGGCACCCCAGGAGCTGAAGTGGGGGGCAGCAGGCACGCTGGACCCCCTGGGTGGGCCTCATGGGTAGGGGCCTGTGGTCACAGTATCTCTAAGCTGACAACCCCTGGGAAACCACATTATCTAGGAGCCACAGAGGCCAGGGGTGGAGGTGGCTCCGGCAGCTGACTGCGGCCGACCCCCGGCCAGCCCCCCGGCACGGGCCCTGGGATGTGAGCCAGGCACCCTTTCCCAAGGGGTGTGTGTGAAACTTTCCCACTTTGAAAATGCTGTCAGGCTAACCGCCCTGTGAGGAGAAACTCATCCACATCTTGAGCCCAGGCCCGCCCCCAAGCCCAGGAGGGGGCGGGTCCCAGGGACCCCGCTGTGCCTGCTGGGGAGGGGGGCGTCTCACCTGGGCCCCTGGGCCTGGTGCCCCGAGGGATCCTGCTGCCCTGGGCCTTCCTGGGCCCCCACAGCACGGTTGTGTGGACACCAGGCGCCCATCCATGGGGCCCCAGGTGGGAGATGGGGGGATGGATGGGCTGCAGAGGGCCTGGGAGCAGCCAGCCCTGCTGGGTCAGCGTCTGGCCACCCGGGTAATGGTTTGTCTCTAATGAGCTCTCAGACAAAGGGTTCCCACCCCAGCACAGCTGAGGCCCCCTCCTCATCGATGACTGCATGGCTTATGTCCTCCTGAGGGCACCTGTGGGAGCCTGGCTTCCCTAGGGTCCCTTGTGTGTTCCTGAGAGCCCTGGCCTGACAGCCCTGAGGAGGGGGTGACCTCTCACTCCTGGTGAGAGGCACTGCTGGGGCAGAGAGGACCCACGTGTGGGCAGAGGAGGCACCTGTGTGTGGGAGGGGGAAGGTGTGGCCAGGGAGGGCTTTCTGGAGGAGGGGACACTTCAAATTGGGTTTGGAAGGACTGGGGATGGAAGCAGGAGGGAACAGTGGGTGTGCTGGCAGGGAAGGCTGCAGGGAGGACCTGTGTGGGGTTCACCCAGCCAGTCTCAGGTGGGAGATGCTTTGGGGAGCAGGTTGGGGTGTGGAGCCTGTCCCCCTGGATCCCACTGCCCGGGTGCAGGGAGAGGGGACAGGCTGCAATTCCCAGCCAGACCACAGTGCCCTCTAGCTCCTGGTCCCCCGAAGCCCAGTGCTGGGTCCTGGCAGCCCCCAAAGGTGGGGCTGAAATTGGCTCCTTTGGATCTTACAGCCTCTCTGGTCTCTGAGCACCTGTAACCTTCAAGGCAGAACGCTGTGTACAAAAACCTTCTACGAAAGAAGTCCTAATCCAGAAAATGGACAAACAGGAACCGTTCTGAAGGACACTTGGTTTAAGCCCAGGGCCCACAGCACCCCAGTGTCAGCCTCCTTGCCCTGAGGGTCACTGCTGGTGCCCGCAGCGGGCGATGCAGACAGCTCTGTGGGGCAGGGACCGCTGCAGCCTGGATGTGGCCACCAGGACCCCTAGCCCTGCTGTTCTGGCATGGGGTTGGCGGCCTATGGTCCCCAGGCCAAAAACAGTTTTTACATTTTTTAATGGTTTTTTAAAAATCAAAAGAATATTTTGTGACTCGAGAAAATTATGTGAAATTCACACACTGGTGTCCACAAACAAGGCTCGGCCACGCCCACCGGTGCACCTACTGTCTTGTGGCTGCTTCCACGGGCAGAGGCCTGCCTGCGGCCTGGGAACCTCCTCCCCTTTAGGAGAGTCTGCCAACCCCTGTTCTAGGATGTTATCTCCAGAGAGAACAAACTCCCGAGGTAGGGGAGCCCTGGGCTGACCCGTCGTCAGGCGGCGCACAGGGAGGGTAGGGGCTGGGGGCTCACATGATGGCCCAGCCCAGGTAGTTGGCCGTGCTGCCCCAGTACATGGGGTTGTCCAGGATGTTGAACGGGAATGAGGTCACTCTTGCCTCCTTGAAGATCCCGAAGTAGTCACCTGTGGACAAGTCAGGGCAGGACAGAGGGCCACGCTCAGGTCACACAGCCTGAGGGAGGCCCCCGGGGGCGTGGGGGCCCCCGGGGCTGAGGCACTGAGCCCCCAGCCCCTTCCGCTCTGGGCCTCAGTGCCTCTGCACGTGCTGCTACCTCTGCTTAGCTGTCTGTCCCTGCTCTCGGGACAGCCGTTCCTCCTCGGCCACTTCCCTCAGTTCACAGGGCCTACTGCTGGACCCCACACGCCCACTGTCCAGAGCAGCCCAGCCTGCTGCTCGCTATTTCTGCCCCCAACTCCACCCTCCTCACCCAAAACTGTGGTCCGGGTGAGCTCCTACCCATGGCACTGCCACCCCAACCCCTGGTGGTCAACCTGGAGGTCAGCTTTCCCACCTGCAGCCAGGAAAGTGTGACTGCCAGATGGCCAGTCCCCCCTCCTCGAGGCACAGGGACACGGGGACAGGCCTGTCCATGGCACTTGCCCCCAAGGGCACGGTGCTGCTCGCTACGACCCCTCCCCAGACAGCCCTGAGCATCGTGGAGGGCGGGAGAGGGGCAGCTGCATTATCACTGTCTGGGGACAAGGGGGATGGGGGCTGGGGAGCCGCGGGGGCTAGGAGAGCCTTTCTTCCCAGCGGGCTGGAAGGCAGCGGCACAGAAACCTGCTTTGGAGTGACTCACGGGAGGGGGTGGCCGCTGTGCCCTGCATCCTGAGTTTCCAGGCCATTTCTCCTGGGGGGGCCGTGGCGACTGGTGCTCGAGGCCCCTTCCCGCTCCCTCCTCCAGACCTTGCGCCCCACCCTCCCCACTCTCCACCGACTCCCAGTGGGGCCACCCGCAGCCTCCTGACCTGCAGTGAACCACGCCCTGCCCCTCCATCCGCCAGCCCCCTCCCCATCCCACAGCCTTCTCTGCGAGCCCCACACCGTATCCCCACCTCCTCCCTGGCCCCCGTCCAGCCTCCTCATCGCTAGGAGAGGGTCTTTCCACCCCACAACCCCCACCTCCCGAGAGTGAAGCCTCAGCCCCTGCGTCGCCTTCGGGGACACGTGACAGGTCCGCCGCTCACCTTCCGCTGTGGCCCCACTGGCCCCTGTGCTCCAGCCACCCTGCCCGCCCCCACCTGCGGACCAGGGGCCCCCACGCGCCACCCAGTTTCCTGCCTGTGCACCCTCTTCCAGCAGCCGGGTCCCTCCAGCTCCTGCATGGGCACAAGGAGGCGCTGCTAGGGCCTCACCGCTGCCCAGGCCTCGCCCGCGTGCAGGCCTCTCGGGATGGTGCCTCATCGGCCTGTGAGCAGAGCCCCCGCTCCCCCCTTCTGCCCACTGCCCCCACCCTCCCGTCCCTGTGGCTTTTCCTTCCACGTCCGGCCAGGCCAGCCCTGGGCTCCCAGCCCCAGAGCCCTGGAGCCGCAGGCAGTGGGGTGAGCAGAAGGGACAGTGCCCCCGACCTGTCACCTGCCCCAGCCCCACACCAGCCCCAGCATGTGGCTGGAACACAACGAATATAAATCCTGCCTGTCGGGACAGCCACCCAGCAGGACAAGGCTGGATAGCCTGGCCTCCCGAGTGGACCGGGGACGGGGGGACCGGCGGGGAGAGGGGGCGGGGCAGACAGGGAGACAGCAGGGCCCAGGCCCTGTCCTCATGGTCTCACCTAGGAAGGTTCCAGTGAAGCCCAGCGCCAGGAAGCTGGAAAGTACAAACACGCTGCCCACTCCCAGGAGTGCCAGGCCCGCGCGGTAGGCTGTGGGGTTGTCCAGGCTCTGCATCCTGGGCTGGCTCAGCATGGCCTGCATGAAGCTGTGGGCCGGGGCGGGGAGACAGGTCACTGCTGTGGGGAGGCCCCCTGCCCTGCCTGCCCCTGTCCCCCAGTGGCCCCCAGAGTAGTCAGTCCAGGGCCCTCAAACTCAGTGCCTGCTGGGGCCAGGCAGGTGCCGGAAATGGGTGAAGTGGGCAGCAGGGCCTGCTCGATGTTTAGATTCTTCCAGAGGAGCCAGAAACCCTAACTTGTGTGTAAAGCATCCCAATTTCTAGAAAAAGACAATTAATGACAACCATTTTAGACTCTGGGCAGGACAGCAGGTGGGTTGGCCCAAAGACCACCAGTTTGCAGTCACTGACGGGGCAGAGGGAAGCAGGCTCACGGAAGGCAGGACGCGGGCTGGCCCTGCAAACCCGGCGCTGGGCGTGTGCATGTGTGGCCGTAGGGCACAGCCACTGTGCTCGGGGGGGAGCCAGGAGCAAGGGTCAGGGTCCGCCTCACCAGGGGAGGCGGGCGGCGCGGCGAGGGGGCAGGAACAGACTCGAGGAAAGGATGTGTGTGGGAGCAAGTGCACGCCTGCATCACGACGCACCCCACGCCAGGGTCCTAACGCTCAGGAAAGACGCAGGATCTGTCTCACGCAAGACAGCTACCTGACTCGCTTCGTACCAGGAACCCCCCAGCAGGGTGGCTCGCCATCCACCCACCCACCGACCCGTCTCTCCATCCGTCCACCTGTCCTAGCCATCCAGCCATTCATCCTTCCCTCTGTCCATCCGTCACAGGGTCCTTCTGTTTGCCAGGCTCTTGCAAGCAGAGCAAATTCACCATCTCTGTCCATCTGCTCCATCAGTAAATTCAGACTGTCGTAAAAGGACCCTTGTGTTGAGCTAAAACCCACCTCCCTGGACCTCCCTCCTCCAACTACCTTCAGCTCTTGGAGAACAGAGGCTGCCTCCCCCTCCCCTGAGTATCCCTGGCACCTGGCACACGGCAGGCAGAAGGGGTCCCAGTACATACGCATCAACTGGATGAAAAGCGGCACCCCTCCCAGCCCCCCAGGCTGAAGGCGGGGGAGCAGGGAGGGAGAGGGTCTGTGAACAGACAGCAAACAGGACGCCAGGGGCAGAGCCCGCATGGTGACCCGACAAACTGGCACACGGGTGTCAAGCATACCTGGCCGCCGCTCACACTGCCCACGCCCCCTGCTCCCTGGGCTCAGGGTCACCTGCTGCTCCAGGCTGAGCCTCCGGGACGGGCTCAGGGTCACACACACCCAGGGCTGTGCCCAACTGCCACCCCCATGCCCCACCCCCACGCCCTCACCTGGCCTTTCTGGTAAACCAGCAGCCCTGAGACCCAGGCACACCTTCGAGCCTGCAGGCCCAGCAGCTGAGGCCACGGAGCAGACGGTGAGGGCACGGAGCGGGCGTGGGCTCTGCTGGGGCGGGGCTCACCTGCAGGCCCTGAGCTCCTTGGCCACCAGTGCCTTAGGGACCACACAGCAGAGACAGTGCGAGTGTGTGTGTGTTGGGGCTGGGGGGACGCACCGCTGTTCGGCCCCTGGGCTCTAACTGCCAAAACACCAGTCTGACACCTGCCCCTCCCTCTGGACTGACCCTCGACCCTCAAACCTAGGGCAGTGAGGCATGGTGGGCACCCTCTGGCCAGCCCCAGGCTGCCCACAGCCTGGCAGACCCACCTGACTCAAGCTTTCTGGGGCCCTCTGGGGCGACCTGGTAAGAGACTCAGAGCCCCAGCAGAAGAGCGGTGCTGGGCTTCGGACCTGGGTGCCCCGGGCTTCAGCGGTCACCTCCGTGTCATGGTGACACACACTGGGAGCCATGAACCCGCTAGGCTCTGCCCACGGGGCCTGGGTGCAGTGGGAGGGACTGGAGTGAGTCGAGGGGGACACCACGTGACAAAGCCGGACAGGCACACTAGACAGGGCCAGAGCCGAGATCCGACAGGAGATGTTCGCCGGGGGAAAGGTGGGCAGGAAGAGCGTTCCAGGAGGAGGAGCAGCCGGGACCCAGAGCGAGGGGACCAAGTGTGGCCCCCCCGCCGGGGGTCACTGGCATCGTCCGGCAGCAAGGAGGCCCCTCAGGGGTCCCATCAGGGCCGGTGCCCACCGCGCCCACACCGGGCTTCCAGGAACACGTGGCCACCGTCGGGTCTGCAGTTCCCAGCGGCTCCATGAAGCCAGGAGAGCACAGTCCTGCACCGGGAACCTGACCAGGACGCTGGGCTCCCACGGAATGTTCTGTGCTGGGGGTGGGGGCGAAGCGACCCAGCCACTTGTCTCGGGGCTCCACTCTGAGAACTTGGAGTGAGCTTTTGGTCACCAGTGTGACAAGGCTGTCTGCCAAGGGGGTCCCACGGCGCCCACTTCTATCCGCGACAGACAGCCGTGCGGGGACCTCGGGCTCAGGCAGCTCGCTCGTCTACCAGCAAGTAAGCCGAGCAGAATCCCCAGGAAGCAGGCGTCCGACTCACTTATCTCTTCCTGGTGCGCAATGAAAGAAGCCGTACCCCAGAAACAAGCAAGCAGAAACGCTCACCTGCGCAGCCCCTGAAAAGTCACCTGGCGTTTGCAGCTGTGATGCTGCGCTGACTCTGCGCGTGTGACGGACACGGCGCCTTCACACAGGGAGCCCCCACAGCCAGGGGTCCTGTCCCACAAGGCGGCGTGGGAGGGGCGGGGCCAGGCCGCAGACCAGGAGCAGCCTCTGGGAGGAGCCCGGGGCCCACCCAGCCCTGTCTGCGCCACCCCTCCGTGCCCAGACCCCAGGACGTGGCCCTGACCCGTCCCTGCGGTCGCCGGGCCGCCTCTGCTGGCAGGAGTGTCAGGACCGGGGGCTCGGTGCAGTCAGGCGTCTTGATGGACCCCGATACCGTGGCCGCCCCACGCAGGTGCGGGCTTCTTACAACGAGCGGACAAAGGGCCGTGTCTGGGTCCACCGGGGACTTACCAGTGGGAACGCAGCACGTTCAGGAGCAGGATGGCGCCGCCCAGGGTGTAGCAGGCCAGGTGGGGTGACCGGAAGGCCCTGCTCAGCTTGCGGGTCTTGTGCTCCCATCTGGCGACCTACACGGGCGGGGAGAGGAGGAGACGCGTGAGGCGTGTGCGGGGAGAGAGAGGACGAGAGCCGGGGAGCCCAGCACGCACCTCCACCCTTAGGCCTCTGCGGACGGACCACAGGCCCCTGGAAGCAACCTCTGCAACACAGCAACAAGCAGTGGGGGGCCTGGCAACCAGGGAGACACCCCGAGCCCAAGAGCGGCTCTGAGCAGCCGAGGATCCCTCCACCAGGGCCCAGCACATGCTCACGTCCCAGACACACAACATCACAGACACACATCACACGCATCACAGACTCACATCAGACACATCATAGACGCACAACATCACACACACACACACCAGAGGAGACAGCGGAGGGGAGGGGGGTAGAAGGGCAGCCTGAGGACATGGGGGCACAGGCCCAGTGCCCCACCCCACTGGGCACTGTCACCTGCTGTCCTTTGGCAAGGCCACAGGGACCACCCACACCCTCACCCCAACTCCCTAGCACTCCCCGAGGCACAGACTTTCACACTTAATTTTCAGCCACAGAAGCTGTATTTAACTTTCCAAACTAAACACACCTAGAATCTCAACAGCTACCAGCGGGGCTCAGTGAGGAACCGGTCCAACCAGCGCCCCTCCAGCCTCTGCTGTCTGCCTGCCTGCTTCCCACACATGGGCCACCGGGCCCCCACCGTGGGGCCCCCACTGCAGGGCTGGCTGGGCACCAGGGGATGATCAAGCTGTGCTCTGGGGCAGGAAGCCGGGGTGGGGGTGGGGGGCCAAGACCCAGCCAGGGACGCGGGGGGAGCAGTCGGCAATTTCATGAGCTCGTTACCCATCTGGGCCCTGAATGTGAACACGGTATAAGGTGCGGAGGGCCCCCGGGGCTCAGTCATGCCTCTCCAGGACAACTGTCACCTCCACGGTGGCCTCAGCAGTGGCAGGAAGCCTTCACCCTGCGGCTGCTCCCTGGACTGGACTGCAGAGCACCCGGACCACTGCTGAGGAAAGGCTTTCTCCACAGAAGGCCCACAGCTAACAGGGCAGGAGGGAGGGCGCAGGGGAGCATCGCGCTGCAGCTCCCAGTGAAGGGAGGGCAGGCAGCCGCCAGTAACTGGGTCCGGGACAGGGCGGGAGCCCGGCGGTGAGGGCCAGGCTGAGCCCCCAGCCCATCTCCGTGTCGCTCAGAGGCCCTTCCCGAGGCACCGGGACCAGAAGCGTGAGGCGCGACGGCAGGAAACCAGGAGTGGGGCAAGCAGGCAGGTACGGGCAGGTTCGCACGCTCAGCATTCACGATGGGCCCCCTGCCCCTGCCTGCCTGGCTCCGAAAACACACAGGAGCACGTTAAAAAGTGCCACAGAGATACGCTCACCCAAACCCAGGAAATTCTACCGGACAAATGGCTCAGCCCCTTGAACACACACGGCGTGGGGAGGGGGGGAACTGTTCTGGTGCAGGGGCTTGGAATCGTGTGACTGCGGCAGCATGCAGACCTTGCTTGGCGCCTGCTTCAAACACCCCACCTGTGACAGACACTTAGGAGACAGGGAAAGGGACAGCTGAATGGCCCTAAGTCACTGCTGCCGTCCTTTCTGTCTCCAGCCACGATGGAGTTCAGCCTCTCATCTGAAACAGCCAAAACACAGACAAACGTACAAGGGCCTTCCAGACGCTGGACATGAAGGAACGAAGGACGTGATTTAAACCTGACCACGTCAACACTAACGCTAAATGCTGACGACCCAAACACCCCAATTAAAAGGCAGAGATCGTCAGACTGGATCAAAAAGCAAGCTCCGACTGCGAGCTGGCTACAATACACTTTCCTTATGAAGATACAAACCAGGCAAGAGTGCAGGCCGGCCCGAGAGACGTCCTGCTGACACGGGCCAAGAGGAGGCCGGAGCGGGGCGCTGAGTTCAGACAAAGTAGACCTCAGAGCAAACGTTATTACTGAGACGAAGACTGTCCCACAATTAATGGAGAGGACACAGCAAGCACCCTTGCGCCGATCCCTGAGCTTACAGGGCCTAAAGGAAGCGACAAGCCTGCAGCACAGAAGAGCGACTTCCACACCCCTCTCGATATGGACAGCACCAGATACAAGCCTGACCCCCAGCCAGCGTGGTCTGTTTACGAAAGACTTCACAGGAAACAAATCTGTTTCAAGTGCACAGGGGACATTTACCAAGATAGACCGTATTCCAGGAAATAAAACAAATCACAGTAAACTCAAAAGAGCCTCACATCACACAAAGGGTGGTGTGCTTTCGGCCGCAGTGGAATTAATCGGAAATTAGTAACAGAAAGGTCTCTAAGGAAATCCCCAATCTTCTGAAAACTAAGTAACACATTTCCCCCCCAAAAAAATTCATGGGAAAGAGAAGAAATCAGAAAGGAAACCAGAAGGGTTTTTGAACTGAATAAAACGAAGGCACGACATACTGGTGTCTGCGGGATGCTGGGTGGACAGCGCTGGGGAGGCGTTCACGGCGCTGAGCACCCCCAGGAGAGAAGGAAGGAAGGGGTCCAGTCACTGGTCTCTGCTCCCACAAGCAACTAGACAAAGAGAAGAAAACGAAAGCCAGGTGGGTAGAAGGAAGCTTGGAGTGGAAATCAGTGACAGAAAACAGAAAAGCTACAGAGAGAAATCAGTGAACCCAAGGGCTGGCTCCCCGAGAAGAGGAGCAAAGCCCCTCCACCCAGACAGATGGACAGAAAAAGACACAAACTCACAGCATCAGGATGGCATCGCTCCAGAGCCTGCGGACGCTGAACGGGCAGAGAGCGGGCGCGTGCTCAGCAGGCACCAGCTCCTGGGTTCAGTCCCAGGCCCTCCACTAAATAAACAAACAAGTAAATCTAATTACCTCCCCTGACTCCCCCCAAAAGAAGAAGAGGTTAAAAATTCTCAAAAATAATAAAAGGGCAAAAAGGGAATATGCATAATACTTTATATCGATGATTTTGATAGCTTAGAAAAATGCAGAAATTACAAAAATTCTCCAAAGAAGTGGAGACCCTGACCAGCACTATATCCATCAACATACATGTATTTTTTTGGTGGAGGTGCTGGGGATTGAACCCAGGACCTCGTGCCTGCTAAGCACGTGCTCTACCACTGAGCTATTAACCGTGCCCTCGTTAACGTATTTTAAGGTAGAGTCAAAAACCTTCACACAAAGGAAGTTCCAAATCCAGATAGCTTCACTGGTGAACGCTACCAAATATTTCAATACCAATTATGTCCAAATGCTTCCCAAAAACTGAAAAGGAAGGAGCACTCCCCAATGAGGTCAGCATTACCTGATACCAGAATCAAAAACATTACAAGAAAACTAGAGAAAAATATCCCTTCTGAACAAAATGCAAAAATTCTAGACAAAATGTGAGCAAATCAGCAAATGGAATCCGACAACATACCACAAGGACAAGTAGGGTTTATACCAAAAAGGAAAAGCTGGCTTAACGTCTGAAAACGCATCCATGTCATTCACCGTGTAAACAGACTAAGGAAAACATGATGATCACCTTGTAACAGACACAAGAAACATCTGACAAAACCCAGCACAGGTTCCCAACAAAAACTCGGCACGTGAGGACTCACGGGAAAGGCCCCCGTCCTGACCAGGAGCATCTGAGGAACCTGCAGCGACGGCACCCCGAGGGCCGAGCCCCTCAGATCGGGAAGAAGGCGGGCCAGGCGAACGTGGCCCGGCCTGAGCTACGCAGAAACGCTGAGGGAGGCGACAGGGAGGTGGGGGACTGGCACCCGAAAACTGTGACGCTTCGCTGAGAACTTAGAATAAATGGAGACACAGCGTCCATGGGTCTGGAAACTCAGAATTATTACGACGTCCGTTCTCCCCAACGGGTCTATAGATTCAACGCAAACCCAATCACAATCCCAGCAGGCTTTCTGTTGCAAACTGACAACCTGATTCTAAAATTCACACGGAAATGCAAAGGACTTGAACAGCCAAAACAAACGAAAAGAACAAAGCTGGGCTAAAGTGACAGATTTTGAGCTGTGTAATAAAGCAACACGATCAAGACTGTGCTGCAAAGACAGACAGATCACTGGAGCCGCACGGGGAGTCCAGAAAGAAACCCACAGCTGCAAGGTCCACGGACGTGTGACCAAGTGCAGAGCAAGTCAGGGGAGGAAGGCTGACCGCACCGGGCGTCGCGCACGAAGAGCAACCGACCTGTAGCCCAGACCACGCACAAAAGTGAGTGCAAAATGGATTGCGCATCCACACACAAAACCTGAAGCTACAAAAGGGCCAGAAAAGCTTTAGGGCCCTGACTTGCGCAACGATCCCTACTTACACCACGGGAAGTCCATAAAAGGAGGGCGTTCGATGAACGGACCCTGCGTGTCGGGCGCTGCCGCCACCGCCGCCCCCAGGAGTGAGTGCCCCCCGCTCCCACACGCGCTGCCCTCCGCCTGCACCGACACCCAGGGCGCGCAGCCGGCGGGGCCCAGATGGCAGTGGCCCGCGACATCCCAGGCCCCTTGGACACCAGCTTCACACTGAGCCCCCACCCGCGGGGGCGCCCTGGTCCCTCCGCACCTCCCCGACCTCTCTTTGCCTGCGAGGACACCCACAAGGGGCCTGGGGACCCTGTGACGGGCCCGCTGGCTGGCACGTGGGTCCTCACAGGAGGCTAAGCACCTAAGAACCACCCTCTCCCCTCATACGGGCTCCGACGGCTTCACCAGCCGCTTAAGCCAAGTCCAAAGGCCTCCTCCACCCTCCCAGGGGAGAGCTGGCGCCTCTGGCCCCAGCATCCACCAGGCAGGGGGTCTGGGGACACCGTCACCCCTACCAAGAACTCGCCCTGCAGTGGGGCCCCTGCCCCAGCGGGGGAGGCGGGAGTAAGGAGCCCCTCGAAAGGCACCCCCCGTGGGTCTGGGTCGGGCCTCGCGACACACCTGGGGGCCCGCTGCCAGCTGAGCTCACGGCACAGCCCTGGCATCGTGGGAGGTGCCTGGCCCGGCAGGGAACTGGGGCTGCTAACGGTCTCTGCACCTGACAGGGAGGACCACACCCCAAGCCTGTGGGGAGTCTGCCCTCAGCCGTCCCCTCTGCAGGGGGGGCGGGGGGAGAGGACACAGAGTGACTCGGGGCTGGACAGGGACACTCTGTGTGGCTACTGCTCCTGAGTCTGTCCGAATCCCAAACCAAGCTCTTTGTGTCCCAAATGTCACCCTTGAGAAGAGCAACAACAGACAAATAAACAACGTGATTCAAAAATGGGCAAAGAACTCGAACAGACATTTCTCCAAAGAAGACATGCAAACGGCCAAAAAGCACATGGAAAGATGTTCAACATCACTGCTCGTCGGGGAAGTAAAACCAAACCCCGGGTGAGCTGCCCCCTCGCACCCATCAGGACGGCTGCAGCCAAAACACAGAGGATGCCGAGTGCTGGCGAGGGTGTGGAGAAACTGGAACCCTCGTGCCCCGCTGGTGGGAATGTAAGATGGTGCAGCCGCTGTGGAAAACAGGATGGAGGCTCCCCCAAAAGTCAGAAAATAGAACCGCCATACGACCAACAATGCGGGCAGCTCCCAGGAGAACGAAAAGCAGGGTCTCAGAGAGAACTCTGCATACCCACGTCCACGGCAGCGCTGTTCACAGCAGCCAGACGGTGGAAGCGGCCCAAGCGTCCAAAGGTGTAAAACGGATACACGAAGCATGGTCCACACACACTGCAGCACTGCTCAGCCTTTAAAAGCAGGGAGCTCCTGACAGTTGCTGCAACACGCATGAATCTTCAAATTATTTTAGGTGGGGGGAGGCAATTAGGTCTGTTTGTAACGGAGGTGCTGAGGACTGGACCCAGGACCTCGTGCATGCTAAGCACGTGCTCTACCCCTGCGCTACAGCCTCCCCCAACACAGGCAAATCTTAAAAACATCATGCTGTGTGAGGTGAGCAGTCACAAAAGCACTGCACGATTCCACCGACATGAGGCCCTGGAGCCGCAAAACCCCCGGAGACAGGAAGCTGGGCGCTGGGCTGGGGGAGGGAACCGGCGTGAGTGCTCAGTGGAGACAGGTTTTCAATTCTACGGGATGAACAGAGTTTGGGGCAGACACTGATGATCCACCGAGAGGAATGTATCGATACCACTGTAATGCACATTTAAAAACCTGAGATGGCCAACTTTACGCTAAGTATATTTTAACACAACAGAACAAGACGGCAGCAGAGGGCGCGCCTAGGGGTCACTCAGGGGAGCACCCAGGCCACGTGGCGGCTCCACGAGACCCCTCCTATCCCTGGGTCCCTGGCCTCTCCCCACCCTCTGTGGACACCCCAAGACGGCCGATCACACCCCTGCAGGTCCCCAGGCACCCCCTGCACAGGGTGACCACCAGGGCAGGACGCAGCTGCCCGCCCTGCGCTGGCGCCCAATGGGGTCGCTGTTGGTACAGCACATCTGCCGCGCATCCTGCCCCGCTGCGTGGCCGCCTCTTCTTCACTGATACGTGCCTTTGGGGAAACTGGGAGGAAAGATAAGCTGGGGGAGCCCAGGACCCAGAGGCCCTGTCCCCACGAGCCCACCATCCCGACAGGCAGGCGGGGAGACAGCTGGCGAGTTCAGGTCCAGGTCTCACCCCCGCGGAGCCGGGGGGCTGGTGAGGGTCTTCCCACTGCCCGGCCGCGCAGGCGGCCCAGGAGTATCTGACGGTCACACAGCTGTGACTTGGGTGGGACCCGGTCCCCCTGCTGGGAGCCTGGCTGCAGGGCCAGGGTGCTCTCCGCTGGTAAATCCCTCAGGAGGGGACAGCTCAGTGGTGGGACCCCGCCTGTCACCCCCTCGATACGCCAGGAGGCTTCTGGTCAGAAAGAGGGTGGCCAGGGAGCCCCAGGCCGGGGCAGAGGTGCCCTGTGCGTCCCCGTGCATCCCAGTGACGCAGGCCTCGCTCACCGAACACCTGTTTTTAAGTTTTCCTTAATACACGAAAGGGGAGGGAGAAGTGCTTCTCCATGGAGGACCCGCTCGCGGATCCGCCTAAACGTGCGGCTTTCCTGCTGCGCTCGCCACGTCTGAATCACACACAGCTTTTCAGGGTCTTTTTTCGATTTTAAATGAAACAAGCCTCGGAGGAAACAGCCTCAGAGAGGCTCTTCAACCATTAACCAAATACAGCACAAAACCTGGTCTGCCTTCTCTGGTCAATATTTACCTGGACTTCAGCCCCAGAAAGGAAACCTGGACGTGTCCGTGAGCAGCTGGGCCTCCCCTGGTGCTGCCAGTGGGCCGGGGACGCACCGAAGACGCCCGGCACCACCGGCACCACCGGCACGGGCTCAGCGTCAGCACCTGCAGGGCCCCCTTGTTTTGTGCCACCATCCCTGGTCCCCGCACCCACCCAGCCTCCACAGCTCTTCCCGCACCGCTCCTGCCCCCTGCAGCGGCTCCAGACCCTCCCCTGGCAGCCCCACCTCCGGGGGCCAAGACCCCAGGAGCCCCCCCATCCAGTGTCCCCGACCCGGGCCTCGCCGCCTCCTCCAGGCTTCTGACCACAGGGCCTGGACTGTCCCCTCCCGTTCCCGGGGGTGGGCACGTCCAGCGACTCATCTGCGCGTTCCACTCCAGAACACGGAACAGCCCGCTCCCGCCTGCTCCCCAGCTTTGCTCACAATGTTCTCTCCTGATAATGAGGTTGTGCTGAGGCAAGAAGTGTCCTCCGCTCTGGAGGCAGGGCTGCGGGGAAAGGGGCTGTGCCAGGTGTCCCGGGGCCCGGGTGCCGGCAGGGCCCTTCTCCCCACTGCTCCACACACTTAACATTTGCCAATAAAAAAAATTCCCACTGCCTGGGAGCTGCGCCTTCCTGCTGGAGCCTCAGGTCCTTTGTGGTCTCGGCCCTGCGTGCTCCGAGCCCCTGGGCCACGTGCCACTGCCTTGCTCCCTGCTGGCTTCCTCGGAGCCCTGAAGCCTATTCTGGCAAAGCTGTCCCTCCTCAAGTGGCCTGGGGACACCGGGGAGGGGCCTCACTCCTCCCTGAACCCCCAGGCAGGCGTCCTGCACTCAGACCAGGCTGAATCCCGACCCCCTAAGTGCCCACGCTCACGACGGCTCCTGCGTGTGTGGCGGCCCAGGCGCAGCTGGGGCCGTGTCCACGTGGCTAGGCCAGGGGTGGGGGGCGTGGCAGGATTTAAGCAGCCTGGAGGCTTCTGCCGTCTGCAAAGCCGGCTAGGAGTGCGGGAAGAGTACAAGCAGCGGTGCTGTCTGCGGGGCTGAGCAGCAGGGGGAGCCTGCCAGCCCACCGGGCCTTGCGCCCACGGGAGGGCTCCCTGTCCCGCCCAGGTGCCCCCTGGCCTGCGGGGCGCCGAGCGGGCCAGCCTCCAGCTTCAGAAGGCGGGGAACGGAGCAGGCTCAGGGTTCGGCTCCGTCTCTCAGACGTGGTAGGTAGAGGCACCGAGGAGAGACACTGCCATCCCCGTGACAAGGAAAACGGGATGTAGGAGTGGAGCAGTAGAAACAAAGGAGGCAGAGAAAGAAGGAAATCTGAAACTCCAGAGACCAGTCAGAGCAGAACCTGCAGCACAGGAGTGGAACCAAGGAGCCCAGTGGTTCAGCTCACGTCGGCCAGGGGCTCCCCACCTCCCAGGACCCGCCATCCACAGACCAGACCAGGGGATGCCCACGCCTGGGGGGCCGCAGGAATGAGGCCAGGAGCCTCAAGGAGGGGGCGCCACGTGGGCAGAGGATCCGGGAGGGGTTGAGAAGGACTGAGGGTCATCTCGCCCACGGCCTCCAGGGACCCAGGGACCCGACGATCAGAGGGCAAATGTGACCTGGAGTCCATGAGCTGTCTGGCGGGCGGGAGGGAGGCCCATCAGGCAGTGGGACCCAGAAGTGCACGGGCCACACACGTGCACAGATCAGCGACACTCGTCCGGAGTCTCCCTGGCCTGATCAGCGGCTGATCCAACGCTCTGCAGTGACAAGAGCTGTGGCATTTTTAAAATAAGCTTTTGCTTTGGAATCTAGCAGATTTCACGAAGCCGCGAGAGAGCAGGGGGCCCGAGTGCCCCTGGCCGGCTCCCCCGAGCCGGCCGCCTCCCAGACCCGCGGTCCACACGTCCCCACCACAGCTGAGGAAAGCCCTTCCCTGGGCAGGGGCAGCGCTCTGCTGCCGGGTCTGAGCCCCGGGGGGTGGGGCAGGCACGGCCAGGGCACGGCCACACGGCCAGGGCCACCAGGGCCCGCGCGCCCTCCCGAGGCACTGCAGACGCAGTGGGCAACCCCCCCAGGAAACCCGATCTCCTTGCAGAGCCCTGTGACAGGGACAGCGCCAGGCACAAGGACGCTCTCTTCCTGCTGGGTACAGCCTGGGTAAAAATACCGTGTTCTGTGCTGATCACCGCCACCCCAAACATCCCTTTGACCTCTGAGGAGGGGCTGTTTACGGCTCTGTCCTCCTGGACAAGGACAGACGGGACAGCACAGGACAGTCCCTGCCCACAGCACCAGCCCCCTGGGGACAACCCCGCGACCCCTCCCTAGGCGCTAGGCCCAGGCGGAGGCATGAGCCCCTGGGCCCAGCGATGCACTGAGGAGGCAGGCCTGGGGGGCTCCCAGGGCACTTGGGGGTCAAGGTCACACCCACAAGCCACACCGGTTGCTCAGACTCGGGGACAGTGTCTCCTGGACACGCTGCTCCCCCGCCCGCCTCCATCAGTCACAGCCACACCTGTCCTGTCCGGGCAGGTCCTGGCCGTGCCGCGTGTGCAGGTGAGCAGGGCAAGGACGTTGCTCTAGGGCTGCTTACGGGCCAAAGTCTGGAAAAAGGGCACCTCCACCAGCGGAGCCCGGCGAGTAAGCACGGGACACCCACACACGGGGCTGAGAGCAAGGAGGCCTCAGGATGCAAAGCGAGCAGTCCCCCAGGCCCAGGGAGAGCCGCTTGGAGGGCCCAGCGTTCTGGAAACCCCAGCAAAAGCCAGTTTCCACTGCTGCTCCCAGATCCGCAGCCTCTGCTTCTATGAAGGAAAAGATGCCGATGCGCAGGGGCTGCCGTCTGCGCAGCAGAGGCCACCCCTGTGCATGCAGGGGCCTCGGGCAGAGCCCACCCCGGGGCCCAGGGGCAGGCCCCAGAGAGGCCCTCTCACCGCAGGCCTTTGCACCGTGTGAATCTGTATCATGCACGTGCGCTGCCGACACTGAAACTTTCAACATCATAACTTCAGAGACTGAAAACAAGCACCCTGTCCTCGGTGGGGGTGGGGGGCGCGCGGACGGCTCCCCGGGGGAGGCAGGGACCCCGGGGAAAGCCGGAACTGACCGCGCACCCTCAAGGCCGTCCCAGGCGAGAGGGCATGCAGCCCTTCGTAGGTGCCCACCGCCGGGGCAGGGCCCTTGCCCCCCCAGGCCGAGGGCAGGCACGGGGACGGTGACTCCTGCTCTCACTTGACACACGACTCTAACAAGCCCGAAACAGCAGACGAGTGTCGGGTCGGGAGGAGGATGCAAGCAGGGGCCATGACACCCGACCAGGGCTCAGAAACACTGGACCAGCACAGGGCCTGCCGTCCAGCCCCGAGCCCGTGCGCGACTGAGGGGGCGGTGGGACCAGCGCGACTTTAAAGCTGAGACCTGGCAGGTTTGCTGATGCGAAGGGGGCTCTTCCCAGAAGGCGCTGACAAACCCGCCTCATGAGCCCAGCTAGCTGCCTCCAATGGCGCCTCGGCCCCCCACCCGGCCCCTCCCCGAGGCTCCTCTGAGTTCGGCCCCGTGGTGTCCCTCCTCCCAGGCTCGTGCTTCACCACGGCCCTGGCCGGGCCAGCCTCGTTCGTTCTTTCCTTTTAATTATCCTCCTGTTCTGACACGAAGACCCAAGGTCTAAAATTAGGCCACTGGATCTCACACCTGACTTTCCAGGCTCCCGGGGAAGGTGTCAAATCCGCACCTGGGGACAGTGTCTCCTGGACACGCTGCTCCGGGCGTGCTGGCTGGGGGACGCCTGCCTGTAGCCCGGGCCCGGGGGTCCCAGCCCCTGGCCGCCACTTCCAGCCACCAGCGCAGTTGGTGCAGTTTCCAGCAGGGTGTGAGGCGCCTGGAGGGCGGGGGTCAGAGAAGCCTGAGGTCCTCCCCATGCCCTCCGGACCAAGTGCTCAAAACCCAGAGCTGCCTCCCTCCGTGCAGGCCACACTCAGACCTGCGGCAGAGAACAGGGCTCGGGGCTCTGCAGGCCCTCTGCCCACCACCCAGCAGCCGGGGTGGGGGCGCGGCTGAGGGAGTCCTGCCCTCTCGCTTTCTTGCCCGTGACAATCCCCGTAGCTGGCCCGCCTCCTGGCTCCCTGCCTCGGACGCCCAGGGAGGATCACTGCACTCCCAGTGTTGCTGAGCCAGATATTCCTGCAGTTTCTGCAAAGAGGGGACGAGGGCATCCCCCGGGGTGTGAGCCGTGGGGGGCGGAGGTCAGGAAAGAGGAGGCGCAGGCCCGAGGTCCTGGGGGAGAGACAGGAACCAGCCGCCCGCTGCAGACGAGGACTGAGAGGGGACGGGGCCTGCAGGGCTCACCCACCTGCACCTGCTGGTGTGCCTGGGGATGGGGCCCTGCAGGCTGCAGGCTTCCCCCACCTGCACTCACCCCTGCTCCCTCCCCCCGTCCTGCTGCCCCTGCTGAAGAGGGTCTGGGCGGCCCACTGTGCTGAGGGCGTGCAGCAGCACAGCGAGCAGACTCCTGGGAGCCCACGCCGCCCCCAGCACATCCACGTCTCCAGTCTCCCCCTGGGTAATCCTGACCCCTGGAGGCTGGGGAGCAGCCACCAGATACAGAAATGCTCCCCAGGACGCACTCCTGAGCCGTGGAGCCTCTCTGGGCGTGAGATTCTGGGACAAGTGAAAGCACGTGGCCTGCTGCTCAGGAGGGCGGGGAAGACTGGGCGTGGCCACTGATGCCTCCGCCCTCGGGGACGTGCGGGACGGGGTGGGGCAGACCCAAGAGATTGCCCTCCCGCCGCTCCAGCCACATTTGTCCCGCACAAGCTACCGCTGCAGACGCCAGACCAGAGACGCGCCGCCTCCACCCACGCGGCCCCCAGCAGGAACGGTGCGGAAACTCTGCCGCATCCCTAGTGTCAGGGCCCCGAAAAGGGCTGGCAGAGCAAGCCCAGTCCGGGGGGTCTCGCCGGGCTGCGGCAGAGGAGCCTCCCTCCTCGCCCTCCACGCGGCCTCGGCCCTCGGCGAGCTGACCCCATCTCAGCAGCCAAGGACACTTTACCAGCTCACTGCTCGAACCCTAGCCCTGCCGATGCCAAGACAGCTCTCCCTGCAGAGATGGTGGGGCCACAGGCAGAGGGGCTGCTAGCAGCTGAGAACACAGCCTACTCCCTAAAAAGCGCGCGCGCACACACACACGCGCGCGCGCACACACACACGCGCACACACACACGCACACACACACACACGCGCTGCAGAACACCTTGCACTTGAGCCCACGTCGAGCCCAGGGGAGCAAGTGTGGGTCGAGGCCAGACGTCCATTAGTCCTTCGGGAACCCAGCTCTGAGCACAGCAGGTGGGGGCGGGGAGAGGGGGTGCGCCGTGGTGTCTGAGGGGACGCTGGTTGGAAGGGACAGTGGTTCCTGGGCCAGAGCCCTGTGCTCCCAGAGCCAAGGTCTCAGTTCGGCCCGCCCAGCCAGCAGGCTCTGCTCAGGAGAGCCCTCCCTGGGCCACAGTTTAACATCCCCGCAAATAGGACGCACCTGGGGAGAATGTTTTTTGGTCCAGTGGGTGCGTGGCCATCAAGCCAGACTTCTGAGCCAGATGGGAGCGAGGTGTCAGACAGCTCCCCTCACTCACACATGCACACACGTGTCCACCCCTCAAACACCAGCACACGACCTCACTGAGGCCTCTAGCACACAGGGTGGCACTTAGGGTCCTCCCTCTGCAGACCAGCTGGCTCGTCCACCTCCCTACCCCAACCCTGCTCCTCCAGAAGCCCAGGCACCAGCTCTGACGCTGTGCAGCCCCCCACTAAGGAGCCACGAGATCCCCGAGGAGCCACGAGACTCCCCCACCAAGGAACCATGAGACCCCCCGTTGAGAAGCCATGAGACCCACTCCCAGGCTTCTGGACAAGCTTCATTGTTAACCAACTCCGGTGTTTGGACTGTGGATCTAATAAACTATGCTGTCTCCTCCCAAGCACCACCCTCTCCCCTGGGACCTACCAGGGGCCACCCCACTGGCGGGGGCCTCCTTCCTACAGGTGGGGCGGGGAGAAGCCGGGGAGGTCTGGTTTGGGTGCAAACAGCGAGCTCCCTACAGGGCCTGGACACCCCCAGGTGGGGCCACAGCACCTGGACAGAGACACAGGTGACAAAGGAAGAGCCCCCACTGGTCCCTCTCCAGCTCCTTTCCAAGCACCCTCGCAGTTTCATTCCCTGGCGACTGGAATTGGGGGGTGATCATTTGCATGAACAAATGAGCGAGTGGATGGATGACAGGCAGAGGAAGAGGTCTCGGCAGAGACAGAGCCAGAAACACAGCGAGGAGCCAAGGAGGCCCCGCAAGGGAGGAGAAGCCTCCTGCAGGCGGGGCTCCGGGGCTGCTCAGGCTCGCGTGGGCTCTAGCGGGCGCGGATGCTGGGCGCTGCCGGGCGGGCGTGGTGGGCAGCGCCAGTAGCTGCGGCCCAGGGAGCAGTCCAGGGGCCCGGGCTCCAGGCCAGACGCAGCCCTGGGTGGCCACCCCCGAACCCTGCCTCCCCTGGAGGCCCCGGGGCAGGTCTGAGCTCCCCCCACGCCCTCGCCGCTCTCACGCTCTCCAGCGGCGCACCAGTCCCCACGGGAGGATCCTCCCCACACACCCAAACAATTCCAACACCAGCCGGGCGTCCTACCCCTCAGCGCAATCCCGACACGGCCGTCCCAGCTCTGCAAGCTCCAGAAACCAGTTTACTCACGGGTTACAGGTTATTACAAAGGATATGAAAGGATACCGATGAACAGCCAGAGGAAGATCCTGTGGCCTTGGGCAGGAGGGCCTGAGTGGAAGTCTAGAGCTTGCTTTGCCCCGAACCATCCTCCGGCCTCCCAGGTCTTCCCTGCCTGAGCAGCCCTGACCTGACACAGGCCTCCCGCCAGAGCTGGAGTCGCCGTGCCAGGCCCCGCAGAGATCCTGCTTGCCCTTCGCCCTCGCCCTCACACCCCGTGCACCTTTCCCTCCGGCAGCACCGGGCAATGAAGGGTAGAGGGTGTAGCAGCTGAAAGCCGGCCTCGGTGATGTCCACGTCCGACCACAGAACCTGGGGAGGCTGCCTTGCTTCAGCCTGCCTCCGGGGTCTGGAGGTGGGCGTTGTCC
This sequence comes from Camelus ferus, assembly GCF_009834535.1. Lineage (NCBI taxonomy): Eukaryota > Metazoa > Chordata > Mammalia > Artiodactyla > Camelidae > Camelus > Camelus ferus. The sequence continues at coordinate 19,043,456 of NC_045711.1, read as the reverse complement.
TGGCTCCTCGGGGCCCCAGTCACGTGCTTCCTTGCAGGAGGGAGGCAGAGGGAGTGTGAAGACTGGGGGAGCCAAGGGAGGTGCAGCCGTTGGAACCAGCGTCTCCTGGGGACCGACTCCCGCAGCCTGGGGGCAGCGTGGCCCTACCCACGCCTAGACCCGGGCCTGGTGTACTGATTTCAGGCTTCTGGCCTCCAGAGCGGAGGCGGGGAAGGGGGAAATATATCCCGGTTGCTCTAAACTACCCAGTTTGTCACAATTAGTTCTGGCGGCACAGGAGACTAGTGGAGTGTGTTAAAAAGGGAGGTGCATTAACCCCCAGAAGGAGGGACGCATCTGTCGGGATGCGAGTGGAATGCAGCCTCTTTGAGGTGAGCACTCGGCCCCTACCCGCTCTCCCCGATGAAGAAAAGGCCTAACTCCTCAACCAGATGCAAACACGTCCTGTTCTGCCCCTGGGAGCAAGTGGCCACCTGAGATGAGCGCAGTTCTGAACAGCCTGTGCTGAACTGGGCCCGCCTCGCTCATCAGGCCGCCCTCCAGGAGGGCCCGGGGGGCCCAGGGCGTCCGGGTTCCGTACCAGTGGGTGCAGGGCAGGAGCCTCGGGGAGCAGCCCCAGACCACCCTGCCGCCCTTCTCTGTGCCTCCAGAGATGCCACCACGGGCAGTGGGCCAGAAACCCCTAGAGCTGCCCCCACATCTTGGCAGGAGAGAGGCGTCTCAGAGAAAGGCTGGCGGGAGGCACAGCCCAGAGCCCACCTACCACTCAGCCCAGCCACCCTGCCCCGGTCCTCCACGTCCCGCGCACCCACGGAAGAGCCGGGTGCCGCTCTGCAGGTGCTCTGGGGGGTGCAGGCCGCTCTGCAGGGAGCCTCACTTAGGAAAAGCTTCCGGAGCGCGTCCTCAGGGCGGGGAGTCACAGGTGGCTCCCCTGGGGTGTGGCAGAGGGGCACACCCCACCGAGACCACTGCCCCGCCAGCCAGGAGACCAGGGACCCGCCGGCACACACGGGCAGCCCCGCTGCGGCCCAGGGCCGTCTGCTGGGCACCACCACGTCGTGGGGTCCCCGAGGAGAGGGGCTTCCCCGGTCAACGCCCTCCAACTGGTGCCGATCTCAGTGGGGAAGCAGAGGGGATGATCCCACACGGGCCAGACAGATGGCGGGGGGCGGGGAAGAGCCATCCGTCCGTCCGTCCGTCCGCACAGCCTGCCGGGACACTTACCACATTCCAGAAGAGCGGATTGAAAGCGATGGCGAGGACCGCAGCCACAAAGCGGGGATCTGAGGGGTCCACGTAGCCCAGCAGCCGGGTCATAACGCAGAGGTCTGCCTGCGGGGACAGAGCTGGCGTCAGCGGGAGCCCGCCTGCTCCCCCCCCAGACCTCAGAAACAAAGTTACCCTCCGGGAACACGTCGGGCGGCTCAGGCACATCCAAGTCCAGCAAAGGTTAATGTAATCTCATAAATCTGAAGATAAAAGCCAAAACCCAACCAGCCGTGTCGTGCCCGGTCGGAGGGCGGCCAGGCCGGCGGCGGAAGCGCAGGAAGGAAGCCAGCAGCTCTGAGTGTCCAGCACCTGGTCGCGGCAGGGACCCCACCGGGGTGACCGGGCCCCTGCTGGGGGTCCGAGGCCCCAGAGCAAGCCCGCGGGGCCAACGCCCAAACAGCAGATGCTCAGCTCAGCCTCCCAGAACCAGGAAAGAGCCGGCGACGCTGCAGCAATGGCCTCTCGGCTTGTCGGCCCTCGGGCCGGTCACTCTGCGGCCTGGGCCTCCTCCACACTGGTAGCGCCCCCCCCCCACCGCTGTGGCAACAAAACTCGACTCCAGACGTGGCCCAGATGTCCCCAGGGACAGAACTGAGACACCCCCCCCCACCGCAGCCTCCAAAGACAAGCGAAGAAAACAGCTGGCCGTTTCCAACGCTGAGCTCTTTCTCTAAGAAGACGAGACACCTCCGGCGCTAGAGTGGTGAGTAGTTACTGAGCCCTCGCCTCGAGCTTTGGGTTCTACTTTTTCTTCTTAGTAACTCGTGGCACCCCTCCCGTCCCACCTGGGAAGTAAATCTAGGTCCGTGAGAGTTCCGATCTTTGCCACAACATCTACTTCGATGGTGTTTTATGTTTTTTTTCGTTTGGGGACAGAGTTCATCCTTTCAGAGGATAACACCCCTGGTCTCCTCTCACCTGCAAGTCCAACCTGTGTGGTGACCCCATGGTTCTCCTGCTCAAAACTCCTCCAACAGGTCCCACTGCCCTCACTCCCAGCCACGCCCACACCCCAGGCCTCCTCACCTACACAGGCTCCCTGACGGGCGGTGGATTCCTGTCCATCCTCCTCACCCCCACCCTCCCTGCGCCCCATCACCCACAAACACCGTCTTCTGGAGCCTTTCAAACGGCTTCTAAAATACCCCTACCCCTCACACTCCTGTCCATCCCTCAGGACCTGGGGGAGCGTCCCCACCCCCTCACCCACGGCACCCTCCTTTGCGTCCTCAGCGAACACCCCAGCACAGTTATTTGCGCATCTGTCTCCAGCTTGTAATTGTTCCTCCAAGACTTGGGGCTGTTTTCTCCCCCATCTCCATACCTTCTGCCTGGCACAGACAGTGAATGTTTGCTGGGGGAACCGTGGCCCTCATTTCATCATCCGTAACACATGGGGACTAAAGGCACATCTTAGCCACCTGTGCTCCTGGGACTCTGGTCCCCTCCCTCTGGCTTGGGGCGGAGGCAGGAAAGGCCCCGAGGCCAGCACATCCCTCTACTTCGGAGGCCAGAGATTCACCAGCTGCCAGACACTGCGCTCCATAAAAATTTACTTTTCCGGCACCATTTAACCTAAGAAATCAAGCGATGTTCACAAGCCTTGGCAGAAGGGGGTGGGGTCTTCCTCGGTTTCTTAGGAACTTGGGGGTGGAACCCACTCAAGGCGGTCTCCCTTGTCAGGCCTCCGTCCCCGGGGGGCTCAGCTGGGGGATGAACATGCACAGGGAGGAGCCCCAGGGACCCCCAACGGGTGCTGAGGCCCTGACCCTCCCCGAATTCCACCCCATCCAACAAGTCCATAAACCACGCTTCCTGTCAGCGCCTGGCCAGCTTGTGCCCTGAATCACGTGCAGCTCGGGGCGGCACACGAGACGCACTTCTCACCACTTGCGGGGTTTACCACGGCAGTTCCCCCCCGAGATGATACAGCATCTCTGCAGACCAAGGGTTCACTGTCAGCCAGACTCTCTTTTAAAAAAGGAGAGTTCTGTCCGAGGACATCACTCCTCCAAGCCAGAATTCTCCTGCCTTCTCCTGCGTGTCCACGGTGACGCCAACGTCCCCGACGCCAGGGCCTGCAGCTGGCCGTGGCCCCTCCCCTCTAAGCAGACAGAGGCCTGCCGCTCTCTCCTGCAATCACCACCAACCCTATGCGCCAATGTCACGCATCTGCATTCGCGGAGAAGCACAGGGAGGTGGCCGGTGGGTCAGATCCTCGGGCCCACTGCCCACACAGCCTCGAGCTCCATCACTTTCATCACTTTTCACTACAAGCCAGGAGCTGCCGTGGGGACGCCCACCTTGGCGAGGGCAGGAAACCACACAGACCCAGGCAAACCCCGTGTGCCCTCAGGTTGTGCCTCCTGCCCCACGGGTGGCCTTGGGCTGGCAGGGCCAAGAGGAGAGAAGGTAAAAGGTCACGTGTGAAGTGCGGAGAGGGGCCGGCCCACCCAAGAGGGTGGAGATGGGTCAGGGGCCCCCGGGGACAATGAACCAGAGAGAGCTGGCAGCCTGGGGGGCAAGACGTTCTGGGGTGATGGCAACATTCCCTGGCTCAGCTCAGAACTCTCCAGCTGGGCCTGACTCTGCATTTCCCCGTGCGAATTAAACCTCAGGAAAGAAAGTCAGCTGGGAACTGGGAACTGCCCCCTAATTCCTCATAGGGCCCTGGGGGGAAGAGCATCCAGTCCCCTCCCAGAATGCTTCAGATATTTTTAAGGATTTGATTCAGACTCACTGAACAGGGGCGTCTGACACTGAGCCACCTGCAATGCACATCTGTTTAAAGCTCTCACACCTTACCTGCGGCAACGCAGGAAAGACAATAGCCATTGCCTGCCCACAGGGAGATAAGTAAGCCGCCCCGCCCTCCGGATTCCGGATTCCCCTAGAGATTCTGGATTCCAGCAGTGGGGCCAACCGCTCCCAAGGAGGCCGGGCAGGTGGGGAGGAGAAATCCCGGAGCAGAGGCGCAGGAGGGACGCCGAGGCACACAGAGGTCGCCCAGCCGGCAGCGGCCGAGGCTGACAGCAGCCCACGTCCGCCAGCGCCGCTCAGCACTAGAGCCTCGGCCCCCACTCAGGCCCCAGAGCCCTCGGCCAACCTGTCAACCCGCCCAGGGAGGGAGTTGTCCACCAGTCACCTAGAGAGGAGATCTGTGTCGCCTGGAGAGGACCTGCTGAGCCAGGCAATGCTGACAGGTTGGGGGCAGCAGAGGGAGCCCCTCCGGCTTCCCACTCCTGGTGGCTGTCACCCGCCTCCCTCCAAAACCCGGGTCAGGCAGGAGCAGAGCAGGAGGGCCCCAGGTCCCCCCACGCCCTCACCCCACACATGTGTGGGCCACCCTGACTAAGAGGAGGGTCCCCCCGTCACCCCTCTGCCCCAGCCTCATTAAGCTGCAGGAGTCCTGGCCTGCTACCCAGTAATTCTAAGAAAGGAACCCCTCAAGGTGACAGACTGCAGAGTCTCTGAGTTTGAACAGCGGGGAGGAGGGGGCACGACCTACCGCAACCAGGGGCCACGCACTCCCACGTGGGGGGGTCAGCTACCGACTGCCCACTTTACTAAGGAAGCGTGGACACGGCAGGGACTCAGCCCCAGGGTCACATTGTGACACCCAAACAAACAGAAGGGGCCCAGGACAGGCCCCTCTAGGTTGGCGCTGAGCCCATCCGTCTAAGAACACACTCAGTGTCAAAGGCAGCGATGCCAGGAGGTCAGCTGACCCAGCCTTGGCCACCCTGGCAGAGGCAGGGCCCATCCTGGGACAGCGTCCGCCCCAGACTGGCTGAACCCATGCCCAGAGGAAGCCAGGGCAAACCTCGGTGGTGGGAGTGCGTCCACCCTGGGACTGTCACGGAGACTAAGTGAGGTGATGTGAGGAAACCTTGCCAGGTGGTAGCTGTTCTTGCCACGTGACCCGGTTTACCCAGCCATTCTCTAGATGAAAACACTGAGGCTGGGGTGGGGGTGCAGCTCAGCGGTACAGCACCTGCTTAGCACGCACGAGGTTCCTGGGTTCCATCCCAGTGCCTCCATTAAACAAAACAAAACAGCAAAACCTGAGGCTAGCACGAAGCAAAATCCCGTAGACAGAAAATCCCTGAGGACGCAGTGGGTCTGAGCCCCACCACGACCACGGGGCCCAGCCGCCCTACCCCCGTAACAGCAGGAGGCCCAGCCCTCACAAGGGCACGTGAAAGCACAGATACAGGGTCCTACTGTGCAGCACAGGGAACTATATCCAGTACCTTGTCATAACCTCTAGTGAAAAAGAATATGAAAAGGGTGTATGTGTGTGCAACTGAATCACCATGCTGCACATCAGAGACTAACAACACTGCAAATTGGCTGTACTTCAATAAAAAAGTGTTACAACTGCACACACTGAAAAACAAGAATAAGCAAATAAGTTCTTGAACCACAACAGAATCAAACTAGAAACCAGTAAGAGAGATGCTTGTTAAAGACGCATTTCCAGGTGCTCCACGGGTCAGAGAGAAAGTCTGAGGGACTCTAAAACAGTTTGAGTGAAAATGGAAAAACGACCTAATAAGAGTTGTGGGACGCAGGGCTGGGAGGGAGAAGCGCAGCTCATGCCGACGGAGCAAAGTCTTAAGGCAGCAACAGAAGCCTTGTGAAAGCAGAATAAGGAGTAAAGCAATCTCAAGGCCAGCAGAGAGGAAAAATGAAAGTCACAATCAATCAAACTGGAAACAGAAAAATAAAGGGGAAAAAATCCCCAATCTAAAGCTTGCTCTTTGGGAAAAAATAAAATCAATAAACCTCTAGCCACAATGACCAGGAAAAAAGGGGGAAGAGATGAATTATCAGGAATAGATGAGGCCACTCTGCTGACCTCACAGCCGTCCTGGGTCCTCAGGGGGCGCTGAGACCACGCCCACAGCCCCACAGCTCAGGGGAAACCCCCCGCCCCGTCCTGGAAACACACAGCTGCCAAAATTCACTTGAGACGACGCAGTCCTGTACCCATTACTGGACCTGACCTCACAGTTTACTTTTTTTTTAAGAGGAGGTACTGGGGATTGAACCCAGAACCTTGTGCATGCTAAGCACTCGATCTACCGCCTGAGCTACACCCTGCCTTCCCTACCAAATATTTAAGGAAGAAGTAACACCAATTCCACGCAATCTCTCTATTCCTCGGGAATGTGGCCAATGAGATTCTCAACAAAATGACAGCAAATCAAATCCAGCAACAACAAGAACACCCAGGACCAAGTGGGGGTCGACCCTGGAATGCAGGGCTGGTGAGACCTTAGGACAGACGTCAGTGCAAGTCACCAGACTGACAGGTGGGGGCGGAGAAGCCACGTGATCACCTCAACCCTCAGTGGAGGCAGAAGAAACCACGGCTACTTGGCGTGCCCACGGTCACACGGAGCCGGAGAAGCCAGCCTGCTCTCTGGCCTCTGATCCAGAATCACTGAAGACAGGGGAGGGTATAGCTCAGGGGCAGAGCGCATGCCAAGCATACACAAGGTCCTGGGTTCAATCCCTGGTATCTCCATTAAAAAAAATTTAATAAATAAATGAACAAACCTCCCCCCACAGGAAAAACACTGATGACAAAAATCACGTCCTTGCAAGCTTCACAGAATAAGTCATCCAATAAAGTAGGTTGACGCTTACTCTGACGTGGTAAGGCAGCTGAGAAGTCTCCTACCTGCCCCTGGGGCTTGCCTCCCAAATGGTCACAAATGAGTCACAAGTGGGGACTGCGCACCTCAAGGGACACCCCCAGCAGGGCCTCGATGCTTCCGAATACAGGGACCCTGCCTTCTGCAGACCACCCACCCTCAGGAGGGCTGCACCTTACAGTTTGCAAAGCTCCCATTTTACAGGCCAAGTAACTGGCGCGCACCTCGTGACACACCTCCCCCAAGACGGACATGAAAGGGGCTCCCCGGCTGTGCCTGGCGGGCTGGGTTCTCCAGGAAGTCAGCACCCCAGGAGCCCTCCGTCCCACTCCCACCCGCCACCAGCCAGCGGGCCTCGTGCTCCAGCCCTGGAGTTCAGGGCAGGAAGGGCCCCGGTTCATGTGGCGACAGCAGGGACGTTCTTCTCACCAGCAGGGACCTTTTCAAGCTAAAAACAAAACCAAGATTCCATTCTAGCTGGAGCAGGCCCAGAAGATAGCCGGTCAGGGGCACTGTGCCCACGCCACATGCAAGGCCACGAGGACCACGGCACACCTGCCGGGGTGACACTGTTTAGGTGTTGCGTTAAATAAGACGTATTGTTAACAGCGACGTCACTGGTTCTCTCTTTCTTGGTAAAATGTGGCTACCAGAGGCGTTTACATCCTAATGGGACAGGCTGCACCCCCGCCAGACGGCTCCGGGCTGAGATCTTGCAGCTCAGACGCCATGGGGTGAAGAAACACCTTCCCACTCGCTCAGGCCCAAGACTGACATCTTTCCAAAGCAAAGGTTCTGACGGAGGAAGGAGGAGGCACGACAAATACCCAGTGTTGGATGTTGTTGGCAACAGGGAGCTTAACTGTACCAACAAGGGTAACGGTGGAAAAAAACAGAATGTCAACCAAAGAGGGTCACCCTGACCTGTCCCCCAAAATGCTCCCAGATCTCTCCAACTGCACAGCCCCGTAGGGCTCTGGAGGGGAGGGAGAGGGCACAAAAGACCTTCCCACACACACACCCAGGAAATCCTCCCCTGACCACGACTGACGCCTGCCTCCAGCTGCCAGGGCCACAACTCCAGCCTTGCTGGATCCCAGGGCAGGACCCTAACCCTCAGCTGGGCCCCCTGCCCCACCTTGATTTCTGCCTGAAGGCTTGACCACCTCCGGCTTGTGGGGACGCACACTTTCACCCAGAGTCACTCCCCCAAGAGCACCTGCCCTGACACCAGAGGCCCTCCTCGGAATTTCAAGTGCCCTTCTCGTCTGGGGTCTTCTGTCATGGAAAACATGGATCTCAGTCCCACCACTGACCATGTGGGCCAGAGGTCTCTAATGGCCACCTACAGTCCAAGGTTCTAAGGATCCAGTGGTCCTCCTGAGGGCGGCTTCCGGAGAGCTGGCGTTGGTAACACGGGCGAGCTGACTCCATGAACGTGACTGAGCTGTGCGGTGTGACCGGGCCCCCACCTGACTGTTACACTTCAAGGAAACTTCACTGACATAGTGAGTCTTCTCCTCTCCTCCCAAGCATGGCCTGGGACTGCCCTGCACTCCCTCGGAGCCAGACACCAGTCGTCTTTGTTCTTGAACAAATACTCCTCCTCAAGGCCACTGCTCCGCCAGCCTCCCCACAGCTTAGCACCTGCCCCCTGCTTAGCACTCAGGACTCCGCTCAGAGGTCACCTCCTCAGACCTGGAACCGGCTATCTGGGGATCTCAGTCCCACCTCCCCACCAGCTCCTCTCTAAATCACTGACCAGTTTTATCACCGGCTGAGAATGCTGTTTCCAGGCTCACTGGAGTGAAAGGTCACTGAGAGCCAGTCTCCAACACCCCTGTGGACAAAGAATGTGGCCCCCATCAAGCCATCAGCCACTGCAGCCAACCTGACTGTTTGCCCTGAAGGGAGTTCAGGATGGAGAAGGGCAGGAGGCTGGCCCAAGCAGTTAAGAGGCACATGCAAGGAACAATTTCGAGGAGTCCAGGGTCTTGCATCTTCCCACACACAGAAAAGCACTAAAGCACGAACGAGAGAGGTCTGCTTTCTGTTACCAGCAGAAATGTCTTGATGTTCGCCTTGACGTTTTCTTTTTTCCAGCAAAGACTCCTGTGTCTTGGCTCCTCCCTCACCCCTGCGAACGGGCCCCTAGAGCTACCTGAGGGGCCGCATGCCGGCTGTAGTCTCAGCAGCGCCCCCAGTAAACCAGAACTGGCAACTTGCAGCTGTGCGCCGTTCCTCAGCGGACACCCGGCCCTCCCTGGGGACCGGCTGCGCGCGCGAATGGACGCCACCAAAGGCGGCCTGAGCGCAGCCCCCGCCTCGGGCGCGGCCGACGCCGACTAGGCTGAAGCGTCTCCGGGGAAGGCGCGGTGGACGAGCACGCAGGGCGGAGGGAGAAGCGTGGGGATGGGGGCCTCCAGCCCCGCCCATCCCGGCGCATCCCGCGCGACTCCGCAGGCTGTGCCACGCGCTGCCACGCGCGCACACACGCGGACTCACACACGCGGACTCACACATCGACTCACACCTGCGACCGCAGCCCCGCCCGCGCCGCCCGTTGCCTGGTAACGGCGGCCCCGCCCCCGCGCCGGATGCGGCCCCGCCCCCACGGACCCAGCCGCCCTCGCGACCCCCTCCCGGCCCGGCGGCCAGCGCGGTCCGTACCTGCCTGAAGTCCAGGTTGCCGAGGCCCCCGCAGCAGTCAGGCCCCGCCGCCAGGCTGTGCATGGGCCCAGCCCGGCCCAGGCCCCTCGGCGCGGGCCGCCTTGCAGGGGCCTCGCGGCAGCCCTCCGCCCCCAGGACCGGCCCCATCGCGCCCGGGGAGCGCCGCCGGCCGGCGCGCTTTCCCGGTGACCCCGCTGCCCCGGCCTTCTGGGAAATGTAGTCCGCGCCCCCGGCTCGCGCCGGCCTCTCGCGGACCCAGAACTACGAGTCCCAGGGCCGCGCGCTGCGGCGCCGTTCAGTCCCGAGGCGGCCACGCGGCCTGTCCGCTTGCCGCCCGCCGTCCCTCTGACGCCCGGTCCCCCATCCGGCCGGCCAACTGACCTGGCGTCCCTGTCCTCGGCCGGCGGCGGGCTGGAGGCCGCGGGCGGCGGGTCGTAGGTTTAAGTAGCGCGCTGCGTAGCCCCTGCGGACCTGGACTTTGGCCCGCTCGGCCCCCCGCCCCTGCGGAGGCAGCCGGTGCCGGGGGCGGGGGGCGGGCACGCCCCGCAGCTCCCGCCCCGCAGTCGGCGACCCCTCCTCCACTCACCCTCGAGCACTGACCGACGCTGCCCACACGGTCCCTTGGGGGATGAGAGCCGAGCAGTAATAAAGGATTATAGCTTGATGCGTACTGGGACGGAAGAACGGGGGGCTAGGTCGGATGGTCACAAGGGACACTGGCCGGGAATGCTCAGGGAGGGGCTCAGAGGGAGGCCTGTGCGCTGAAGAAGGTGCCAGACATGCAAAGTGCGGGGGGCAGGGCGGGCTAGGAAGAGAGGCCACCTATGCAGGGGCCAGGAGGCAGGACAGAATCAAGGGTCCTTCAGGAATCTGGAAAAGTCTGGAGGAGTGGTGGAGGGGGGACGATGGTGGGGAAGGAGTATAGAAAAGTAGGTGCGATTTTGGTTGGTTGGGTGCCAAGAGAGCCTCTTTTGTAGCTAGGTGTCTGTACCTGGGGAAACGGACTCAGACTCCCTAATCTGGGAGCCCAGGCAGGCCTCTGCAACGCCAGCTGCTTCCTGATTCCGCGCCCACCTCTCTCCTCCTCGACCCCCAGCATCTACCAGGCTGGAGCGCTTGTGAGCACCTGCCTGCCGGGTTCTGGCCCCTGTGCCACCCTCCACAGCATCCTTAGCACGGAGCAGGCCCACCGTGAGACAGGAAGGACGCTGGCCTTGCACGCGCAAGCTCTGTGGCTGCGAGAAACTTTCAGTTCCTCAAAAGTAAAACCCACCACACACGACCTGACCTGTGGCACTGGCCATGACTGGGCTGGGTGAACAGCAGGTGCTGGAAGGCTGGTCTGCCCCCTGACCACTGTGCTTAGGGTGTCCAGGCAGAGGCTGCCAGAAACAGAGCCCATTCCCAAGGGAGAGGGGCCCCAGCGAGCACCCCCCACCACAGTCTATTTCACCCAAGCCCCGGTCTTCTCACCACCTACCTGGCCACTCCCGTTCTTTTATTAAGCCAGGAAAATTAGTTTTTGTGTGTTTGGAGTATCTGGGGACAAAGAAAGGTAAGTGTCAGAGGTCACCCCAGAGCTGATGCAACTGGAGGAATCCACTCCTCCACCCCTAACCCACCCCCACCACTCTCCCGCCGCCGAAAGAATGGCAGACGGGCAGAAGCCAAATGTGATCTGGACTATTTGCACCAAAAACCTTCTGCCAAAGATATTTTGGGGCAGACGTCTTTGCCTGGCCCTTCGAAACTCCCAGGTCTGAGCTTGCAGGGAAATCACCGAGGCCAACCTCTCTCGCTGGAATACTCCTTTTCAGGCATCCCTGGCGAACAGAAAAGTCACTTCTGAGCCCGCGTGCTCCTGTTGGATGGGATGTTTGTTCCTGATGCCGACCCAAAGTCCCCCTTCCTGATGCTTTAACAAACAGGGCCTTCTACCTGCAGGGTTATCGCTCTGCCCCTTGATAGCTCTTCAGATACCAGGACCCATTTATCACAGCCGACTCCTGGTCTGCTGCAGGGCAAACATCTCCAGATGACCTCTCTGGCCAGGAGTTTGACCTTTGCTACGAGAGGATCAAAGCTGACAGCCATTACCTTGCCTTCTTCCAACTCCCTGCCCGCCCTCCCCCAGTGCCACTCAGTCTGGCTGTCTGGCTCCCAGCAATCCCCAAAACTGGCTTTTATTACTAAAGTGAACATCTGCGTATTGGGTGGCCTTGGGTAAAACCTAAACCTTCCCCTACTCGGAGGTACCAGCTTATCGCCTGCGTGAGGCTGAGGTGAGGCTCAGCGGTGACAAGGCGCAGAAGTTCCTGGCTGGCACACAGTAGGTTCTCAGGAGATGTCTGTCTCCCTCCTGTCCATATAACTAAGACTCGCCTGGTAAGACCACACTCATGAATGAAGCTCATGGACATGCCCAGGTTTAGGACCAGCCCAGCACTGGGGACCAGGGTGGGGGCAAGGAGGGCAAGGGGGCTCATGGCAGCTTAGGGTCCCCCGAGCTCCTGGGAGGACGTGGCTGAGAAGCCAGGCCAGATAGCGAGAAGTGCTCTCCAGACAGCCTCTCCGGAGGGTCACCAGAACCAGGTCATCGGAAAGCCTTTAAACCCAGGAGGGCCCTCGGGGACTGTGGCCAGTATGCCCGGCACCCCCCTCCTACGTTCAGGCCTGATGGCCCCCACCGTACCCAAGGGTGGTCCAGGAACCCAGAGCAGCAGGGTCAGCAGGGGCCAGGTGGGAGAGGGGGCAGGGCAGCATTGCTGGTAATGAGTAAACCCTCCCTTCCGCCAGGGCCTAGGGAGGAGCCCCTTCCCCAGTGACCTCTGCTGCTGGGAAGAGGGCTTAGGGCTAGACTCACCGAAATCCAGTTATCCAGGGCCCAGGAAGCTCTAGCAAGGACCCAGGTAATGGTGGGGACTCCCTGCCCCCTCACCGTCCACAGCGCAGGCAACCTGCCTTCCTGCTGTTCCTGGAAAACCCCAGGCACACTCTCACCCCAGGACCTTTGCACGTGTGTGCCCTCTGCCCCGAATGCTGTTCCCCGAGATGTCCTCACGGGCCCTCCCTCACCTCCTTCCACTCAACTGAATGTGTCAGCCTCCCCCACACTCTCCATTCCCTTCCCAACTTTATTTCTCTCCGCAGTGCTGGTGCCATCTCACCAGGTGTGAGGTGTCAGGCTCCCCCATTGCATGTAAGCTTACCAGGGGCAATGTTTCTGTCTGTTCATATTCAGCTGTCTCCCTGCCACCTGGGTCATGCTGGCACAAAGCAGGCACTCAGTAAACAATGAATGACAGAGTAGTTCTGCCATGCCCAGGTGCTGGGTGTCTTTGGGTGAACCATTTCTCTGGGCCTCTGGGACCATGTCTATGGAATGATGAGGGTGAAGGATCCTGGCCATGTGGCCAAGGGCAAGTGGCTTACCCTCTCTGACCCCCAGTAGAAGGGAAAATCTTAACCAGAGAAACAAGAGCTAAGATGTTTGAGCTGTTGCAAGGCTGCAGGCCTGGCGCTCAGCACCGTCATCTTTGAGTCTCATAACTGCCCTGTGAGGGAGGGGATGTTATTCTGCAGCCCAAGTGGGAAGGTGACTCATGTGGAAGGGGCTGGTCCACAGCCACACAGCTGAGTGCATGATGGGCTTGGAACCTGCCGGCCCAGATGCACGCCTGCCTTTGCCCCTTGGATGGAGCAGGCGATGCAAAAGGCCCAGCACCAGATCTAGTGCATTTGCAGGACCCAGCACTTGTTCACAGCCTCAGTGCTCAAAACCCACCGTGTTTCTGCACCTTTCCTGCTTCTTTTCATCACATCCACCCTTCACTGAGGAGCCTCACTGCTCCTGTAAGGACAAGGACAAAACGTGATTCCTCACCATGTCCTGTGAGTTCCCCTGTGGCCCAGGTGTGGCCACCTCCCCAGCCTGTCTTGCTCCCTGTGCTCCAGCCACAGGGCCTTTGCACATCCCATTCCCTCTGCCAGGCACACACTCCCTTCTCTTCACGAACAGCAAGGGCGTTTCCTGCTGTGGCCACCACCGCATCCCCTGCACGCACTCAGCACCAGTCAGATACTCATCAAACATTCACCCAACGAATGAATAAGTGAATGAATGACGGTCAAAACTGCATTTCAGCCCAGTGAAATTATCCCTCAAAAATGGAGACAGAGTAAAAGGTGTTTTCAGACAAATGAAGGCTGAGAGGATTCATCCCCAGCAGGCAGGAGGCAATCCCTGAGAGTTCCTGGGGAAATGCCTGTTTCCACAGAAGCCTGGGGACACCAGAAGGATGGAAAGGATAAATCCAATGGATGTTAGACATTTGCATCAGTAAAAACATCTTGTGAGGGAAAATATTTATCTTCGTGATGGAGAGAAAAGGCAGAAAGGCAGAAAGCCCCTAGGCTTTGACCATAAGCCGACTGTCCCTGACCCCTACAGAGCCCCCTCCATCCGCAGAACATACGTCCTCCCCAAGGGCACGCAGAGCATCTGCCAGAATCGACCATGTGCCGGCGCAAAAGGAAACGTCAATCAATTTAAAAGGACTGTGGTCACACAGTTTATTCTCCTAAACACCAGTGGGAAAGAGAAAGATGACTAAAACATCTCTGACGTTTGGAATTAGACTTTTTTTGGCCGGGGTGGGGGGTGGGGGGTGGGTAATTAGGTTTATTTATTTGTTTATTTGGGGGGTGATCAGGGCTTTTTTATTGTTTGTTTCGTTTTATTTTAATGGAGGTGCTGGGGATTGAACCCAGGACCTCCTCCTGCCTGCTAAGCATGTGTTCTGCCACTGATCTGTCCCCTCCCCGAAGATTTTTTTTTAAAGCCCCAGAGACAAGTTCCAGTTGCTTCTACCTGGGCCAGGTGTCCAGGAGCACCAGGGCGCTTCACCTGGCCCGAATGGGTCAGGTCACCAACCCCAATCCAGCAGAGCGGTGGGGAGACAGGTCTAGGAGAAGAAGGCATTTCCTGCTCACTCCCAGGTTCCGGGAGGGGAGGAGTAGGGGTGGGCGGACCAGGGGCCTGGGCACGTGTGCAGGAACCAGCATTCCTGGCCCAAAGCTCCGGGGTGCCTGGAGTGCCAGAGTGAAGGCTGCCCCGGGGGCTCGCACGGGACGGAGGGCTGAGCAGGAGCTGGAAGCACCGGGGATCAGCGCTAGGGTGGGTCAGCTCCACGTGGGGTCTCACTGAGGGTTATTCCCTTAGCTTTGACCCCAGGAGCACAGACAATGCGGACAGGCAGGCTACTTTCTAAAGGCCTGTCCTCTGCATGCTTGCCAGCGTGGAGTGTTACTATTCCAGACATGCTGACAGTAAGTTCACAGCTGATTAATTGTACCTCATTTAAATTGGTTTTTGGGCAGAGGGTACAGCTCAGTGGTAGAGCACGTGCTTAGCACGCACAAGCTCCTGGATTCAATCCCCAGGACCACCTCTAAAAATAAATAAAAAGATAAATAAATAAACCTAATTACCTACACCCCCAATAAATAAACTAATTAAAGTCACCTAGAAAATGTTTTAAATTAATAAATTGCACCCCCTCACCCCGCTTTCCTCCTTGATTGGAACAGGGCTCTGTGCACAGTTGACCGGGCGCCCTCGGGGCCTTCCCCCAGAAAGGCCTGTGAGCCTTGCTCTCCGCAGTCTCTCAGACTTCTTTCTTAAATCAGTTGGGCCTTTGCGACTTTTAAGTGATTAAAACTTTCTTTTTTTACTTTGAAAAATTTCCAACCCATCCAAAATTGCAAGAATTATACAATAAACACCCACCTACCCTTCACCTAGACCGACCCACTCTCACTCCTCGGCATTTGCTTTGTCCGTTCATAGGCAGTTTTTGTCAGGGAGTAATTTGAGGGTCTGTTGCGGGTTCTTCACCCCTGAACACTTCAGCGGGTCCTCCTGAGACATCCCGTGGGAAGCCTCAACACCACCCCCAGAATCAGCAGGTTTGTGGCGGATCCGGAGGACGGCGAACACGGAGGCCACATTCAGATGTCACGCCTCTCCTGGTACGTTTGCTCAGATCCAGGCTCCAGGCAGAATCACGCGCGGCCCCGAGCGTCGTCTCACTGCCGCGAGAGTGTGCGGTGGTCCTCACCCGCATCGCTGTGGCCACAGCTGCCGGACGCAGCCTGGGGTCTGGGGCCAGCTCGGGCGTCCCAGAGCTTTGTTTCCCGCCATGTGAAGGTCGCCCAGAGAGCACTGACCTTGTAGGACTGTGGTCAGGATCAAAGGGGACAATGCCTTCGGCCCAGTGCCCAGCGCACATGACGTACTTAGTAAGTGTGTTATGCGTTCCTGTTACCACACTGCTGGACTCTTACCATCGGCTGCGCTGCCCAGGTCCCCCTAAGGAGCCCCAGCCTCTGCTCTCAGGGACTCCAACGGTCTGCTGTTAACGAATTAGATGGAGAACTAGCCCCTGCTTAAGGTGGGCAACCCCCGGGAGCGCCCTGCCCTGGTCCCAGAGTTGCCCCTTCCCCGATCCAAACTTGAGCATCTTGACAGGGCTGCCGGGGCACCAGATGGCTGAGGGCCTTGAAAGGAGGTCCGGCCAGGTCACAGTGACCCATCGGCCACAGGAAACTCAGAGCCAGCCTGGACCCTCCCCGAAGGGCTTTGCCCTCCTTCGGCCCAGCTGGGGGGCCCAGCCCCTAGCACGCGTGTGTGGATCAGGTATGAGAGCCTTTGGGTGTGTGTTTCTGGACATGTGAGCAAGTGTCTAGTTTCAGTGTGTGAGAACAGGTGTGTCTGTGTTCAGGGGAGGGTATGCCCAGTATAAGCGAGCGTGCATGTGTGTTACCGGGGCAGTGGCTGTAAGTCTCACACTCAGAGCACCGCCGTCCAGAGGCTGCCCCTCCCGCCCACGTGGGGACCAAGCACACCCGGGAGGCCCGGCCTGGCTCTGCACATACACACTGATCAGGGGCAAATGCCCCGGCCTCCCTGGGCCCCCAATTCCTCTGGTGCTTGTCATGAGGGTCAAAGGCGGCAGCCCCTTTCCCCAGCTCCCGGTGGGACACTCAGACCTCACTCAGGAAGAGGACAGGGTGAGCTCCAGGTGGCCTTGACAACGGAGAGGTTACAAGAGGTCCCAGTGTCCAGCGGCCGGCAGGTGTGGGGCCCAGGGCCACAGCTTGCATGCTCCTCACGGCCATTCCATGTTTGTGTTTTTCGGCCACTTCATATTTTGTTTTGCTTTTTTAATGAACTGACTATTTTTCAGAGCACTTTCAGGTTTACAGAAAAAAAGAGCAGAAGGCACACAGTATCCCATATACTTGAAAAATTTTGATATTGATATAAAATTAATCATTTAACCATGTTAGTGTATGGTTCAGTCGTTTTTAGCACATTCGCAATGTCGTGTGACCGTCAGTCATCATCCCCCAGTTCCAGAACACGCCTGTCCTCCACACGGAAACCCGGGACCCACCAGCAGTCCCCCTCCACCCTCCTCCCCACGCTGGCAACCGCTAATCTACTTTCCCTTCAGATCTGCCTGGCCTGGAAGTTTCACAGAAACAGGGTCAGGCGATATGATGTGCGGCCTTCGGCGTCTGGCTGCTTTCACCGAGCGGGAGGTTTCTGAGGGTCCCCATGCTGTAGCAGGTGTCGGTGCTTCAGCCCTTCCTGCGACTGAATGACATCCCGCTGCTTGGATGGACCACACCTGTTCACCCAGCCACCTGCTGATGGGCACCAGGATTGCTTCCTCTTTTCGGTGGCTGTGAATTGTGCTACTGTGGGCATTTTTTGAGGAACTTCCAGGCTTTTCCAACGCGGCTGAACCATTTCACTTTCCCACTGGCTTCTTTGAAGATAGCTGTTCTCCTCGGTGTGCGGTGGTGCCTCGCTGTGGTTTTGCTTTGCGTTTTCCGGGTGTTTAATGCCGCTGAACACCTTTTCCTGTGCTGCTGGCTGTCTGTATGTCTCCTTTGGAGAAATGTCTGTCCAGATCTTTTGCCCGTTTTTAATTGCGTTATCTGCTTGTTTTTTAAATTGAGTTCTAAGTTAAAGGGTAATTACACCTCAGCAATCATTTAAAACGGAAAGGGGGACATCTCAGTTTCTCAGGCTTGTCAGCCCTGTCGCCCAGGACTCGCGTTGTGCGGGCTGCCCCCCCCCCCCAGCGTTTGCAGCCCTCCTTGCCCTCCCTCCCTGGGAGGACAGAGCACACTGCGCCCGGGAGGCTGCTTCCAGTCACGCCTGAGGCTGTTCGCCCAGCTCGGGGCTCCTTATAGTGTTTTCCCAGGCACTGCCACCTTGGATGGATGCAGGGAAAGCTACAGCCGGTTTCTTAAAAATAGAATTACACCCGGGTTTTTTCTTCCAGTCATGTTACATGACTGTTTTCCATTTTTAAGACTTTGCTTCCAGACTCTTTCCACCTGCCAGACTTCACCCCACGGGGGCTCTTCCAGGCACCTGGCCCCCAGCTCCCTCCATTCCCCAGCTCCCCAACTCCCTTCCCCCCCTCCACAATGAATCAGTCACCTGAAACTGTTCTCTGGGATGGCTCTGCTCAGGCCTTATGAGCTCCCACCTGGTCGGTCCCCCAGCCTCCACCCTTTCCAAAGCATCCTTCACTAACAGCAGGTGACTCCCCTGCCCAGAAACCCACAATGGCTCCCTACTGCCAGGACCGAAATGCAGTCCTCTAAGGCTGGTGTCGAAGACCCTCTGTGAACCAGCTCCTTCATTTGTTCATCCACTTTTCCGAGTACCTACTGTGTGTGAGGGACTACGGTGGACAAAAAACAGGGCTTTGAGGGGAAGCAAGCACTACAGGGTAACTGGCGGTCTGGTGGCCCACAGGAGACAACGGGGGCAGGCAGGAGGGGACCAAGCCCAGCTTGAAGAGGGGGCTCCCCAGCACCCACTCTGCTCCAACCACATCAAGTCCCGCCAGCTCCCAGAATGCACCTGCCACCCCAGCAAACCCTCCGAAGACCCCCTGCTCCTCCCTCTGGCAAACTCCACCAGCCTTCACCACCTGGTTGCAGTGTCTCCTCCGTTACAAAGCCTCCCACCCCCTGTGCAAAGCTGATTCGTCGGTCCTGCCTTTGAGACGCCCCCAGCCCCACAGAGACCCCCCCCCCATGTGGATCTCATCCAGGGACTGTTTTAATATGACTTGCTGGTTAACCGGCTGCCTTCCTGGTTTTCTTTCCTGCTACTGTAGGCACACCAGACACAGTGAGCGCCCCTTTTCCCCTCCAGCACCTCGGACCCCCGCCAAGGAGAGACAGCCTCTCCTGTCCCCATTTGCAGCATCTGCTAATGCAGTGTTCTCAATCGGGGTGATTTTGCCGCATACGCCCCCCCCACCCCAGGGGCCCTGGGCAACGTCTGGAGACATCTGCGGCTGTCCCGGCCGAGAGGTGCTGTGGACACGGCGCTAGGGAGCCGGCCCAGCATCCTGCAAGGCGCAGGCCGCCTCCCGGCCACGGACCCAGCCTCAAACGCAACGGCGCGGTTCTAACGTGGGGCGGAGGCCCAGGATCGGGGCGGGAGCGGGTGGTGCTGGGCCAGGTGGGCGTCCAGGCGCCGGCCGTCGGGGAGGGGGGCCGCGGCCACGTGACTGCGCCCCAGCCAGTCAGCGAGTGGACGTGACGCCGCCGCTGCTGGCCGGGCGCGCGCGGCTCCGGATGCGGGCGCCCCCACGAGCTGCGGACCCTCAGCCCCGGCGACGCCGGGTGCAAACCGGGCCCAGACTCGGATGCCGGCTCCTTGGGTCTGCGGGGCCGTCCCGTGTGCAAGGCCAGGTCCCTGGGCTTTTCCTGGCTGAAGCCGTTTACCCTGAGCACCCCCACCTCCCCCACCACATTCCTGGGCAGCTTTTCCAGCCCTGACACTTGGGCTCGATGTTTAAAAGAAGAGGGGTTTCTCTGCACTCAGAGCTGGCAACAGTTCGTACCAATTACACAACTTGTCACCCTTTTCTGTGGACTGTGACCCCTGAGGGGCGGGTCACCACGGTCGGTGGAGGCCGCAGCACTGGGCAGTCCCAGGAGCTGTTTGTGGACCTCTCTGTGCAGGGGTGGCCCTGCTGGCCACCTGCTCTGCCTTCAAGTCTATCGGTTAGGAACACATTTACCTGTAAAAAAACAAAATCCAAAGAGGCATAAACAAATAGGTAAGAGGTTCTTTTTTCCACATAACACAACTAGAGGCAGGCAGTTGCTAGCACCAGGGACCCTGACTCCACCATCCCTAATATAACTGACCTCTCAGCCTGAGGCTTCAGCCTCACAGTCACAAGATGGCTGCCATAGCTCTAGTCCTCACACCTGGGTTCCTGATGAGCCAAGGTCAAGGGCCGCACTAGCTGCACCTGTCTCTTTTTTCGAGGCGAGCAGAAGCTTTCCCAAAAATGCCCCCAGCCGACTTCCACTTCAGGATTGATTGGCCAGAACTGGGTCATATGACCAGCATGAGCAGCTGGGAAATTTGATAACAAAACGATCACCACTGGCTTAGAATAGTGAATCAAAAACACGTTAAGGTTTTGTAAGCACAAAAGGAATAGGCGTTACGAAAGAGGCCAATGGTGTCTGCCTCGATTTCCAGTCATATTTCTGGGGCTGTTGTCAGCAAGCCCTCTTCTCCCAGGACCAACAGGGCCACCATGTCTGGTGCTCCCCAGCCGGAGACTCTGTGGGAATGACCAGCAGGAGAGTTCAGGGCTCCGTTGCTGACCTTCCCATATCCGCCCACGGCCTGTCCCAGCATTTCTTCCTGGGAAGCCTTCGGTGTGGCCACTACCCCTGTCCACTTGGCCCCTCCCAGCAGAGACCATCCCAGGCACTCAGCAAAGCTGGACTCTGTCCCCAGGAGATGGAAGGAGAGTCCCTGAGTCAGTCTCCCAGCAAAGACAGCTGGGTCAGTGGTTTGAGCATAATAAACCCAGCATTCCCAGTCACTCCCATTTGAGAAGCTATCACGTTTCCCCACATGAGCTGCACATAACCACTGGGGCTCACATATAGAATCCAGAATTCCAAGAATATGAAACTAAAAATAGCCGGAGGTGGGGAGATGTGTTCCTGGGCAGACAACATGTGGCCAAATGTCAGCAACCAGATGCCAGAATCCGAGGGCTGGGAACAAGGTGACTACAGCCAATGCGTGCCAAGCACCTACTATGCACCAGGGGCGCCTGCTGTGCGCCAGGTGCTGGATGGAGCACGTCACAGCCCTCCGCGTATTCTTGGAGCCTCAAGCCAGCCCTAGGAAGTTCTGACGTCTCCACTGTTCTGCAGACGGGGACACCAAGGCTCACGGGGGTGATGCCTGGGGTGGGGCCCAGGATATGAGCTCTGTGGTTTCCCAGTTTTACTTAAATGCCTCAGTCTCCTCATCTATAAAATGGGAATGATAGCAGACCCCACCTCAGGCTCACTAGGAAAACCCAGAGCATGAGTACGTGGAAAGGGCTCAGGGCGGGGCTGGCACACAGTGAGCCCTTGAGCTGTGGGACTGGAGCAAATCCCTCTACGTCTGGTTTCCTCACCTGTGAATAGTGACAGTACTCCTGTCCTCATAGGCCTGTTGTGCCCAGATGGCCCAGGGAAGCCTGCGCACACGCCAGGTCACTGGCTGCTTCCACCATCTCTGTTATCACCCAGACCCATGAGCTTCCCTTTGACCCCTGCAAACTAGCCCCGTATATTAAGCTCCAGCTCTGGGCTGACCTTCTGGGAGAAACAAAAGAAGTGTTTAAACACACCTCTATCGCTGGCCACGGTGTCCATGGGCCATGTGTCCAAAGCACGGTGTCCGTCAAGGCCCAGGTCAAAGGTCACTTCCTCTGAGAGGGCCTCCCTGACGACTCCAGCCCGGCAGAGCCCTCCCCTCTCCTCTGGTCTCAGGTGCACAGATCACCCTTGCCTGTCTCCACCCAGCAGAGAGCTGGGACTCACATGCATTTAGGTGACGTGGGCGAAGGGAGGGGTGCAGGCCCACGTCCAGGGGGAGCATGGGGGCCTGCCCCGAGGCGTCCAGCTGCAGGATCCACGGCCCAGCCACCTGCCAGGCAAAACCCAGCTGGTGGTGAGGCTGGGACCTCTCTGCGGATGGTGACAGCCCCGGGAGGCAGAGGTTTGCTTTTTCAAGTTGGCGTGTTTTCAGGGTCGCCTCAGTACCTGCAGGTTTAACTGGAAGGAGGTGGCTTTGGGGATGGCTCTCCCTGCGCCCACAGCGTCACTCCAGGCATCTGTGGTCTCAGATGTGCCCCGCCTGCACCTCTGCCCTCCACTCAGCTGGTCCTCCTGCCAACCCACCTGTCAACCCACCACCCTCCTGGGCCCACAGCACAGCCTTCGAGGACCTGCCCCACCACTGCCCCTCAGAGGCCCAAGAGAGGTCCCCAGGCAAGCAGCGGGGTCCTGCCACCGGCCAGGGTGACGACGATGGAGCCACCAGGAACTGAGGCAGCAGCTGTACTGTCCCGGGCGGGAAAGGCGGACACCGCACCTCCTGAACCAAGAGCATGGCTGTGCCTCTGAGCCCTTCTCGCCAGAACCAGCCGCCCTGAATCTGCCCCAGCAGGTGCAGAGGGAGCCTGGCCCTGGGACAACCTGACGGCAGCTCCGCCTGCCGTGAGATTGGTCAGGAGACCGGCCAGGCCACGAAGGCAGCTCTTGGGTCTAGACCGCGTGGTTCTACCTGCCCCTACCCCCCGGGATGCTTGGCCACATCTGGAAACATGTTACGTTGTCATATCTGGGGGTGCCACTGGCATGTCGTTGGGGGAGGCTGAATGTCCCACAGTGCTCAGGGCAGCCCCACAGTAAAGGGGTTTCTGTCCCAAATGTCAAAGGTGGGGAGGCTGAGTGGCCCCCAGGCAGCTCTGGGGGTCTGGAGGCAGGGAGTGGTGTGAAGCGATGCCTCACCCTAGCTTTGGTTCGCGTTTCTCCCATAACTGGCAACGTGGAGCTCCGTTTAGTGTGCCTGCTGGCCATCTGGAGGCCTTCTTCTGATGGGGGTCTCCCCTGTCTTTTTAGGTCTCCTGCTCACTTTTTGATTGGGTTGTTTTTTATGTTGAGCTCTATGAGCTGCTTGTACATTTTGGAGATTAATCCCCTGTCTTTTGCATTGTTTGCAAATATTTTCTCCCAGTCTGTAGGTTCTCTTCCCCAGGTCCTTTTTGTGGGCTGTATATCAGGAAGGTAGGCACACCTGTCCACCCACAGCTTCAGGGCACCCAGTCACCTGTGTACCTCGTGGAGATGTTTCCGGGGGCTCAGGCTGACATGCACAGTTGCACAGGTTGGGCACTATGCAACCCAACTGGGGTCTGTTTGCACAGGCTTGGACATCACTAGTATCCTCCCTAGGGTTAGGAGGTGCGCAGCCCGCACAGTGAGGCCTGGCAGTCATGTTCGTTGGGGAACTGCTGTGTTTGGAAGGTAAGGGGCTCCCGTGAGAAGAGACAGGAATGTTTGGGAGAAACATGCTGGTTTTCTCTGCTTCTGAAGGTCACATGCGCTCTCTGACATTTAAACACAGCCACTGCAGTCACCCTGCATCCTGTGTTTTCCTTCTGAGAAGAAGAACTTGGCCAGGAAAGGTCAGCTCCGAGGTCCACCCCGCCACCAGGGAGCACCGCTGTGTCGCCACAGTCGCTGGGTGGTGGGAGGCCCCATCGTGCATGCGGAACCTGACTTCTCACAGGCCAGGTGGCCGTGCCTCACTTGGCCTTGGGGTCAGCAGACAGAATCCCCTGGGGACCCCACTGGGCCTGCACCTTAGGGGTCCGCAGTGGGTACAGTGCCCCCCGGAACTGTGCAAACACGAGCTGCCTTCCAGCAGCGTCAAGAGAGCCCCAGGTCTGGGCCCAGGCTACCTCTGTTCGCTTTATCTCTTGCGCAGAATTGTACCTCTCAGTGTCAGGTCTTCCCTTCCCTGGAACCCCCTTGCCTTGCTGCGGGGTCAGGTGAGACCCACCTTTTGTTCCACAGTGTGACCATCACCATCCATCAGTCACACCATCCTTCCCCAACCTGCGGTCCCCAGAGATGCCCACCCCGAGGGGACTGGGGAAGAACGTGGTGGGGGCCTGGGGTCTCCTGGCCCCAGGGAGCTCAGTTACAATGATAGAGACAGCAGGAGATGTCACGTGACTCTGGCTAGACCCCCCCCCCAACGCTGCGCGTTTATGTCAGGATGTCCCACAGGAAGGCCCCGATGTCAGTCTCATTAAGTAGGAGACTTGCCTGGGGGGTGGGGGGAACAAGTCACACAATGAGATAAAATGAGAGGCGTCTCCAATGGGCAGTGGTTATAATTTGCCAAGACCACCCCTGTAGCGCAGCCTGAGAATGCGGAGACAGAGGGGCTGCGGGCTGGGTCTGAGGGCCCTGAACAGGGAAGGGCGGCTTCTGCCCACCCCGCAGTCCTCACAGCACATTCATCGCTGTCACCAGGAAATCGCACCAGGGACCTTCTCGTCGTCCAGGAAGGACCCAGAGAGAACTGACTATTTCACACTGTTTAAACTGAGGCCAGAGAAAGCTGAGCGGGTGGGGACACACCTCCACCCTGCCTGAGGTCTTTCCCTGAAGCTGCCCCGGGCCCACCCCAGGAGCCAGCTCCAGGCCTGGAGCCCTGGCCCGGCCCCTGTGACCCCTCTGGCCTCTCTGGCCCCAGGCTTGGCTCCGGCCCCAAGCAGGGCAGGGTGACCAAACCGCTGCCCTGTGACCTCCTGGGCATCTGTGAAAGCTTCGGCCCCATCCTCCTGAGAGTGGTGGCCAGGCCCCTCTGCGGCTGCTGCTCTTCCCGTTATTTATCGGGCACTAGGGGACACAGCCCCCTCCCCATTCTGCGCCTACTTGGCATGTAACCATCATGCTCTTTGAGCGCCGGCCAAGTGCTCAGCACTGGGCATTCACTGCGGACCAGGCAGGCGGGGGCTATGTGTAAGCCTATCCTTGGTCTCTCCCTCACGGGGGGCGCTGAGCTGATGTGGCAGAAGGGGACCTGGTGGCAAGTTTGGTGACCAGGGAAAGCCTCTCTAAGGAGATGACCATCTGACTGAGACCCACAGACAAGATAACCAGCTTTGCAAAGTTGTCGGGGTAGAGCTGTCCAGGTGTGGGGGCAGCAGGAACCAAGGCCTGGAGGCAGGAGCGAGGGGCCCAGCCTGGCTGGGGTGCAGTGGGAGGGCCGCCCAGTGGTGAGCCGGGAGGGTGGGAGGTCCACCAATCCGAACCCCTGGCTCTCCTGGCCAGGCTGAAGCCCAGGCTGAGGACAGAGTCAGGAGGCGGGGAGGGGGCGTCCACTCCTGAGGGACGCTGACCTGCCCACCGGCACTCAGCCCTGCGCAGAGCTCAGGGGCACCTCCTTCTGGGGCGAGCAGGCTCTGGGGGGTGGTCTCTATGGTCTGCCTGGGACCCCACAGCCTCCAGGCACTGGGGCAGATGCAGCGCCAGCTGGAGGGGGGATCCTGGGGGTGGAGGCTGAGGGGCCAGGGGTCTGCCTATGCCACCTCAGTGCCCCCGACTTGGCCAATGAAGAAACAGAGGCCTCAGTGCAGGGCAGGGGGCTGGGATGGTTTGGTGATCGGCTGCCTGCCATGGTTCAGCCCCATCAAGGTCAGGAGCCACTGTTATCCCCGTTTTACAGGTAAGGAAACTGAGGCTCAGAGACGTCCTGCTGCTTGTGCAAGGCCACACAGCAGAGCTGGGGTTCAATTAGAGACCCTCAGGGACGGGAGAGGAGACTTCATACAGGTCAGTCTCCAGCCAGCAACCTTGTGTTCTCTCCAACTGGGAACTGTAATCTGAAATCGTGTCAGCAGGAACCTGGAGGGCTCACCTGCACCTGGGGCTCTGCGAGGGCTGCAGCCAAGTGTGCGAGACCTGGCCCCGGCCCTGGCTCTGGCCCGACTCATCAGGCGTCCGGGGGCTGGTCCAGGCCCCTCGTGGGCGACGCAGTGTCTGTCGTGGACTATGTCACAGTTTCCCG